>NC_053391.1:347004494-347320000 GCF_905171765.1 Bufo bufo | reverse complement strand
AGGGACGCGGACGCGGACGTGGACATGGTCGTGGTGGTGTTAGTGGACCCTCTGGTGCTGGGAGAGGACGTGGCCGTTCTGCCACAGCCACACGTCCTAGTGAACCAACTACCTCAGGTCCCAGTAGCCAGCAGAATTTACAGCGATATTTGGTGGGGCCCAATGCCGTTCTAAGGATGGTAAGGCCTGAGCAGGTACAGGCATTAGTCAATTGGGTGGCCGACAGTGGATCCAGCACGTTCACATTATCTCCCACCCAGTCTTCTGCAGAAAGCGCACAGATGGCGCATGAAAACCAAGCCCATCGGTCTGTCACATCACCCCCATGCATATCAGGGAAACTGTCTGAGCCTCAAGTTATGCAGCAGTCTCTTATGCTGTTTGAAGACTCTGCTGCCAGGGTTTCCCAAGGGCATCCACCTAGCCCTTCCCCAGGGGTGGAAGAGATAGAATGCACTAACGCACAACCACTTATTTTTCCTGATGATGAGGACATGGGAATACCACCTCAGCACGTCTCTGATGATGACGAAACACAGGTGCCAACTGCTGCGTCTTTCTGCAGTGTGCAGACTGAACAGGAGGTCAGGGATCAAGACTGGGTGGAAGACGATGCAGGGGACGATAAGGTCCTAGACCCCACATGGAATGAAGGTCGTGCCACTGACTTTTACAGTTCGGAGGAAGAGGCAGTGGTGAGACCGAGTAAACAGCGTAGCAAAAGAGGGAGCAGTGGGCAAAATCAGAACACCCACCGCCAAGAGACTCCGCCTGCTACTGACCGCCGCCATCTGGGACCGAGCACCCCAAAGGCAGCTTCAAGGAGTTCCCTGGCATGGCACTTCTTCAAACAATGTGCTGACGACAAGACCCGAGTGGTTTGCACGCTGTGCCATCAGAGCCTGAAGCGAGGCATTAACGTTCTGAACCTTAGCACAACCTGCATGACCAGGCACCTGCATGCAAAGCATGAACTGCAGTGGAGTAAACACCTTAAAAACAAGGAAGTCACTCAGGCTCCCCCTGCTACCTCTTCTGCTGCTGCCGCCTCGGCCTCTTCTGCTGCTGCTGCCGCCGCCTCGGCCTCTTCCTCTGCCTCTGGAGGAATGTTGGCACCTGCCGCCCAGCAAACATGGGATGTACCACCAACACCACCACCTGCGTCACCAAGCATCTCAACCATGTCACACGGCAGCGTTCAGCTCTCCATCTCACAAACATTTGAGAGAAAGTGTAAATTCTCACCTAGCCACCCTCGATCCCTGGCCCTGAATGCCAGCATTTCTAAACTACTGGCCTATGAAATGCTGTCATTTAGGCTGGTGGACACACACAGCTTCAAACAGCTCATGTCACTTGCTGTCCCACAGTATGTTGTTCCCAGCCGCCACTACTTCTCCAAGAGAGCCGTGCCTTCCCTGCACAAACAAGTGTCCGATAAAATCAAGTGTGCACTGCGCAACGCCATCTGTGGCAAGGTCCACCTAACCACAGATACGTGGACCAGTAAGCACGGCCAGGGACGCTATATCTCCCTAACTGCACACTGGGTAAATGTAGTGGCGGCTGGGCCCCAGGCGGAGAGCTATTTGGCGCACGTCCTTCCGCCGCCAAGGATCGCAGGGCAACATTCTTTGCCTCCTGTCTCCTCCTCCTCCTACTCAGCTTCCTCCTCCTCTTCTTCCACCTGCTCATCCAGTCAGCCACACACCTTCACCACCAACTTCAGCACAGCACAGGGTAAACGTCAGCAGGCCATTCTGAAACTCATATGTTTGGGGGACAGGCCCCACACCGCACAGGAGTTGTGGCGGGGTATAGAACAACAGACCGACGAGTGGTTGCTGCCGGTGAGCCTCAAGCCCGGCCTGGTGGTGTGCGATAATGGGCGAAATCTCGTTGCAGCTCTGGGACTAGCCGGTTTGACGCACATCCCTTGCCTGGCGCATGTGCTGAATTTGGTGGTGCAGAAGTTCATTCGCAACTACCCCGACATGTCAGAGCTGCTGCATAAAGTGCGGGCCGTCTGTTCGCGCTTCCGGCGTTCACACCCTGCCGCTGCTCGCCTGTCTGCGCTACAGCGTAACTTCGGCCTTCCCGCTCACCGCCTCATATGCGACGTGCCCACCAGGTGGAACTCCACCTTGCATATGCTGGACAGACTGTGCGAGCAGCAGCAGGCCATAGTGGAGTTTCAGCTGCAGCACGCACGGGTCAGTCGCACTGCGGATCAGACCCACTTCACCACCAATGACTGGACCTCCATGCGAGACCTGTGTGCCCTGTTGCGCTGTTTCGAGTACTCCACCAACATGGCCAGTGGCGATGACGCCGTTATCAGCGTTACAATACCACTTCTATGTCTCCTTGAGAAAACACTTAGGGCGATGATGGAAGAGGAGGTGGCCCAGGAGGAAGAGGAGGAAGAGGGGTCATTTTTAGCACTTTCAGGCCAGTCTCTTCAAAGTGACTCAGAGGGAGGTTTTTTGCAACACCAGAGGCCAGGTACAAATGTGGCCAGACAGGGCCCACTACTGGAGGACGAGGAGGACGAGGATGAGGAGGAGGTGGAGGAGGAATGAGGATGAAGCATGTTCACAGCGGGGTGGCACCCAAAGCAGCTCGGGCCCATCACTGGTGCGTGGCTGGGGGGAAACACAGGACGATGACGATACGCCTCCCACAAAGGACAGCTTGTCCTTACCTCTGGGCAGCCTGGCACACATGAGCGACTACATGCTGCAGTGCCTGCGCAACGACAGCAGAGTTGCCCACATTTTAACGTGTGCGGACTACTGGGTTGCCACCCTGCTGGATCCCCGGTACAAAGACAATGTGCCCACCTTACATCCTACACTGGAGCGTGATAGGAAGATGCGCGAGTACAAGCGCACGTTGGTAGACGCGCTACTGAGAGCATTCCCAAATGTCACAGGGGAACCAGTGGAAGCCCAAGGCGAAGGCAGAGGAGGAGCAAGAGGTCGCCAACGCAGCTGTGTCACGCCCAGCTCCTCTGAGGGCAGGGTTAGCATGGCAGAGATGTGGAAAAGTTTTGTCAACACGCCACAGCTAAGTGCACCACCACCTGATACGGAACGTGTTAGCAGGAGGCAACATTTCACTAACATGGTGGAACAGTACCTGTGCACACCCCTCCACGTACTGACTGATGGTTCGGCCCCATTCAACTTCTGGGTCTCCAAATTGTCCACGTGGCCAGAGCTAGCCTTTTATGCCTTGGAGGTGCTGGCCTGCCCGGCGGCCAGCGTTTTGTCTGAACGTGTATTCAGCACGGCAGGGGGCGTCATTACAGACAAACGCAGCCGCCTGTCTACAGCCAATGTGGACAAGCTGACGTTCATAAAAATGAACCAGGCATGGATCCCACAGGACCTGTCCATCCCTTGTGCAGATTAGATATTAACTACCTCCCCTTAACAATATATTATTCTACTCCAGGGCACTTCCTCATTCAATACTATTTTTAATTTCATTTTACCATTATATTGCGGGGCAACCCAAAGTTGAATGAACCTCTCCTCTGTCTGGGTGCCGGGGCCTAAATGCGTGACAGTGGCCTGTTCCAGTGGTGGGTGACGTGAAGCCTGATTCTCTGCTATGACATGAAGACAGATTCTGCGCTGACATAAGGCCAGATTCTCTGTTACGGGACCGCTCTCCTCTGCCTGGGTGCCTGGGCCTAAATGTTTGACAGTGGCCTGTTCCAGTGGTGGGTGACGTGAAGCCTGATTCTCTGCTATGACATGAAGACAGATTCTGCGCTGACATAAGGCCAGATTCTCTGTTACGGGACCGCTCTCCTCTGTCTGGGTGCCGGGGCCTAAATGTGTGACAGTGGCCTGTTCCAGTGGTGGGTGACGTGAAGCCTGATTCTCTGCTATGACATGAATACAGATTCTGCGCTGACATAAGGCCAGATTCTCTGTTACGGGACCTCTCTCCTCTGCCTGGGTGCCTGGGCCTAAATGTGTGACAGTGGCCTGCTCCAGTGGTGGCTGACGTGAAGCCTGATTCTCTGCTATGACATGAAGACAGATTCTGCGCTGACATAAGGCCAGATTCTCTGTTACGGGACCGCTCTCCTCTGTCTGGGTGCCGGGGCCTAAATGTGTGACAGTGGCCTGTTCCAGTGGTGGGTGACGTGAAGCCTGATTCTCTGCTATGACATGAATACAGATTCTGCGCTGACATAAGGCCAGATTCTCTGTTACGGGACCTCTCTCCTCTGCCTGGGTGGCTGGGCCTAAATGTGTGACAGTGGCCTGTTTCAGTGGTGGGTGACGTGAAGCCTGATTCTCTGCTATGACATGAATACAGATTCTGCGCTGACATAAGGCCAGATTCTCTGTTACGGGACCTCTCTCCTCTGCCTGGGTGCCTGGGCCTAAATGTGTGACAGTGGCCTGTTCCAGTGGTGGGTGACGTGAAGCCTGATTCTCTGCTATGACATGAATACAGATTCTGCGCTGACATAAGGCCAGATTCTCTGTTATGGGACCGCTCTCCTCTGTCTGGGTGCCGGGGCCTAAATGTGTGACAGTGGCCTGTTCCAGTGGTGGGTGACGTGAAGCCTGATTCTCTGCTATGACATGAAGACAGATTCTGCGCTGACATAAGGCCAGATTCTCTGTTACGGGACCTCTCTCCTCTGCCTGGGTGCCTGGGCCTAAATGTGTGACAGTGGCCTGTTCCAGTGGTGGGTGACGTGAAGCCTGATTCTCTGCTATGACATGAAGACAGATTCTGCGCTGACATAAGGCCAGATTCTCTGTTACGGGACCTCTCTCCTCTGCCTGGGCGCCTGGGCCTAAATGTGTGACAGTGGCCTGTTCCAGTGGTGGGTGACGTGAAGCCTGATTCTCTGCTATGACATGAAGACAGATTCTGCGCTGACATAAGGCCAGATTCTCTGTTACGGGACCTCTCTCCTCTGCCTGGGTGCCTGGGCCTAAATGTGTGACAGTGGCCTGTTCCAGTGGTGGGTGACGTGAAGCCTGATTCTCTGCTATGACATGAAGACAGATTCTGCGCTGACATAAGGCCAGATTCTCTGTTACGGGACCGCTCTCCTCTGTCTGGGTGCCGGGGCCTAAATGTGTGACAGTGGCCTGTTCCAGTGGTGGGTGACGTGAAGCCTGATTCTCTGCTATGACATGAAGACAGATTCTGCGCTGACATAAGGCCAGATTCTCTGTTACGGGACCGCTCTCCTCTGTCTGGGTGCCGGGGCCTAAATGTGTGACAGTGGCCTGTTCCAGTGGTGGGTGACGTGAAGCCTGATTCTCTGCTATGACATGAAGACTGATTCTGCGCTGACATGAAGCCAGATTCTCTGCTATGGCATGAAGAGACTGATTCTCTGCTGACATGAAGCCAGATTCTTTGCTTTGGCATGAAGAGACTGATTCTCTGCTGACGTGAAGCCAGATTCTCTGCTATGGGACCTCTGTCCAATTGATATTGGTTCATTTTTATTTTTTTAATTTTAATTTTAATTCATTTCCCTATCCACATTTGTTTGCAGGGGATTTACCTACATGTTGCTGCCTTTTGCAGCCCTCTAGCTCTTTCCTGGGCTGTTTTACTTCAATGGGGTTCGGGTTCGGGACGAAGTTCGGTTCGGGTTCGGATCCCGAACCCGAACATTTACGGGAAGTTCGGCCGAACTTCTCGAACCCGAACATCCAGGTGTTCGCTCAACTCTATTTGTGAACCGTAGCTGAGGTATAGCTGAGTGTTGCCCTCATTGCCCCCTTCTTTGTATGTAATCATGTTATGTCCTCTCAGGTGTAGTCCACCTTTTTATCTGATGCGATATATCACCCAAATAAATATGGATTTTTTATGTATTGTTTAATAAAGTATATGTACATTTTTTCTACTATACCCGTCTAGTCTCAGTTTATCCTTTGTTCGTGTATGCTTATGTACACTGAGTGGGAATCTCACTATATAGGGTACTTCCCATCACATAGGATCGCTAAAAGTGAACGCAAATCTATGTGTTTTCTGTGACTGTTGTTTTCTAATTTGATGCTTCATAGCCTGGACACCTTGGGTTTACTTACTTTTTCTGGCAACTGTATTAATATGCTTGTTAAAATACACTGTGATATTATAGCCGAATATATGTGCTGCAGTAGAAAAAAATTCCAGTTGATTCATTTCAGACAAGATGCAGTACAAAATTATTGTTACCTCTTACATCCTGTGATGTCATCTCTGAATTAGATGTTAATAGTCTTCTCCTTTCGAACCAGATCACCTTGATAACTTCTTTCAGCCATATCTCATCTCCTTCTCGTCCATATTATTCCCCAAAATGGTTCGAGGGAGAGACAGAACCACTTACAAATTACTTTTAGTAGGTCCAATACATGGCGGTCCCGCAGTGTTGTACCCTAGCCTGTCGAGTTCCAAGAGATCATAAGATGTAGAGAAGACCGCGGCACTCAATGTCTTCACAAAATGCAGAGTTTTATTCACCAACCGTGCAACGTTTCGACTCCTCAGAGTCTTTCTTGAAAAAGACTCTGAGGAGTCAAAACGTTGCACAGTTGGTGAATAAAATTCTACATATTGTGAAGACATTGAGTGCTGCGGTCTTCTCTCCACCTCCATATTATGCCCAATATTGTGCCCCAACAGTACCCCCAGTAGTAATTATACCACCATGGTGCCCCCAGTAGAAGTGAGCCCCCCTACAGTAACCCTAGCAGCAACAAGGCCCCTCTATAAGGTACACTTTTAGAGCTACCAGTAGTAATAAGGCTCATGTATAAGGCACCTGTCACGATCAGTGTGGGGGAAAAACTCCACACTAAACATAGGAGGGAAGGGGAACAGTAACTGGGCCTGGAAACTAGGGAAGAAACAGGTCACCTCCTAAACAACCCTAATCCGGGCCCTAACTACCTATCAATATGAATAGACCTTGAAGGTAGGAATATTCATATGCTGTATACCTAGACCCTTATATTCCTTTAAGGCCCTGGAATGAGGTTAGGACCAGAGACAACCCATTCCTCCCCAGATGGACGAATGGAAGTCTCTGTCTCAGGCTCAGATACAAACAACAGGGAATATAACAAACACAAAACAATAAGAAAAGACAAGACTTGGCTGAAAGTAGAAAACTGGCAACTCCAGAAGCACCACAGAGTACAACTGACCAGCTAGTTAGAAGGCAGGAAGAAAATCTATAAACCGCACCTCCAAGAGTGAGAACCGACTACTTATGGGAAAGGTAATTTACCAACAAGCAACACCTGAAGCAAGGGGTGTGGCATTCACCAAAACACAGACACAATAAGATCCACAGTGAACTTGTCATTTTAACCCATGAGTTGCCAGTCTCTCTGATCTCCTGGTACTTGCCACGGGAACGTCCGTGACAGCACCTCTATAGAGCCGCAGTAGTAATAAAGCCCTCTAAAGTGTCTTAAGTAGTTATAACAGGGATTTTCAAGGGTCATGCGACCAAAGCATGACTTGAATCACCTACTGACTAAATTGTGTTTGAATATAAAACTTATATCTTTATTATTTTTATTTAAAACATAAACACTATAATTCTTGATTAAAAATCCTCAGAGTGAGTGGTGAGATTGTGCATCGGTTTGTATACCTCTTCTCGGTATATCCCACTGGGTAAAGTAGCTCCTGATAACACTCTCAGGGCTTACCTAAATCCCTAATTCTTCTCAGCAACTTTGTATTTAGTTGCCTGTGTGTCTCAATTATAAAGGCTCTCACACGCTCAATCTGATACTAAAATATAATGACTCCCGCTTCCCTACATGTTTCGCCGAACTTCGGCGTCCTCAGGGGATACACTTAAGTAGTTATAATGCCCCTTATAGTGGCCCCAGTATTTATTATGGCCCCTGTAGTACCTTCAGTAGTTATAATGCCCTCTGTAGTAGTCCCAGTATTTTTAAAGCCCCTTGTAGCGTCCCCAGTATTTATAGTGTCTCCCAGCGGTGCCCCTTGTAGTTATAATGCAGTTATAACCCCCTTTTAGTGCTCTGCATATTTTAATGCTCCGTGGAGTTCTCCCTGTATTATAATGCTCCCTGTACTACTCTGGCCTATATTAATGCCTCTAGCAGTGACCACTCTATAATAATGCCCCCTGTAGTTCTCCAATCTGTATTAATGCTTCCAGTAGTGCCCATATATTATAATGTCCCCCCTGTAGTGCTCCAGCCTGTATTACGGCCCCCGTAGTGCCCCATGTGCTATAATGCCCCCGTAGTGCTCTCGCCTGTATTAATGCCCCCAATAGTGCCCCATGTATTCCAATGCCTCCTTTTAGTCCTCCAGTTTGTATTAATGTCCCCAGTAGTCTTCCATGAACTATAATGCCCCCTTTTTAGTTTTTCAGTCTGTATTAATGCCCCCAATAGTTCCACATGAATTATAATAACCCCTAGTGCTCCAGCCTGTATTAATGTCCACAGTAGTGTCCACATATAAAAAAAAAACACTCATCTGTCGTCCAATCCCTGCCACATCTCTGATGCATGCTACAGGCCTCTTTCACTAGACCTGAAGCCTATGAGGCAGTAGAACAGTGCAGGAGTTCACAGTGACATTCCTGCGGCCCCCTGCGTCAGGTCTCAGGTGGCATGATGATGTAGTCATGACTGCCAGCATCCTGATGCTGACCTTCGTGACCACATCAACACACTGCCTGAAACCCAGCTTAGGAGGTTGCGGTGATGTCATTACTACCTACTGCGCAGTCCTTCTGCCTCATAGGCTTCAAGCCTAGTGGACTATGTGGCTGAACATTGGGGAACTGAGCCATAGGCTCCCATAGCCAGCCATAAAGTGCCGCCTGCTGCCTTCAGACGAGATGCTCATCTTGCCTCAAGGTCGCAGACTGCAGACAATTGCCTCCGAGGCAGCATGCAGCCCACAGGACTTGTGTTTAAGAGAATTTCTCTAGAGTATGTGTTTTCATATTGTATTAAAAAGTATAAAAGCGTTTTAGATATTTCCAACCAAACATATATTTTCCCAAATATTTAGAGACATTTTGTAAGAATTTGAAAACTTACATTTCATTGTCCTGATTTATAGGGCATTACATTCACTTATATTTGTCTTGAAATGTAAAACTTGCAATATATTATTATTACATTTTGTGTAACACATAGATCCTAATATATGTGGTTAGTAGAAATCAGCATGCCTTAAATAAAACATTGGTATACTCAACATATTTTTGTGATAAATGCCCTTGGGAAAATAGTTGAAAAAGATACTATTCATTATATTGTCAAGTAGCACTTAGTCATGTTAAGATTGTGTTTGTAGGTGCATATATAGTGTGTTTTATATATATATATATATATATATATATACTGTATATCAAACACTGCAGGAAAACCATTTGCTCGCACAACTCCCTACAGAACAGGGATATTGATTTGGTGGGTGTTCTTGGCAAATCTTTATATTTTTATTTATTTTGTCAAAACCTTTTGAATTTTTTCCTTCTTATTTGATAAAATGAGTTGCGCTGTCCTGCCTGTGTTCGGCACGGTTCCAGTGTGAGCTGCAGCTTCAACTGATCAATATTGCAAATTAGGGACAGACCTTGCAAATTAAAATATAAAATACTTAGAAAATTTAACTACTTGCTGAAATCTGATCCTACAACTGTAGATCTTAAGGAAATGTAAGCAGAAGAAGGCAGAGTTTTAATTATTATGTGTCTTATATCCCTGGTGACGTTAATACAGTCCTGATCAAAAGTTTAAGACCACTTGAAAAATGGCAAAGAATCATATTTTACATTGTTGCATCTTAACAAGGTTCCAAGTAGAGCTTCAACATGCAACAAGAAGAAATGAGAGTGAGACAAAACATTTTTTGAGCATTCAATTAATTGAAAATAACAATTAAACTGAAACAGGCTGTTTTTCAGCTGATCCAAATTTTAGGACCACATGCCTTTAAAAGGCCAAATCTGTGCAAAGATGTGGATTCGTTGTCATTTTCTGTCAGGTAGTCACACGTTGTGATGGCAAAGGCAAAAAAACTCTCACTTTTTGAACGTGGTCGGGTTGTTGAACTGCATAAGCAGGGTCTCTCACAGCGCGCCATCGCTACTGAGGTGGGACGCAGTAAGACATTTGGAATTTCTTAAATGATCCTGAGGGTTATGGAACAAAAAAGTCAAGTGGAAGACCAAAAAAAATTTCATCAGCACTGAGCCGGAGTATCCAATTGCCTGTCCATCAAGACACTGGACGATCCTCGACCCAAATTAAGGCCCTTACTGGTGCTGACTGCAGCCCCATAACCATCAGACGGCATCTGAGACTAAAGGGCTTCAAAAACAAAAAACCTCTTCAAAGACCTCGTCTCCTTGAACGCCACAGAACTGCTCATTTGGACTTTGCAAGAGAGCACCAAACCTGGGACATTCAAAGGTGGAAGAACGTTTTATTCTCTGATGAGAAAAAATGTAACCTTGATGATCCTGATGGTTTCCAACGTTACTGGCATGACAAGCAGATTCCACCTGAGATGTTTTCTACGCGCCACAGTGGAGGGGGCGCCATAATGGTCTGGGGTGCTTTTTCCTTCAGTGGAACAATGGAGCTTCAGGAAGTGCAGGGGTGTCAAACGGCCTCTGGCTATGTTCAGATGTTGCAGAGAGCATTCCTCATGACTGAGGGCCCTCGTCTGTGTGGTAACGACTTGGTTTTTCAACAGGACAACGCTACAGTACACAATGCCCGCAGGACAAGGGACTTCTTCCAGGAGAATAACATCACTCTTTTGGCCCATCCTGCATGTTCCCCTGATCTAAATCCATTTGAGAACCTTTGGGGATGGATGGCAAGGGAAGTTTACAAAAATGGACAACAGTTCCAGACAGTAGATGGCCTTCGTGCGGCCGTCTTTACCACTTGGAGAAATGTTCCCACTCACCTCATGCAAACACTTGCATCAAGCATGCCGAAACGAATTTTGGAAGTGATAAACAATAACGGCAGAGCTACTCATTACTGAGTTCATGTTTGGAAGTTGGATTTCTGTTTTGGGGGGGTTTATTTTTTTTTTGGAGGTGTGGTCCTAAACTTTTGATCAGCTGAAAAACAGCCTGTTTCAGTTTATTCGTTGTTTTCATTAAATTGAATGCTCAATTTTTTTTTTATCTCACTCCCATTTCTTCTTGTTGCATGTTGAAGCTCTACTTGGAACCTTGTTAAGATCCAGCCATGCTAAATATGATTTCTTTCCATTTCTCAAGTGGTCTTAAACTTTTGATCAGGACTGTAGCTGATCACAGGGTTTGAAAAAGACCAGCATGGAATATTTCAAATGGGCATGGGAACATGGCAATCCTTACATATGATAGCTTTTGCATTGTTCCAACCTGAGGAGGGTTATGTATTACTCTACTTTCTGTATATATTTTGGGGGAGCTTCTCTAGCCTCTACCCCTCTCATCTTGGTCACCAACACTCCCGTCACTCTCACACCCATGGCCAACTGTGTTCACACCTGGCACGTACTACTTTATGCTGCACACAGCACCAGACTGCAAGGTAGCGAGAACCTCCCACGTAATAATGTCAATGACCTCATTATTGTACCTAAAACAGGACCGCAATACAATTGAATCTAATGTCTTGCAAGAGCTTAAAGGACCTGTGATAACATCACAGTCCATGTGATCAGTTCTCAATGCAGTAGCTGAAAAGGACCTCCGATGATGTCACCATTATGTGACCAGTGCAGAAGAGGGCGGCTCAACAATAAGGAGAAGTCCTGGGAAGAAGCTGTGGTGAGGTCTGCTACATGAGGATAGGTAAGTGAAAGGCAGAGGCAGAGCAATGCTGGGAGTTGTAGTTATTTAGCTGGGACTGTATGTTAGGGCAGAAGGGAGGGAAGCTATTTACATGGGACTAAATGTTGAGGAGTAATGTTATTTACATGGGACTGCATGTTGGAGGTGGCTGGGGAGGGGGTGATGTTATTTACATGTGACTTTATGTTGAAGGTGTCTTGGGGAGGGAGTGATGTTATTTACATGGCACTGAATTTTGAGGGGGTGATGTTATGTACATGGGACTGTATGTTAAAGGTGGCTGGGGAGGGGGTGATGTTATTTACGTGGGACTGTATATTGGAGGGGGCTGGAGATAGAGAGGGATGTTATTTACATGGGACTGTATATTGAAGGGGGCTGGATAGATGGTGTGATGGTATTTACATCTATTTAAGAGGGAGAGAAATAATGTTATTTACATGGGACTGTATGGTGGAGCGGCTGAGCAATTATAATTTTTGAGGACACTAAATGGAGGAATATAACTACAGGGGGCATTGCAGGGTGCATTATAAATACTGGGAGCGCTTCAGGCTGAGCATTATAACAGTGGGGGGCAATATAAATACTGGGGGTGCTTCAGGGCGAGCATTATAACAGTAGGGGGCATTATAAATAAAGGGGGCACTTCAGGGCGAACATTATAATAGTAGGGGGCGATATAAATACTGGGGGCACTGTAGGGGCCTTTTAAATCTAGGGGACACTATAGGCGTTGTTATTACTACTGGAGGCTCTATAGGAGGTACTTATAGATCCACCTTATTTCTAGTAAGAGCACTATGGGGGGCCTTATTATTACTGAGGGGTCTGTAGAGAGCTTTATTACCACTTGGGGAACAATAGGAGGTTTTATTTCTACTGGGGCGCTCTGTGAGGCTATTATTAATACTGGAGGGATCTTCTACTAATGTGGGCACTCTTAGGCAGCATTATCACTGTTGTTGACACTGTAGGGGGCAGTATTGCTAATGAGGGCATTCTAGAAGGGAATTACTATTGGTAGGACTATGAGAAGCACTATTACTACTGTATGGGGGCCACTATTATTTCTTCAGGGTAGTATTTGGGGGTATTGGGGAGCACAGCGAGCAGCAGGATAACACTGTTGGGACTCCAGGTTGGGGGATGATGATAGAAAAGTGAGGAAGCTAACATGTCTATGTGTCACACTCTGCAGAGACGAGACGCGGCAGAAAGAAGTTGTCTGGACCGAATGGAGAAGATGATGACAGAGAACAGCTACATCAGAGGAGACTTCACCTGGGAGCAATGGCTGATTACAATAGGGGCGTTCTGGTCGGCAGCCCCGGGCCCAGCATCACTGGGGGGCCCAACGCCGACCCGAATGCCGTCATACTGCAGCAGGGCACGGGAGCGCATAGTTCCCTACCCCGCCGCCGATCACCGCCATAACCTTCAGGCCTAATAAGCCTGAGGCCTATGCGGTAGTGAAATCCCGGTGCAGGCGTGCGAGTGAAGTGTCTATTGTGTGCCTGCGCCATTTAGCTTTTTGTTTTTTGTTTTTTTTGTTTGTTTTTTATGTGTCAATTTTGGGGGACATGGTGGACATGGGAAATTGTAGTATGGGGAAAATTACTATGTGGGGGAAAAATATTATGGTGGTATTAATGTGTGGTGGAAAATTATTATGGGAGGAATTACTATGTGGGGGCAAATTACTATATGGGGCAATGTGGGGGAAACTACTGTGTGGGGGCAGTGTGGTGGAAACTACTGTGTGGGGGCAGTGTGGGGGAAACTACTGTGTGGGGGCAGTGTGGGGGAAACTACTGTGGGGGGGAATTACTGTGTGGGGGAAATTACTATATGGGGCAGTGTGGGGGAAATTACTGAGTGTTGGACAAATTACTATGGGGGGATTATTATGTGAAGGAAATTACTATATGGGGCAGTGTGGGTGGCGTTGCTATTGGGGAGGCACTGTAGAGGCAATTTTATTATTTTTGGGGACACTTTACAGGGATTATTACCTGGATCACAATATAGGGTGTTATTATTACCGGGGGCACTCTAGGGGACATTATAACTGCTGTAGAAACTATAGGGACATGTGGGGTAATTTATCCAACTGGTGTAAAGTAGAACTGGCTTAGTTACCCATAGCAGCTAATCAGAGACGAAATGTGGCTGAAAGAATTTGTCATGGCGGTCTGGGTGAAACGGAGGAGAAGAGGAAAGAGGTCTACATGACAGGAGATGTCCCTGGATGTAGAAGGTATGCGGTGCTGTACCCTCCTCTTAGTCTTTTTTATTACAATTATATGCATTTTAAATTTGGCGACTACATTTTTTTTTTAGTCTGGAGATGTCATACAGCCTAGGAAGAGACTGTGGCACAGCCTCTTTCTACAAAAAAAAATTTGCGAGAGGTATGTGCTGCTGTATAGCAAGTACAGTAAAATGTCTTCAGTGCTAGTGTTTGGGGGGGGGAACTTCAGACGACTTAGAGAATTGGGGGGCTTGGGCCCCGATATTTTGAGACCCTAGCAACGCCCCTGGTTCTATGATATTTAAACCATAAATAACAAAGGTAGAAATAGTGTTCTATTATACATGTTAAAAATATCATAATAGCAATAATTTATAAAATTATATCATAGTAAAGTAATAACTGGAATGGGGCAACTACAGTACCCTGAAAGATTATCAAAATTAGGGTTATTCACTTTAGAAAAAAGACGACTGAGGGGAGATCTAATTAATATGTATAAATATATCAGGGGTCAGTACAGAGATCTATCCCATCATCTATTTATCCCCAGGACTGTGACTGTGACGAGGGGACATCCTCTGCGTCTGGAGGAAAGAAGGTTTGTACACAAACATAGAAGAGGATTCTTCACGGTAAGAGCAGTGAGACTATGGAACTCTCTGCCAGAGGAGGTGGTGATGGTGAGTACAATAAAGGAATTCAAGAGGGGCCTGGACGTATTTCTGGAGCTTAATAATATTACAGGCTATAGCTACTAGAGAGGGGTCGTTGATCCAGGGAGTTATTCTGATTGCATGATTGGAGTCGTGAAGGAATTTTTTATTCCCCTAAAGTGGAGAAAATTGGCTTCTACCTCACAGGGTTTTTTGCCTTCCTCTGGATCAACTTGCAGGATAACAGGCCGAACTGGATGGACAAATGTCTTTTTTCGGCCTTATGTACTATGTTACTATGTTACTATGTAGTAATTATAAATACCAGCAAAACAGCCAATGATGTATGAGAAATTGACCCTTGGAATCCCTCTAACTGCCTGCCTTTAGAGGTGCCACCCTAAAAACATGCCTCCACTCACGGTAGTCTGGCCATAAGGAAAACATAATCCGCCCTGAATATAGCTGTCATTTATCCTGATGTGTTTACCCTCTAGGTTCATCAGGGGACCAACATATAGAAAGCAGAGTGTACAGATGATAAACACTGTGCTTTACTGATACATAACACCCTAGTATGAGTATCAGTTTCATTGAGCTCAGTTTCATTGAGCGTGCCAATAAATTTCTCAGGGAAGCCTCACAAAGTAATACCAACTGCATGAGATAATTAGATAAGTTTCTTACTAGGTTACTATAGTACCCTATCATCAGCTACCATATATGGTCCATCACTACTTTTGAATTATATCACTAGTTCCAGCCACGTGTTTAGAAATCTTAATTTGTTATATTACCAATTTCCTATTTTATTGTATTCTTTTCTCCAAATTTTACTTTACTTGCATCACTTTAATAATGAACTACTTTTATCCTAGCGATATTTAGATTTATATACATGAGCTGAACAGGGTATACTTTCAGCCCTGCAGGAATTCCTAATCTAAAATTTTTGTATTCTTTATTTTATAAAAATCAAATGCAAAGCAAAAAATCTGTATAGCTAATAGCTCAAATTCTACATATATTCCACCATCAGTCACCGCAATGAGCAAACTGCTAGATCTAAATCTATTTTGGCATAATGTTTTATGAAACTCTGAGTTAATAGAGGAGGGTCTCTCATTCAGGTTTCAAGTGTAACTATAATGCCCATATTTGTGTCCCTCAGGAGGACAGCACAGCCCTGCCAAAGGAAACCATGTAATGCTTAATTTTACCTTTTGTGGTGCTGCATGGGAATTGAATACTTTCTGCCTGGTTCGCTGTACCAGCAGTAGGATGCCCTGAGCTCCTTCGATTGTCAAGAGACAATTCTTAAAAAAAACACTGAGATTTCCATAGCAGATAACATCATTAATTGGACCATATGACCTTATTTTAGGAATTAAGACCTGTATGAAAACAAACATTAGCATAAATAACAAAGTTTTATATGAAATGTGTGCAGAAGAGTGAGATGTTCCTGGTATCTTCGTAATTCCAACCCCCTCTCTCTTCTACGTCTCAGGAGTTTTTGCTACAACGAACTGTATTAATGAATCTAATTAATTAAAGAAGCATTTTAAGATGAAAGAGAGCTCACTCTGTATGCTCAGCTCTATACATTACACAAACATTATGGAAATTGAAATGCACTGCATTGTGATGGACCTTTTATAAATGTTCCCTCAGACGCAGGGATAGCAGCAATTTGGATACAGTGAGATCTGAAATTCATTGATTCCATCCTGTCCCATTAGAAGTCATAAACTCCTTAATCTTCTCAAGTTCTTCTTAATAGAATGTTAGTCATGACCAAATGTTGTGCTATCCAAGTCTGGCAGGAGAAGCCACACTTATAAATTTACATTTTCTTTATATTAATGTGTGTGAGTAATTTGTAGCATATATATGATGTTGACTACCGATACGTATGATAGCCTTCTTCCAGAAACAAGGATAAACATGTAAATCAGTTTGGCATTGTCAACACCCAAAACAGGTGTAAACTTGGGCCCTTAGGACATACAGCTAGTTACCACAACTATGCGGCGGTTTTATTAATTCATCAAACAACATAATGCGCATAACACTTCTTACTTACAGTCTGCAAGCTTCTTTATATGTATGGGAGTAAGCTAATTATATCCATTTTCTACTAAAGGTTTAGCTGCTGGTATTTTATTGTGCGGTAATGGTAATTTCCACATACTGCTTATACACAGCAATCTCCAATGTAATGCTTTGGAGAGGGAGAGAGTCTCTCTGGGTCAACGATGAGACAAAGGGTGGATGTTTTACTTTTCCGGACTCCCTGTAGCCACTGTAAAGCTGTAGCTACAGATCACGGCTCTAATGGATCTGATATAAAAAGTAGCCAAGCAAGCGAACTGGAAGCCATAGCAATACTTTTAACCCACAGATGGACATACACCTTAAAGGGAGTCTGTCACCTCCGAAATCAGTTTCAAAGGAAACATACCACCATGTAGGATAGGTGCCCAGAGATACAACTATACCTATCTTGTGAAAATGTGATCCTCTAATCTTGAGATATTCTTCTATCTCTCTGCAAATACGTTTTTTGGTGTACCATGGTACATCATGCTCCACCAGTTACACGGCCCTTTCCCTCCCCCACTTGTTTAATTGACAGTCCCTTACATTTTAGAGCTGGCAGCAATGACACAGGGAAATTCAGGTACACCCAATTAATTAGCCCTGTCCACAGCACACCTTATTTTCATAAAAATACTAAAATGCTGGTTGCTTTCCAGGGCTATAGCTAATTAAAATTCAACTTTTGTGTCCCTCCCAAAATGTTATACCAACACACTGATGTTTTAAGGGGAAATGGAACTCAAAGTGATTATTGGTGCAGGATTGTCTAGATCAGTTGTGTTTCTTTCAATGGTAGATCTCAAGATACTAAATAATTGATTTCATAAATTACAAATATATACAGTGGTCACCTATTAGATGATGCATCAATGCCACAGGCTGCACTATGATGTCATTGTGACCACCTGCGCCCTGTAGAAGGCAACTGACCTGTGGCCTGCATGGAACATAGAACCAGAATGAGGTAAGTATAGGATTTTTTTTATTTCCCGATTTGTGGAACATACCACTGGGGAACTTTAGGAATCAGGGGTATTATGACTAGTGAGACACTACAGGGGCACTGGTATTATAACTACTGTGGCACTGTATGGTGCATTTTTTTATACTGTAGGCTTGATTACTACTGGGGCACTACATGAGGGCATTTTACCTGCTGGGGGCATTATAGAGGTAATACTACTGTGGAACTACAGGAGGGCATGTTAAATACTAGGGCATTACAGGGGGACATTATAACTAGGCTTGAGTGAATCGGGTTCGTGCTCGTGTGCTAGGGACAGTGTTGCTGAAAATGATTAATAGAAGACTATTGTAGAGAGAGAGTGCTGGGAGACTTATTCTGCATCAGTTTTATTTATTCCTACATTTACTTATTCCTATATGAGCTGTAAACTAAGATACCTAATTCAATTCCAATAAGAAGCCTTTATTATTCCACTGCCAGTGTGTCAACCAATACCATCTAGTCTGCACCCCTTAGGGGGGCCAGGTCTTAATGATGACCATCCTCATCTTTTGCTGGCTTTACTTGCTAGAAAAGTCAGCAAGATGCAGAGAGAGGAGGAGCTGGATGTTCCTGATGACATATTCTCATCAATATTAGATGATGCGGAAAAGGAGGAAAATGCAGATGGCAGAAGTAGGGCTTCTACCTGTAGGGCAGGAGAGCACTGGGGTTGGAGAAGTAGGTATGCCAGAGCTGATTAATATTCTGTGTTTACTGTTAAATAACCTGCAGGAGATTGCACACAAGAGCAACAATAATATGTATATTCTTCCCCCAACCTAACCAGCCAAACCCCATACCAGCAACAGCCCCTGTTTAAAGGTGCATTGTGGCCATTAACAAAGAAGACCGACTATACAGCGCAGTCTTCGTTATTAAATAAAAGGCAGCGGTGTTCTAATTGGCTGTGCAGTTCTTCACCGCAGCACAGCCGCTACGTGTGGCCGTAGCCTAAGGCAGAGTGGCCTGGGTATACCTGATGTATAGCGATTTGTAATGAACTAATTCGGAACAAATTGAATTTCTTGGAGAACTTCGGCAAAGTTGCCAAATCAAATTTTTCAAAACTTTGCTCATCTCTAATTATAACTACTGGGGCACAACAGGGAGACATTTTAACTACTAGAGAACTATAGCGGTATTGCAACTACTGAAGCACTATAGAAGGGCCTTCAAGGGGCCTTAGTTGTTACCTAATGCCTGCAGCCTGGCTCAGTAAGCAAAAGATTTATACTTCCCTGCTCTCCACCACTACAGTACTCTGCAAAGGTGTGTCCATCTTCCGGCCCTTGGCTTATTTTCTCCCATGTTCATAAGCTCGGCTGCAGCCAATAACTGGCTTCAGCAGTGACACTCCCCCAAAACTACCACAATTCAGCAAAGCAATAAATATTATAGAGGTAGTAGTAAATATAAATCTTAACTTTTAATGATACAAAATAAAACAGTATCTCGCAAAACATCCATCATATACAAACTGGTATGCACACCCAAAAAAATATGTAACAAAAGCCAAACCAAAAGCAATTATCATAAAAAATTTGAGTATTGGAGTAAATAAACAAAAAAGACTCCACAGTTCTTTAGTGCTAATTACTAATGTTGGGCGAGCATGCTCTGCCGAGCACTAATTTTAATCGAGCATCGCGATGCTCGGCACATCGCAGTGTTCGGCCGACCACTGAACACTAGCATGAACACTAATAAAAAATGTATAAGTGTGAACGATGTGGAATGGAGGATATATGTATAAATGTGCACACACACACGGGAACGCATGCGTGCGCACATATCAAAAAAGTGCAAAGTGTGCAATCATGAAAAATAGATAAAAAATGAAAAATCATCAATACCAATCAAAAAAAAATAAAGCCTAAGATAAAAGTGTCGTGTTAAAATGTGTAAAATAACGTATTAATGCAATAAAATGAATACAACGAAATACAAGAAGTAAAATGACAATACAAGTAAATTTGTATATATATAATGTTAAAAATTGATTGGAACTCTCGTCAATGCCTCTGTATATATATTCATCCGAAAAAAATCTCCAGGTCGAAAGTCGATCAGATGAAAAGGCAGCCACACCTAATAACTGACAAGAAACATAATTAAAATTCAAACCACAAAGATAAAAACAGATATATAAAAAAAAAACAGGTAACAACCTGCCAAATGGTCATACCTCCAGGATGGTTAAACCTAAAAGCAAACATGTGTGCATGTATATCCACGCCAGACATACATACATACATGTACATAAACACACACATATATCAACCTACAAAAGAACACAATATACATAAGAATCAAAATCCCTCAATGGCGTAAAATGTATTATAGAGTGTTAGTGAGACACTTATAAGAAGGGGGAAAAGCTAAGACACTCGTTCAGACCATAAGGAGTGATCGTGTTGAGCTCAAAGATCCATTTGGCTTCACGTTGGGCTAAAAGACGTTTCCAATTACCACCCCTACTGCCTACAAAGACCCTATCTATCCCTCTTACCTTCAAAAGGGAGCCGTCACATGCATGGTGGACCTTAAAATGACGTGGAATCGTCTTGAGGCAGGCGTCGTCCTCTTCATTCAACGGCAGACTGTATCCCCAGGACATGTTCCCTTGTCCAGGCGCTTCAGTTTGCGTTAGGTGAGACCCACATATTGAAGACCGCACGGACAGCTTGCAACATAGACTACCCCAATGGTGTTTCATGTAATCGTGTGGGTAATTTGATAAGTCTTATGACCAGTGGAATCTGTAAAATAGGTCGTAGTTAAGATGTTGGCACACGCGACACAGTTCCCACATGGGCGCAAGTATTGGCCTGTAGGGATGCCTTCAATCAGTTTTCTTGGATGAGATGACTCTGCATGTAGGAGACTATTGACCGAGGTAGGTTTACGGTAGAGATCAGTGTAGATATACCCGTCCTGGTCCACTTGTAGGAGTACGTCCAAAAAATCCATATTACTTTGGCCAGACTTATATGTAAGATGGATGTTAAGATTGTTTTTGTTCAAATTCATCATGAAGAAATCCAACTCTTCAATCGTGCCCTGCCAAATCATGAGCACATCGTCAATATAACAATTCCAGAGGTGCACCTTATCAATAAAGGGGACAGGATCAGTAAGAAAAATGCCTCTCTCCCACAGCCCCAGGAAAAGGTTGGCGTAGGACGGCGCTCAGGCCGCCCCCATGGCCGTTCCCTGGAGCTGTAGGTAGAAAGACCCCTTGAACATGAAGAAATTATGGCTGAGGGCGAAGTCCAAGATCTGTAGAATAAAGGTGGCATACTCACCCTCAACATCGGACATTGCCAAAAACTGAGCAACTGCTGTCATTCCATCCTTATGACATATGGAAGTATAGAGTGATTCCACATCACAGGTTACAATCAGCATATCCTCCTCCAGTTGTATACCATTTAGTTTGCGTATAATGTCTCTGGTATCCTTAAGATAGGAGGGAAGACTTTCAACCAGAGGTCGTAAGACATGGTCAACTAATCTGCATATGGGTTCACACATGTTATTTGTACCTGCCACGAAGGGACGGCCTGGTGGTGTTTCCAAATTCTTATGCACTTTGGGTAACAAATAAAATGTAGGTATTGTAGGGTAGATCACATGTAAACAACTCAATTCCTTTTGGTTGGTCATAGGCAGTGCGCAATATCTTCCCCAAGGCTTCCTGAAAGGAGTTCAAAGGGTTAAATGTCAGCTTTTTATAGCATGTGGTATTCCTTAACTGACGAAAAGCCTCCTTTTCATATAGTGTGGCCGGCCAAACAACCACATTGCCTCCTTTATCAGAAGGTTTGATGATCAAATCCTTCATACCTCTCAATTGTTTAATCGCCAAACGCAAATTGCCATCCATATTGCCATCACGAAACTTAGTTGAAGTCTTTCTCAAATCATCAGTCACCAATTTAACAAAAATATCTATATTGGGAAACATAGAAGCAGGGGGGAACTTTTTGGACTTCGGCACTAGTGTGCTAGGTAATCTACTTACTGGGTTGGGGTCCTGTTCATCCAGTAAATCACATAAATCTTGTATTGCTCTTTGTTCATTATCCAAAGGTGCAATCAAACGGTCTCCCTCCTTATGAAAAATCTTTTAAAAAAAGATTGCTCAGTTTTTGGCAATGTCCGATGTTGAGGGTGAGTATGCCACCTTTATTCTACAGATCTTGGACTTCGCCCTCAGCCATAATTTCTTCATGTTCAAGGGGTCTGTCTACCTACAACTCCAGGGAACGGCCATGGGGGCGGCCTGTGCGCAGTCCTGCGCCAACCTTTTCCTGGGGCTGTGGGAGAAAGGCATTTTTCTTACTGATCCTGTCCCCTTTATTGATAAGGTGCACCTCTGGAATCGTTATATTGATGATGTGCTCATGATTTGGCAGGGCACGATTGAAGAGTTGTATTCCTTCATGATGAATTTGAACAAAAAAAACGGATCTTAACATCCATCTTACATATAAGTCTGGCCGAAGTAATATGGATTTTTTGGACGTACTCCTACAAGTGGACCAGGACGGGTATATCTACACTGATCTCTACCGTAAACCTAACACGGTCAATAGTCTCCTACATGCAGGGTCATCTCATCCAAGGAAACTGATTGAAGGCATCCCTACGGGCCAATACTTGCGGCTCAGGCGAATATGCTCTAATGATGATCTTTTTGAAAAGCGAGCACAAGAATTGACCAAGAGATTTAGGGAGAGAGGCTACAATGAATCTTCTTGAAGAGGGGCTATTTCAGAGCCAAACGATCCAGAAGGGTTGAACTTCTACAACAACGGCCGAAAGTGACACGGAATACCCAGAATAGTATGGTACGTTTCATCACTACATATAATTTGGGTCATAATGCTGTATTAGAATCACTGAAGAAACATTGGGGCATTTTGTACATGGACCCGACTTTGAAACAACATTTATACTCTAAACCTTCCCTTACTTTTCGACGGGACAACAATATCTGGGATGCTCTGGTCCACAGTCATTATCAGGGTACCAGTTCCCCCAGACTGTTTGGTTCCAAGGGCCCCAAGTGGGGTTGTCGCCCATGTGGGAACTGTGTCGCGTGTGCCAACATCTTAACTACGACAGATTCCACTGGTCATAAGACTTATCAAATTACCCACATGATTAAATGCAACACCATTGGGATAGTCTATGCTGTAAGCTGTCCGTGCGGTCTTCAATATGTGGGTCTCACCTCACGCGAACTGAAGCGCCGAACAAGGGAACATGTCCTGGGGATACAATCTGCCGTGAATGAAGAGGACGACGCCTGCCTCAAGACGATTCCACGTCATTTTAAGGTCCACCATGCATGTGACGGCTCCCTTTTCAAGGTAAGAGGGATAGATAGGGTCTTTGTAGGCAGTAGGGGTGGTAATTGGAAACGTCTTTTAGCCCAACGTGAAGCCAGATCTTTGAGCTCAACACGGTCACTCCTTATGGTTTGAACGAGGGTCTTAGCTTTGCCCCCTTCTTATAAGTGTATCACTAACACTCTATAATACTTTTTACGCCGTTTAGGGATTTTGATTCTTATGTATATTGTGTTCTTTTGTAGGTAGATATATGTGTGTGTTTATGTACATGTATGTATGTATGTCTGGCGTGGATATACATGCACACATGTTTGCTTTTAGGTTTAACCATCCTGGAGGTATGACCATTTGGCAGGTTGTTACCTGTTTTTATTTATATATCTGTTTTTATCTTTGTGGTTTGAATTTTAATTATGTTTCTTGTCAGTTATTAGGTGTGGCTGCCTTTCGACATGGAGATTTTTTCGGATGAATTTATATACAGAGGCATTGACGAGAGTTCCAATCAACTTTTAACATTATACATATATATATATATATATATATATATATATATATATACAATTTTACTTGTATTGTCATTTTACTTCTTGTATTTCATTGTATTCATTTTATTGTATTCATACGTTATTTTACGCATTTTCACACAACACTTTTATCTTAGGCTTTATTTTTTTTTTTTGATTGGTATTGATGATTTTTAATTTTTTATCTATTTTTCATGATTGCACACTTTGCACTTTTTCCGTGTGTGTGTGCACATTTATACATATATCCTCCATTCCACATTGTTCACACTTACACATTTTTTATTAGTGTTCATGCTTATATTATATATTCACATACACTCCGTTTTTTGTGATTATAGACATTCACTCATGATTGATACATATACCTATTCGTGTATTCTCTATATTGATCTAATACACTATTGTATAATATATGTTTTTTTAAAGTTTCTTTTGCGGTACTGACACTTCCGGTTTGCCGGCATATGCGTTCCAAATGGTCATGTGATCGGCCCTATGCGTTCCACGCCCACAGTAGGTATTTCCGGTACTATTCTGTCCTCACCATCTCTTATTTGTTGTTTTATGATGTCGGGATATCCATCTTACTCTCCTCCTTTGCCCCTTATGAACTATATGACTTATGTCCTAGTATATATAGGCCTCCGTCCTGCTCCTCTCCCGGACCGGAAGTGACGTAGTGCGTCCCAGACGTAGTGCGTTCCTCTCACGAACCGAAAGTGACGTAGTGCGTCCCACGGTGGAACGCACGCGCTTCACTTCCATGTGTGGCCACACACGTGTCTCTCCCTCCTCCCAGCTGCTTATTGTTAAGTTATTTATTCTTATATAAAAGGTACCCTTTTGGCATTGCCTGCACATACACCCCTTGAGGAAGCTTACGCGAAACGTGCGTCGGGGCTTTTGGATCACTATTCTGGTATTTATGCTATTATTTATCTACCACACCGTTCATTATATTGTCCATGTACATTGTATTTTGCACTTTAAACTTATGTACTGTATCTGGCTCTAGTATCTTGTTTACTGTTTTGATCGGGTCATTGTATTATACGCCCAACTGGGGTATTCACTTACCATTCAGTACCTCTCTGACCTTTTCATTAATTGTTTTTACATTTTGTCCAGATTGTGATCCCTTTCCATCCTGTGTGTCTTTCATCCACGATTGTATTGTCCATCATTGTATTTTATCGGATTTTCTTTTCTGGTACTATAATAAAGTTTATATACATTGCCAGCTGTGCTGTGCCTCTTTCTCCTTTTGGTGTTTATACAAACGTTTGCGCATCCTAGATATCAGTGACATTTATTCAGTGTAATTTTTTATTAGCCGCTGGTGACAGCGACATTACTTGCGCTATACCTCCTGCATAACGTTTGCGCACCCTAAAGTAATCTGTGACAATCAGTGTACTTTTTTCATAGATGCTGCGGACAGTGACATTATCTGTGCTTATCTCCTGTTTAACGTGTGCGCATCCTAAAAATATGTGTGATATTCTGTGTACTTTATTTGCGCATACACTTACAAAACCTGCGCTACTGTACGTGTGACATACTTGCAGGCATATATACCATTTAATATGCGCAAGGCGAGCAGTAAGGGACAGGGAAGTGACAGTGCTGCTGATGGTGCAAGCAGAGGCTGTATCCCTGGGCGCGGCGAAACTGTGCCTGCTGCCAGAGCACAAAAAACACACTCATCCACGATACCTAGCTTCATGTCCCAATTTGCAGGGCGGCGCAGGACACCACTCTCGAAGTCAAACCCGTGCGACCAGATGGTCGGTTGGATTGCAGCAGATAATGCTTCCAGTCGGTTAAGCACCACCTTGTCTTCCACAAAGTCCAGTCTCAGTAGCCAAGAGTCTGGTCAACAGAATCCTCACCCTGATCCTACTTAATCCCACCATGGAGAGTCTTGGCAAATGAGTGATCCCACACTCAGATATTCCAGGGAGCTCTTTTCATCGCCATTCCTTTATTTGGGCCTTTTGACAAGCCTTCTTAAAGAGGGACATGAGGAGATATTGTGCCCTGATTCCCAAACTCTTGAGCATCCACAGTCACAAGAAGATGATGGTGGGGAAGGTCAATTAGTGTTTCACGAGGTGCATGATAATGATGAGACACAGTTGCCAATAAGTCAACCACAATAAGTGTCTCAAGAGGTTCATGATGAGGATGAGACACAGTTTTTAATAACCAAGGTTGTTGTTAGGTCAACAAGTCAGGAGGATAACCAGAGTGAGGAAGTGGAAGAGGAGGTGGTGGACGATGAAATCACTGACCCAACCTGGGAAGGTGGCAAGCCGAGTGAGGACAGCAGTACACAGGGGGAGGGGGATTAGGCGAGCCACACCAAACAGGCCCGCAACTGTTTCCCGGAGCACCCCATTGCAGCAATCTCCTTTGCCAAGGGGTAGGTGTTCCGCAGTCTGTCGCTTTTTTGAGGAAAGTGCGGACGATAAAAGAATTGTCATTTGCAACCTGTGCCGTAACAAAATCAGCAGGGGGGTGAACACTAGCAACCTCACCACCACCAGCATGATCCGCCACATGGCATCAAAGCACCCTAATAGGTGGGCCGAATGCCTGGGTCCACAATCAGTGTCTGCGGGTCACACCACTACCTCCTCTTCCCCTGTGTTACGTGCTGGCCAATCCCCTGTCCTAGACGCAGGCCCGGATGCGTCCTGCCATGCACCTGGACATTCGCAAGCACCATCAGCTAGCACATCCACTTCTGTGTCCCAGCGCAGCATACAGATGTCTATACCCCAGGCCTTTGAACGAAAGCGCAAATACCCAGCCACCCACCCACAGGCCATAGCATTAAATGCACACCTTTCCAAATTGCTGGCCCTGGAAATGTTGCCATTTAGGCTTGTGGACACTGAGGCTTTCCGCAGCCTGATGGCGGTGGCCGTCCCGTGTTACTCTGTCCCCAGCCGCCAATATTTTTCACGATGTGCAGTCCCAGCCTTACACCAGCATGTGTCCCGTAACATCACCCGTGCCCTGACCAACGCAGTTATTGGGAAGGTCCACTTAACGACTGACACATGGACAAGTGCTTTTGGCCAGGGACGCTACATTTCCCTGACGGCACACTGGGTGAACATTGTGGTGGCCAGGAGCGAGTCATACCCTGGGATGGCACAGGTGCTACCGACGCCAAGGATTGCGGGCCCTACTTCCATCAGGGTTTCCACCACCACCTACGTTAGTGGCTGCAACCCCCACTTCTCCTCCTCCTCCTCCACTTCCACCTCTGAATTATCATCTTGCAGAACCAGTCAGACACCAGTCAGTAGCTCAAAGCAGTGTAGCACTGCAGTGGGGAAGCGGCAATAGGTCATGCTGAAACTAATATGTTTAGGTGACAAACAGCACACCGCAGCAGAGCTGTGGCAGGGTATAAGGGACCAGACTGAGCTGTGGCTCTCGCCACTCAACCTAGAACCAGGCATGGTTGTGTCTGATAATGGCACAACTTGGTGGCGGCTTTGGAGCTCAGCAAGCTCACACACATCCCATGCTTAGTCCACGTATTCAACCTAGTGATTCAGTGGTTTCTCAAAACCTACCCCAATTTGCCTGAGCTACTGGTGAAGGTGCGCTGCGTCATCGACAGCTTCCGCAGGACTGGCAACGCTGCAGCAGCGCTTGCAATTGCCAGCTCACCGACTGTTGTGTGACGTGAGCATGCACTGGAACTCGACGTTTCACATGTTGGCCAGGCTTTGTGAGCAGCAGAGGGCAGTAGTAGAATACCAGCTGCAACATGGTCGTCGCCTTTACAGTCAGTTTCCGCTCTTCACAAGCGATGAGTGGGCATTGATGTCTGACCTCTGTGAGGTTTAACACAACTTTGAGGAATCAACACAGATGGTGAGCGGCGATAACGCTATTATCAGCGTAACCATCCCACTTCTGTTTCTAATCAAACGCTTGCTGCTCACAATTAAGGTGGACGCTTTACATGTGGGAAAGGTAGAAATGGGTGAAGACAGTACACAGGGTGATAGCCAGACCACCCTCAGTTCGTCTTCTCAGCATGAATTGGATGATGATGAGGAGGAGCAGGAGACGGTTGCCTCCACTACAGAGGGTAGTACTAGCGATAAGCGAGCATGCTCGGCCGAACTGCTGTTCGGCTCAAGCATCGCTATGCTCGGCAGATCTGAGTGCTTGGCCAACAATTTCAGGTGCTCAAATACAATTTAATACAATGGAAGTCAATGGGATAACCCCAGGCACCCCCTGCTCAGAAGAGAAGAGGGTGTCTGGTTCATAAAAAAAGGTTAGAAATTGATGGAAACCTCATCAAAATGGTTTGGAAACAGCATTACAAGCAGTGGCGTAGCTAGAAATTACTGGGCCCCACAGGAATTTTTTGAATGGGGCCCCCCCTCCCCCAGTAACTTTTTCGCAACCCCTTCCTTTTGATGCCGCTCCCATTTATGTGGCTAGTAAAGATAGCTCTCTCAGACCAGGCCCGGCAGCTGTTCCATCCATATTCTACACTGTCTCTGTATATAATTTCATTGTGTAATACTGTTAAGGGGACCCTGACAAAATCTTTTAGTCCTCCTGCCCTTGGATGGGCCCCTTCTGGGTCAGGGCCCCAAATAGTGATGTCTGGATCATGAACGAATCGTTCTTTTGAATCGATTCAGTTCACTGAACCGGAAGAGTCGATTCCTCTGACTGAGCCGATCCGTGTGAAACGGCTAGGTCAGATTAGCATAGAGGCAGCAGCAGGCAGTGTAATAGGAGCCTACAGTGAAAGCTAGCCCCGCCCCTTTCTCCAACCAATCAGACGCAACCAGCACTGACTCACAGCACAGGGGGAATCGTCTGAGTCTATTAGTTAAAAGAATCGAATGAGTCAGAGACTGTCACCGAGTCCCTGCCAGACTTCCTGCTCTGGGGGGGGGAGAGGGCGCATTAGTATAGCATGTAGCGGTGCTGTGTGTGTACAGGGTGCATGCAGCAGTGTAGCATGTAGCAGAGCAGGAAGTCTGGTAGGGACTTGGTGACACGATTCTTTTAACTAATAAACTCTCAGACAATTATCTGAGTCCCTGCAATAACTATACATTGTAATTACATCCCAGTCTGCTCCACTGCATTCACTGCAGCAGAGCTGTGTTTGCCAGGAGCTAGTCCCTCCTGACCTTTGGTTCACTTGAGAGCCGACTCAGCAAGTGAACCAAGCATACGCATTGATCTTCAGTTCACTTGCTTCTGCCAGCTCAAGAAGTGAACCAAAGATCCAATTCATGAATCAGTTCTTTTGAGTGAACTGATTCAAATGAACCGATTCATGAAAAAGATCCAAACTTCCCATCTCTAGCCCCAAAGCAGCAGCTTCCCCTATAGTGACACCCCTGATTATAAGGAAAGCTCAATACATCCTAAACTCCTATTGTATACAACATACAATCACACAAAGGCTATATGCCAAACACCAGGTATGTGCCCAATCTATCCATGAGACAGATAACAGCCAGCATATCTTACAATGGCAGCCTTGTGCATTATGAGAGATTACAAACCAGCTCTCATCTGACTAAGAACCAGTAAACCTCAAAGTTAGTTTGCATCTATTGGATGGCTTGGGTGGACCTGCACACCTAGATCAATATCATTAGGGCGACAACATTTTTTCCTATTGTCCTAACATAATATTCAATAACCTTTCTATACAGTTTTGTCATGTAAAAACTAATTTGCATAAACATGGGCTTATGGGAAAGACATGCAAATGAGCAGAATCTGCCTTGTTTTTCAGTTGCCATAAGACTATGAAAACCAATAGATGGCGCTATGGAGTTATGAACAGCGCCCTCTATTGGTTTTACAGTGTTATGACAAGTCTAATATTCTTGTCAGAAGACTATGAAACCAATAGAGGGCGCTGTCCGTAACTCAATAGCGCCCTCTATTGGTTTCATAGTCTTCTGACAAGCTTATTAGTGTAGCCTTTTGCATGGAAAATTTGCGATAAAATTTTACGATTAGAATATTTGCGATCTACACTAGGATGATATCTGACACTGGGAAAGCTGGGTAATAACTCAGTGATAAAATCTGACACTGGGAAAGCTGGGTAATTACTCGCGATCTACACTGAGTTATTACCCAGCTTTTCCAGTGTCAGATATTATCACTGACTTACTATATAATTAATACATAATATTCGCTATATTGCTATATATTAGTTTTTTTGAATATTTAGTTATGAACAGCGCCCTCTATTGGTTTCATAGTCTTCTGACAAGAATATTAGACTTGTCATAAGACTGTAAAACCAATAGAGGGCGCTGTTCATTACTCCATAGCGCCATCTATTGGTTTTCATAGTCTTATGACAGCTGAAAAACAAGGCAGATTCTGCTCATTTGCATGTCTTTCCCATAAGCCCATGTTTATGCAAATTAGTTTTTACATGACAAAACTGTATAGAAAGGTTATTGAATATTAAGTTAGGACAATCGGAAAACCTTTTGTCGGCCTAATGATATTGATCTAAGTGTGCAGGTCCACCCAAACAATCCAATAGATGCAAACTAACTTTGAGGTTTACTGGTTCTCAATCAGATCAGAGCTGGTTTGGAATGTCTAATAGTGCACAAGGCTGCTGTTGTAAGATATGCTGGCTGTTATCAGTCTCATGGATAGGGCACATACCTGGCTTTTGGTATATAGCCCTTGTGTGATTGTCTATGGTATGTTGTACATAATAGGAGTCTAAGATGCATCCAGCTATCCTCATAATGCTGTTTCCAAACCAATTTCTAAATTTTTTTTAGGAACCAGACACCCTCTTCTCTTTTGAGCAGGGGGTGCCTGGTTGTCTTCTATTGACTTCCATTATACTCGGGTGCTCGGCCGAGCACACGAATATAGCAATATGTTTGGGCCGAACACCCGAATTCTTTGGTGCTTGCTCATCACTAGGTAGTACCCATGGAAGTTTTATTCCATCTGTTCAGCGTGGATAGGTAGAAGAGGAGGAAGAGGATGAGGAGATTGAGAGTCATCCTCCTGATGAGGACAGTGAAGTCTTGTCTGTTGGGACTCTGGCGCACATGGCTGACTTTATGTTAGGCTGCCATTCCCGTGAGCCTCGCGTTGTACGCATTCTGGCCAACACTGATTACTGGTTTTTCACCCTTCTCGACCCCTGCTACAAAGAGAACTTCACATCTCTCATTCCTGTGGTGGAAAGGACGAGCAAAATGGTGCAATACCAGAAGGTCCTTGTGGAAAAATTGCTCCAAAAATTTCCAGTTGACAATGCTGGCTGCAGAGTACATAAATATGAGGGGAACACACAGCAGTTCCAACAGGACAACACTATCCAATGCCTGGGACAGTTTTATGACACCCCGCCAGCACCCTCAACCTCATGAGCGGCCTAGTGTCACAAGGAGGGAAAAATTTTGGAAGATGGTGAAGGAGTACGTAGCAGACCGTGTCAGTGTCCTTAGTGATCCCTCAGTGCCTTACAACTATTGGGTGTCAAAGCTGCACACGTGGCACGAACTGACGCTCTACACCTTGGAGGTGCTGGCCTGCCCTGCCGCCAGCGTTTTGTCAGAGCGTGTATTTAGTGCTGCTGGGGGCATAATAACTGATAAGCACATCCACCTGTCAACTGAAAATGCTGACCGGTTGACTCTTATAAACATGAACAAGGCCTGGATTGCCCCTGACTTCTCTACTCCACCAGAGGAAAGCGGCTGAACATAAAGGCACTCTTAATGTGGCTTTTATGGTGTATTGAATACAATGTATTCCCATGCACCCCTTTCACCACTAAAAAGGGTATATGGTTCAATCTCCCTTTTCTCATCCTCCTCCTTCTCCTCCATCATATCAACATGCTTATTAGGCTGCCCTTGCTCCTCATGTTTTAGAGGGTCAGATCAGCAGCAGGTCCTCACCCATAATGTTTTAGAGGATCACAAGCAGGCCCTCGCACATAATGTTTTTGAGGGTCAGCAGCAGGCCCTCAACCATAATGTTTTTGAGGGTCACCAGCCGGCCCTCGCCCATAATGTTTTTGAGGGTCACCAGCAGGCCCTCGCCCATAATGTTTTAGAGGGTCACTAGCAGGCCCTCACCCATAATGTTTTAGATGGTCAGATCAGCAGCAGGCACTCGCCCCTAATGTTTTAGAGGGTCAGCTCAGCAGCAAACCCTCACCCCTAATGTTTTAGATGGTCAGCTCAGCAGCAGACCCTCACCCCTAATGTTTTAGATGGTCAGATCAGCAGCAGGCCCTCGCCCCTAATGTTTTAGATGGTCAGATCAGCAGCAGGCACTCGCCCTTAATGTTTTAGAGGGTCAGCTCAGCAGCAGGCTCTCGCCTCTAATGTTTTAGAAGGTCAGATCAGCAGCAGGCACTCGCCCCTAATGCTTTAGAGCAGGCATCCTCAAACTGCGGCCCTCCAACTTTTGCAAAACTACAACTCCCAGCATGCCCGAACAGCCTACAGGTATCAGCCTACAGCAGGGCATTGTGGGAGTTGTAGTTTTACAACAGCTGGAGGACCGCAGTTTGAGGATGCCTGTTTTAGAGGGTCAGCTCAGCAGCAGACCCTCACCCCTAATGTTTTAGATGGTCACATCAGCAGCAGGCCCTCGCCCCTAATGTTTTAGATGGTCAGATCAGCAGGCCCTTGCTTCAATAGTTTTTGAGGGTCACCAGCAGGCCATCAATCATAATTGTTCAAGAGTGTGTAGGATGCCCTCCTTTATATGTAATAAAGGGTGTATTGTAGTGCCGGTTCCTTTAAATTTTTGGCAGCCCTTTCACGTAGTGCATAGGCTTTATGAGTGTAGGAGTCCCACTACCTGAACAATTGTACCACAATGTGAATGAGGCCCTCCTTTATGTTATATACAGGTTGTATCGGAGTACCTCTTCCTTGTAATTTTTGGCAGAACTTGCACTTTATATACAAGTAAATATACAGGAAATAATGTTTCCTATCAATTTCTCCTCTAAAATAGTTTTTTTCCCCTTCGGCTTTGTGAGTATAATTGTCAGTCTGTAAAAGTGGCGTACTATTTGGACAACATCCTTCCCAGCAGCGACCTGCGAGTACAAGATGCATTCAGACATCCTCCCCATGCTGTTTCCGAGCCATTTCGGTGGTGTTTTCATCTATTTCTGACCCTTTCCTGTGAACCAGAAACCCTCCCCTCTGCAGAGCAGGGGGTGTCGGGTTTAATTCTCTGGTTCTCCCATTGAATTCTATTGTGCTTGGATGCTCTGTAGAGCACCCGAGCATCCAGAGGTGTTCTACTCGAGCACCCGAGCACTTTGGTACTCAACCAACACTACTAAATACCGATAAAGAAAAAAGGATGGATCTTAACAGTAAGTAGAAGTGTGCTTCAGATCCTTATATAGAGTATGGTATATGGATACTTCTACTTGAAAGGGGTCCAACAAAAGGTTTCTCACTGACGCTAATGAGCCCTGTCAGAGCTAGTATACCCTAATGACCTCCTAATACTGAGTCATCATCCTGACAAGGGCGGCCACGTCCGGAACCTTTCCCTATTAAAAATGCCATGGATGAACCTACCTTGGGAAGTTACATAGAAACATAGAATGTGTCGGCAGATAAGAACCATTTGGCCCATCTAGTCTGCCCAATATACTAAATACTATGGATAGCCCCTGGCTTTATCTTATATGAAGGATGCTCTTATGCCTATCCCATGCATGCTTAAACTCCTCCACTGTATTTGCAGCTGCCACTTCCGCAGGAAGGCTATTCCATGCATCCACTACTCTCCCAGTAAAGTAATACTTCCTGATATTACTTTTAAACCTTTGCCCCTCTAATTTAAAACTATGTCCTCTTGTAGCAGTTTTTCTTCTTTTAAATATTCTTTCCTCTTTTACCTTGTTGATTCCCTTTATGTATTTAAAAGTTTCTATCATATCCCCTCTGTCTCGTCTTTCTTCCAAGCTATACATGTTAAGGTCCTTTAATATTTCCTGGTAAGTTTTATCCTGCAATCCATGTACCAGTTTAGTAGCTCTTCTCTGAACTCTCTCCAAAGTATCAATATCCTTCTGGAGATATGGTCTCCAGTACTGAGCACAATACTCCAAATGAGGTCTCACTAGTGCTCTGTAGAGCGGCATGAGCACCTCCCTCTTTCTACTGGTAATTCCTCTTGCTATACACCCAAGCATTCTGCTAGCATTTCCTGCTTCTCTGTGACATTGTCTGCCTACCTTTAAGTCTTCTGAAATAATGATCCCTAAATCCCTTTCCTCAGATACTGAGGTTAGGACTGTATCACTGATTTTATATTCTGCTCTTGGGTTTTTACGTCCCAGGTGCATTATCTTGCACTTATCAACATTAAATTTTAGTTGCCAGATTTTTGACCATTCCTCTAGTTTTCCTAAGTCCTTTTCCATTTGGTGTATTCCTCCAGGAACATCAACCCTGTTACAAATCTTTGTGTCATCAGCAAAAAGACACACCTTACCATTGAGGCCTTCTGCAATTTCGCTGATAAAGATATTAAACAATATGGGTCCCAGAACAGATCCCTGAGGTACCCCACTGGTAACAAGACCTTGGTCTGAATATACTCCATTGACTACAACCCTCTGTTGCCTTTCCCTCAGCCACTGCCTAATCCATTCAACAATATGGGAGTCCAAGCCCAATGACTGCACTTTATTGATAAGCCTTCTATGTGGGACAGTATCAAAAGCCTTACTAAAGTCTAGATAAGCGATGTCTACTGCACCTCCTCCATCTATTATTTTAGTCACCCAATCAAAAAAATCAATAAGATTAGTTTGACATGATCTCCCTGAAGTAAACCCATGCTGTTTTTCATCTTTCAATCCATGGGATTTTAGATGGTCCACAATCCTCTCCTTAAGTATGGTTTCCATTAATTTCCCCACTATTGATGTCAGGCTTACTGGCCTATAGTTGCCCGATTCCTCCCTACTACCTTTCTTGTGAATGGGCACAACATTTGCTAATTTCCAATCTTCTGGGATGACTCCTGTTGCCAGTGATTGGTTAAATAAATCTGTTAATGGTTTTGCTAGTTCACCGCTGAGCTCTTTTAATAGCTTTGGGTGTATCCCATCAGGCCCCTGTGACTTATTTGTATTAATTTTAGACAGTTGACTTAGAACCTCTTCCTCTGTAAAGACACATGCGTCAAAAGATTCATTAGTCTTCTTTCCCAACTGAGGTCCTTCTCCTTCATTTTCCTTTGTAAAAACTGAACAGAAGTATTCATTGAGGCAGTCAGCTAGTTCTTTATCTTCTTCCATATACCTTCCTTCTTTAGTTTTTAATTTGGTAATTCCTTGTTTTACTTTCCTTTTTTCATTTATGTATCTGAAGAATGCCTTATCGCCTTTTTTCCCTGACTGAGCTAATTTCTCTTCTGCCTGTGCTTTAGAAGCTCTTATAACTTGTTTGGCCTCTCTCTGCCTAATCTTATAAATTTGTCTGTCATCCTCGTTTTTTCTTTTTTTATAATTCCTAAATGCTATCTTTTTGTTTTTAATGATTTTGGCCACTTCTGCTGAGTACCACAGTGGTCTCTTCCTTTTTTTGCTTTTACTGACAAGCCTAATGCAATCTTCTGTTGCCTTCAATAGTGCCACTTTTAAGTAGTCCCATTTCTCCTGGACTCCAATGAAACTGTTCCAGTCTGATAGGGACTCGTATACCACTAATCTAATTTTAGAAAAGTCAGTTTTTCTAAAATCTAAAACTTTTGTTTTTGTGTGGTGTGACTCAGTCACTGTACTTATAGTAAACCACACTGACTGGTGATCACTAGATCCCAAGCTTTCCCCTACAGTAATATCAGATACCAAATTCCCATTTGTGAATACTAAATCTAAAATGGCCTCCTTCCGGGTTGGCTCCTCCACTACTTGCTGTAGAGATAATCCCAGTAGGGAATTTAGAATATCTGTACTCTTGGCAGAACTAGCTATTTTGGTTTTCCAGTTTACATCTGGAAGATTGAAGTCTCCCATAATGATAACTTCCCCCTTCAATGTCATTTTAGCTATTTCCTCAACTAGTAGATCATCTAATTCTTTGACTTGGTTAGGTGGTCTATATATAACACCTACACAAGTTACCTTATGATTATCAAGCTGCAAGGTAACCCAAACTGACTCTAAATTGTTCTCGCTAACTTGTATCAAATTCGATTTTATGCTATCTTTCACATACAGGGCCACCCCTCCCCCTTCTTTCCTTCTCTGTCTTTCCTGTATAGAGAGAACCCTGGTATTGATATATCCCAGTCATTACTCCCCTTGAACCACGTCTCAGTAACAGCCACTACATCTATATTCTCAGATAGCCTCAAGCTCATTGATCTTATTCCCTAGACTGCGAGCATTTGTAGACAAGACTCTGAGCTTGTCATTTCTTAACCTTTGTGCTACTGGCCTCTTCTGGCATTGTTCCGGGGGGCAGTCGGACTGCTGGAATATCACTCTTTTGCCTCCCTTTCCTAGTTTAAATGCTTCTTAGCAAATACTTGGAACTGTTCACCGAGGACATTCGTTGTCCCTACGTGTTTTGTTACTGTGCAACCTCCAGGAAGGAGAATTGTCCCTACGTGTTTTGTCTATTTTTTAAGCCCCAGACTCATCAGGGGGCAAGGGGCAATAAGGTGTCTGGTCACTCAAGCAGTTAAACAATCCCAGACAATATAATAGGGATGCTTGATTAATTTAGTTGGTTTGCTAGTTTTCCAGGCTATCATGGAGGGATAGATTAAATAACCCACCAAGTGTTCAAAGCGGTGGGGTCGAGTTGGCAGTCAATATCAGCCACGCTTGCTGAAAATCTATGGCTATATTGACTACCAGGTAGATCACTTAGGTACTTCCCAGTCTGCAGGCTCCCAGCGATTATTATTATAGTGTGTGTGGCAGCCCTATGTGCACCTCGTGGCACATATTATTTGGAGTGTGCACACTAGTTTGTACACAATAGTGAGCATTGTTATTGGGCACACTATTGGGGAACATTATCATTATTGGGAGCACTGTACGGGGCACTATTACTAATGAGAGCACTCTGGGAAAGCATTATTGCTAGTGATGGGACTTTTATATTACTATGCAGGGCAACCTGTATGGCACTATAATTTCTGCAGTACAATATTTAGAGATGGGGTATTGGTGTGTATAGCTGGTACAGTATTGGGGGCTAGCAGCAGGATAACACTGTTGGGGCACCAGAATGGGGAAGATGATGGAAAAGTGAGGGACCTAAGATGTCGGTGTGGCAAACACTGCAGAGATGAGTTGTGGCTAAAGGAAGTCTTCATGGACCGAATGGATGTTGAAAGAGAATGTATAGGGGAGGTCACCTATGGGGCACTGGATGTAATAGGTATTTAGTACTGTATAGTCCTGTATGTTTAGTAGTATGTAAAGCCCATCCAACAACTAAATTATGTCTTTAGTGCTAGGGCATGGAGGGGCAGTTGGTTCAAAAACATATGCACTGGAGCTTGGGCCCAAAATCTTTTGAGGCTTTAGCAACACCTCTGCCAAGGAGTCTAATAACACCTGTACTTGCCCTTAGCCTTGTGCTGGCTGGTGTGCTGACATCATAACATCACCTCAGTGAGCTTGCAGTAATGCCTGCAGTCTATGCACTGAATAGAAGGGGTCAGAAAGCAAACAGTTCCCTTACTCCTCCTATTACAGAGCTCCTGGTCTTGCTGAAAACCTGCCACCCTAGGGCACGGGAACTCCAGTGCTTTAGGCAAAAACTACCTTGATTTTAGTTCAACAAAGAACAGGGCAAAAAATGGAAAATCATGGCAGAATGGTCTTTTTGCCTATAACTCCTAAAGTAAATTAATAAAAAAAATAAACACAAATATATTTGTGGTCGTGGCTACTGAGAGAATGCACCCTATCCCACCTGAAACTACCTTACGCCTAAGCGGTTAGAGTTGTGCCACAACCGCGACGTAGCAGGGACACCAGAAAGAGGGCATCCCCTCCATGAGTAACAAGAGTAAGGGCGGGTGGGAGGGAAAAATGCTGAACGACGTACAAAGTGGGAGGGACGCCGGCTAAACATAAAGGCAGCAGTGCCCCTCCCACAAATACAGGCCAATGAATCGGCCTTTACACTTGTGGTCGTGGCTACCGAGAGAATGCACCTTATCCCACCTGAAACTACCTTACGCCTAAGAGGTTAGAGTTGTGCCGCAACCACGACGTAGCAGGGACACCAGAAAGAGGGCAAAAGGCATAAAGAGTAGCAAGAGTAATTTATTACAACATAATCACAAGACCAAACTTTGGAAAACCAATGACATCTCAGTTTTGGGATGAATAATGCGACTAAAGCAGGAGGAGCGCCAGCGACCCAACTTCTGGATAACGTGCGCTGGCACCTGATTTTCGGAGGCCTTGGACGCCGCTCCTATGCAGAACGAATGACCTGAAATCGAAGCGGGGTCGCCGCCCAGACTCACAACTAAGGAGCGTATGTGAGACACAAACTGGCGAGTACTAAGTGGCGACACCCCAAAAGGCAACAGTGGACTATCTGGCCTGTGACCTACTAAGGCTGCCTGCAACTGCTGAAGAACTCTGACAGGGCACCATCGGTGAGACGTGGGGAAGTAGGACACTGGGATTGGAGGACCCGTCTGAGAGGTCTTGGACGTCCTCAGTAGTAACGTGAAACCCTCAAGATGCGGAACCATTTGGCTAACTGTGACAAACTTACTGATATTGGGGGGACAAGTAAACTCACCAGGCCTCAAGAAACCGTAAAAGCCTAAATAAATAGCCGCTTTAAGCACCAAACTGGGCAAAACCACGAAAGGATTCTTATCCAGAACATCAGACAGGTTACATGAAAAGTATATAGGATCCTTACTCTGCATGATGCAAATGCATAGTAGAGCCAACGCAAGCAGAAGCGCCGCTGCACCATCTTTGCTTTGCGGGAAGACTTAAAGGGGTTTTCCAAGAATATAATAAATGAAGGCACCTAAAAACACATCAATCTAATAATCTTTCATATCCAGGGCTCTGGTGGTCCCTTCCAAATGTTTGTTGACTTTCCTGAAGCAATGAAGTGGTGTACAACTGATGGCTAGAGCTAGTCACTGGTCTCAGTGGTCTTCTGGTGTACATTCTAGCATTATCACTGAGACCAGTGATTGGCTGAAATCATGTGTATGTATGGCACACCATCAGCAGTGAACTAAGACTGATGAAGACCACAGAACCTTCAGTGCTGGAGCAGGGTTCGATTTAACAGTTGAGTAATGGTTGTTTTGTTCATTTATAGAAGTTCCTCCAGGAACTTTCATTTACTATACTCTTAGCTGACCCATTTAAAGTGCCACCATAGTGAAACACTAATCCATAATTAATAGGACTCAGGCATGAGACTCCTCGGGTGTTGCAGCTGTATGTCCTGCAGTGCACTAGTATTTCTTTGCACTTTCCTACAATAAGATCGGGCAGGAGAGTACAGATGCAATAATACTTCAATATATCAATATATAACCAAATTTATTTCCACTATATTCTTATGGAAACAATGAAAAGTGTATTTTTTCCCATATTAACCATTGCTGTTTTTGTGTTTTAATATATTTTCAAAAAATAACAATGGCTGTTATAGGCGACGTTATTATTTTTTTATTTTATGTCTCCCATTATGTCTAAATGAACCAGTGAGTGAGCGCTGTCTGATGATCCATCCTCTGGTGTCAATTGGCTGCTGCTAGACTGTCTCAGAAAGGAGACTTAATGCAATAATATTATTTAAAAGTGGATTGTGAAGCCTCCCACTCTGCTTTATAGTTAATTAGATATGTCAGCGGGAAAAGGCATGGATATTAGTTAAATATATAAATGTTCTACAGTAAAGAGACCTCATTTGTACAATGCCTTAGAATATCAGCATTGACTGGAACTATTATTGTATTTACTCCAGAGTCCCGTCCCATTGTAGATATTGTTCTGTTTCTTCTGTATATATTGTGTGGTAACATGTAAAAGTCAATACCTACATATATAAATACAGACAATGCCGATATATCTTTAATGAGGAGAAATAAAGCGTCCTTATACATCTAAATCAATTATATTCTAGAATTCTATGGCTTAGATTATGCATGTGGCATACTATGGTACATTCATATCAAGTTGGAATCTTAACATTGCACATATAGACATCACTACCTAGTCAATGTAACGAGAGCTGAACAAATATTGAGCATTGCATTAGTCAAATCTAGGTGACTCAATGTGGCAATGTGGTGCCATCCACATTTTATTAGTAATGTCTCATTTGAAAGGGCTAGAAAAATTGGTTAAAAGAGACAAGGAAGGGCTTTGACAAATCAAAGTCACCCTTGGCATCCATTGACATGTTGGCTAGCAAATACTGCTATACCGTACAATATTCCATATCTCAACATGTGAAATTAAAGGGGTGGTCCAAGGATGAAATTTTATCACCTATCCACAGAATAGATAGCTGATGTGTCTGATAGATTGGGGTCCAACTGATGGAACTCCCACTGCTCATGAGAACAGGGGTCAATCGTGCACAATGCTGCACCATTCAAACTCTATGGAACGGCTGGAGATAGTAGAGCACTGTACTCGTCTATCTTCAGCAGTTTTGTAGACTTTGATTGGAGCTGCAGAGCTCATGCTTGACCACCACCCCACTGAAATGGGGGACTATAGGATGGACCAATCCACTACACCCAATGGTCAGATCTCCCCGATCAAGCACTTGTTATCTACCCTGTCTATAAGTGATAAGCTGTCATTCTGGGAAAACCTCTTTAAAGGCTCATTCAGACGGCCGTATGTGGCTTTCTGCATCTGATCCTCAATTTTACGGATTCGATGCAGACCCATTCACTTCCATGTCCTGTCCACATATTTTCTTCCGTTCCAATCCATTTGTGGACATGCGGAACTGATCACACAAAAACGGATCAGCATACGGCCGTCTGAATGAGCCCTAAATCTCTGGATGTTTTAAGTTAGATAGCAATACATTACAAGAGAGATATTCACCTTCACCAGCGGATGGTAGACAGTAGTGACACAGAGAGCATGTGTAGGCCATTAGAATGGCCTACACAATATTAGGTAAGTGGTTTTAATGTTGCGGTTAATTGTTACCTGATTGGCAGGTGAAGTGAATAACAATGATTATCTAATTTCAAGAGGTGGGATATGTATGGCAGCAAGAGAACAGTCAGGGTACATGCACACGTTCAGGATTCATATGCGGAGAATTCGCACTGAAATCCTCAGGTGTTCGCAGGCAAATCTGTGCGCATCAATTGGTGCGGTTTTTTCGCATATGGAATTTTTTTTCATTTTTCTCTCTCCCACATAGGTCTATATACAAGAAAGACCCTCTTTTACATCGTTTCCTGTGACATAATCTTGTCCCACCCTTCTTCTTCGCCATACTCCAATTTGAGTACCATCGAAAAGCACATTGTCACATTGCCAGAGTGGGAAATGAATACAAATGCTACTGTTCGACCTCTGCGCCTACGCAAACCATATATGCGACTCTTCATCCAGACAATAGTCGCTATTGTGAGACGACGTCGCCTGAGAGAGGTTAGTAAAACTATTATTAATGAAATGTATGGATGTGATAAACTAATGTGGTCATTAATTTCTTCGACTTTCATCAGCATCAAGCCAAACAGAGGCGAAGAATGTGGGTCCATCCACTTCTTATTCATCATGAAGAGAAAGGACACTTCTGTGTACTGTATAGAGATTTACAAAGGTACAGTATGTATATTATCATCTCGAAAGCCAAATCTCTTTGCAAGAACTCCGTACATTCTTCAAAGAGGCAAAAGTTAAAGATGGCCTGAATCATAAGATAGTAATGATATACCCCTTATTTTTTATTTTTGCTTTGGAAATCTTTTTTAGATACCCTGAGAAATTTATCTCATTTTGTCGCTTACCAATTGATGGATTTGATCGCTTGTTGTCCATCGTGAGACCTGAGACGTTTCAAAATACTGGTATGAGGAAGGCAATCTCTGCAGAGGAAAGGATGCTCATCACCTTGCGGTGAGTTAATAATTGATTTTAGGATGGGGCCACACTGCATCTTTTGGCTGCAGCTTTTGGCAAACAAGCAAGTTGTGGGGCACTTTTGTAAGTGAACTAAATAGCACTGTGACCTCCAATCACAAATGAGTGATGGAGTTGCCAAAACAGCACAATGATATTTGGATGCATGACAAAAGACGCAGCCAAAATTAAATGTAGGCCTACACTTTATTATATATCAAGTGCAGTGTGGTTTCTTTGACCACTTTCTGTGCCAATTGTGATGCTGATGAACCATCCTCTGGATTTTTACAAATATTGGTTCTGTGCATTGTGTAGTTGCAGAAGACTTCTACTGCAATTCTGTTTGGCCACTCCACAGTGCATTTAGAAAATATCTTGCAGCTCCTTGAACTGTGTAGTAAAAAGCAGAACACCAGATTGCTGGCGGTCTCTTCCTTTGGATGGATTATTAGCATCTATTGGCACCAAAGTTGACCAAAGTGTATGCTGTAAATAAACTAATTTAGTTTTTTCTTTTATCTTTCAGATATTTGGCCACAGGAGAGAGCTTTGCATACCTGCATCTCCAATTTCAGGTTGGCCTCTCAAAAATTTCCCAAATTGTGAGGTGCGCATGCAATGCAACCTGGCAGAAATTGCAGCCCATAGTGATGCCTCCACCTACCGAAGAGACATGCGGTCAGGCGTCAGGCTTTCAAGCTGTTGCCAACTTCCCCAAATGCATAGGCGCAGTTGATGGTAAACACGTATGTGTGCAGCAGCCACCACACTCAGGATCATGCTTTTTCTGTGGTGTTGATGGCGGTGGCTGATGCACACTACACATTTGTTGCCATTGATGTTGGCGCCTATGGCAGCACTGGGGACTCTCGGGTGCTGCGGACTTCACAAATTGGACTTCAAATTCTTCGAGAATATGTTTCGCTCCCAGCCCCTTAACCACTTCCGGGAACCACGCATCCAGTCCCCTTTGTGATGTATCGGATGAGGCTTTTTCTCTAATGCCAAACCTGCTGCGCCCATACCCATGAAGAGGACGTAAAGCCTGGAAGAGGATTTTAGATTTTTGGCTGAGTTGGGCACGAAGACTCGTGGAATGCACCTTCGGAATCATGGTCAGTCAGTGGAGGGTCTTTACCACGGCCATTCAATTAGACCCAGCCACAGTTGATTCTGTGATTAACCCCTTAAGGACCAGGCCATTTTGTGCAAATCTGACCAGTGTCACTTTATGTGTGAATAACTTTAAAACGCTTTTACTTATCCAGGCCATTCTGCGATTTTTTTTTTCCGTCACATATTGTACTTCATGACACTGGTAAAATGGAGTCAAAAAAATTCATTTTTATTTATAAAAAAATACCAAATTTACCAACAATTTGGAAAAATTAGCAAATTTCCAAGTTTCAATTTCTCTACTTCGATAATACATAGTAATACCTCAAAAAATAGTTATTTATTTACATTCCCCATATGTCTACTTCATGTTTGGATCATTTTGTGAATGCTATTTTATTTTTATGGGATGTTACAAGGCTTAGAAGTTTAGAAGCAAATCTTGAAATTTTTCTGAAAATGTTTAAAACCCACTTTTTCTGGACCAGTTCAGGTCTGAAGTCCCTTTGTGAGGCTTACATAATAGAAACCACCCATAAATTACCCCATTTTAAAAACTACACCACTCAAGATATACAAAACTGATTTTAAAAACTTTGTTAACCCTTTAGGTGTTCCTCAAGAATTAATGGAAAATAGAGATAAAATTTAAAAATGTAACTTTTTTGGCAGATTTTCCATTTTAATAATTTTTTTCCAGTTACAAAGCAAGGGTTAACAGCCAAACAAAACTCAATATTTATGGCTCTGATTCTGTAGTTTACAGAAACACCCCATATGTGGTCATGAACTGCTGTACGGGCACATGGCAGGGCGCAGAAGGAAAGGAATGCCATACGGTTTTTGGAAGGCAGATTTTGCTGGACTGGTTTTTTGACACCATGTCCCATTTGAAGCCTCCCTGATGCACCCCTAGAGTAGAAACTCCAAAAAAGTGACCCCATTTTAGAAAATACACCCCTCAAGGTATACAAAACAGATTTTACAAACTTTGTTAACCCTTTAAAAAAGTGACCCCATTTTAGAAAGTACGGGATAGGGTGGCAGTTTTGTTGGTACTATTTTAGGGTACATATGATTTTTGGTTGCTCTATATTACACTTTTTGTGAGGCAAGGTAACAAGAAATAGCTGTTTTGGCACAGTTTTTATTTTTTGTTATTTACAACATTCATCTGACAGGTTAGATCATGTGGTATCTTTATAGAGCAGATTGTCATGGACACGACAATACCAAACATTTGGTTGTCTGTTTCAGTTTTGCATAACAAAGAATTTTAAAAAATAAATTAAGATTCTTTAGTGTCTCCACATTCTGAAAGCCGTGCGCTCCTGCTGTCAGCTTGAATCCAGGTCGGGATACCACAGACCGTTCACGGTCGTGCAACACGGCCGTGTGCATTCGGCCTAACACAAAGATTTCATTTTTGAAACAAAAAAAATCATGTTTTAGTGTCTCCATAGTCTGAAAGCCATAGTTTTTTCTGTTTTTGGGCGATTATTTTGGGTAGGGTTCGATTTTTGCAGGATGAGATGATGGTTTGATTGGCACTATTTTGGGATGCGTATGACTTTTTGATCGCTTGCTATTACACTTTTTGTGATCTATGGTGACAATTGCTTTTTTTACACCGTTTTTATTTTAATTTTTTTACGGTATTCACCTGAGGGGTTAGGTCATGTGATATTTTTATAGAGCAGGTTATGATGGACGCGGCAATACCTAATATGTATACTTTCTTTTATTTATGTAAGATTTACACAATAATATAATTTTTGAAACAAAAAAAAATCATGTTTCAGTGTCTCCATATTCTAAGAGCCATATTTTATTCAGTTTTTGGGCGATCATCTTAGATAGGGTCTCATTTTTTGTGTGATGAGATGACGGTTTGATTGGTACAATTTTGGGGTGCATATGACTTTTTTTATCGTTTGCTATTACACTTTTTGTGATGTAAGGTAACAAAAAAATAGCTTTTTTGACACCTTTTTTTTTACGGTGTTCACCTGAGGGGTTAGGTCATTTGGTATTTTTGATCGCTTGGTGTTGCACTTTTAGTGATGTAAGTTGACAAAAATGGCTTTTTTTTACACAGTTTTTATTTTTTTATGGTGTCTATCGGACGGGGTGGATCATATGATATATTTATAAAGCCGTTTGTTACAGATGCGGCGATACCTAATATGTGCGGTTTTTCTTTTTTTTTTTACATTTTATTAGAAAATCAGGGGAAAGGGGCGTGTTTTTTTTTTTTTTTAACTTGAAACTTAATTTTTTTTATTCAAAACACTTTTTTTTTTTTTTACTTTATTTTTGTCCCACTCTGGGACTTCAACTTTTGGCGGTCTGATCCCCTCTGCAATGCATTACAATACATCTGTATTGTAATGCATTGCCTGTTAGGTTCCATTCACACGTCCACAAATGGGTCCGCATCCGTTCCGCAATTTTGCGGAACGGGTGCGGACACATTCATTTTCTATGGGGACGGAATGGATGCGGACAGCACACAGTGTGCTGCCCGCATCTGCATTTTCGCATTTTCGGAGCGCGGCCCCGATCCTCGGGTCCGCAGCTCCGCAAACGATAGAACATGTCCTATTCTTTTCCGCAGCTTGCAGACAAGAATAGGCATTTCTATAGGGGTGCCGGGCGGGTGTGTTGCGGATTCGCAATTTACGGGTCCGAAACACACCACGTACGTTTGAATGGAGCCTTAGTGTATGACATACACTAACAGGTTGCCTACCTGAGGCTCACTCGGCGCTCGGCTGTATTAGAACTCAGGAGTCATGTGACGCTGGCCACGTCACATGACTCCACCAGTGCCCTATTTAAACAGGCAATCTGCTGGCCACAGATTGCCTGTTATTGAGGTTCTTCCTGCGATTACTTACCTGGTTTTCTGTTCTCCTGCTCGTGTTAGACTTCCATCCGTCTCATCCCTTGGTCTTGGCGTTCCCTCCTGGTTCTAACTTTGGCTTCCTTCTGACAATCCTCTGCTTGCTCCTCTGGTACCTTGCTGCTCTCCAGGTTTTGATTTGGCTCGTTTGACTGCTCTGTTGTGTGTTTTTCCGTCTTCCCTGCACTTATCCTAGTTGAGGGTTTGTAGACCAGTTGTCCCCTGTCACTAGGACTTGCGAGGCAAGTAGGCAGGGACAAGGGTGCGGGTTGAGCTCAGTGATCACTTCCCCTCCCCACCCTCTGTGTGTGTGACAGAATAACAGGCCCAAATTACCACTGTAAGGGCTCTTTCACACCTGCGTTCTTTTCTTCCGGCATAGAGTTCCGTCTTCGGGGCTCTATGCCGGAAGAATCCTGATCAGGATTATCCCCATGCATTCTGAATGGAGTAAAATCCGTTCAGGATGCATCAGGATGTCTCCAGCAGCTGCGCTTTTTGCTCCGGCCAAAAATCCGGAACACTTGCCGCAAGGCCGGATCCGGAATTAATGCCCATTGAAAGGCATTGATCCGGATCCGGCCTTAAGCTAAACGTCGTTTCGGCGCATTGCCGGAGCCGAAATTTAGCTTTTTCTGAATGGTTACCATGGCTGCCGGGACGCTAAAGTCCTGGCAGCCATGGTAAAGTGTAGCGGGGAGCGGGGGAGCAGCATACTTACCGTCCGTGCGGCTCCCGGGGCGCTCCAGAGTTTCAGTACACTTGCGTTTTTCCGGATCCGGAGTGTAATTCCGGCAAGTGGAGTACACGCCGGATCCGGACAACGCAAGTGTGAAAGAGCCCTTACTATGAATCCTTTGGTTACCCTGACGGAGCATGTTTCCAATTTGACTCAGATGGTTCAGGAATTGAGGGAGAAACTCCATTTACACGAATCAGGACAGAGTGCCTCCACTCCGCATTCACCTAGTCATCATATGGAGCCCCAGATAAAGCTTCCGGAACCATTTTCTGGTGACCGTAAAAAGTTTCTTTCCTTCAAAGAGAACTGTAAGCTTTACTTCAGTTTACGCCCCTTGTCATCCGGCTCTGAGAGCCAACGAGTGGGCATAGTTATCTTCTGACTACAGGGGGACCCCCAGGATTGGGCTTTTTCCTTGCCTTCCGATGCTAGTTGTCTCAGTTTCGTCGGGGGGTTCTTTCAGGCCTTGGGGACCTTGTACGATGCACCTGACAGGGCCATGGTGGCTGAAACCGCTCTTAAAGCTCTGGTTCAAGGAGATCAACCTGCAGAAGAGTATTGCACCCAGTTCAGATTTTAAAATTCGCACAGCAGGTCAAAATCCGGTCAGGTCAAAATTTAGGCCGGCGCCTCTACATTACATAGGCAGATCCACCGCCTGCGCAGGGGTTATTAAGACTAAATGATCCCCAAAGATACTTATATTTAGTCCTGTATCCTTTACTAATTTACTATCAATAATCTACTCAGTATATGCGCTATGTTGAAAATCCCATCCAGTTTTCTATATTTTCTTACAAATATATCTAGTATATACAAAAAATATATCCAGTATGTAGCATATCTATTATATTATATTACATAATTATATTGCACTGTATAAACATGCATGTGTGCCAACATATATCTATAGAAAAGAGATGGGAGGAGCATTTCTCTGCATTTGAATTGATCTGATTTCCGCTAATGGTATACACAGAGAGAAAATAATTTATATTTCATTGTAACCTAGCAAATACTAAATTGAGTATGAAGCGAAGATCAGAAGAAACCTGAACACTTTGCATGTCTGAGGTGCACCAGGGTTTGTATCCGGTAACAGCTTCTCGCTTGAGGACTGAGCATAATGTTTGAATGCTAGTTTACTCTCCCTGAGGCCTGGGAACCATATAGATACCTCTCTCCCAAACATCTTCTTTCCATGAAGCCTGAGGATTCTAGGCTGCAACACGTGGCAGCTATACTAACCCCTTCTTTCCTGCAATCATATTATAGATGCAAGTGAAATATGCTAAGTATAAGTATTATCATAACTGAGCAATTTATTATATAACAAGTAAAAGAAGAACACATTACAATATAATATGCATGAAAGTCCAGAGTGAGTCTAGTAAGAATTATGTAACTACAGGAAACAGAGTAGGCAAACTCATATAAGGATAGATAGATAGATAGATAGATAGATAGAAAGATAGATAGATAGACAGATAATAGATATGAGAAATATATGTAGATAGATAGATAGATAGATAGATAGATAGTATGAGATAGATAGATAGATAGATAGATAGATAGATAGATAGATAGATAGATAGATAGATAGATAGAGTAGGAAGGCGCAAGGGACCGTCGTGGATGGAAGGTATGTGTCACCAAGCTTCCTGGCCTTGGTGAAGTAAGAGCCGGTATTTTTTGTGTCAGCAGCAGCTATTGCTAATTGACACCTTCAGAGTTAGCATGGCTGTCATAGCTGATCCGGGATGGCTCTTACTGGGATTAGTCAAAGTGTTGGGTGGGTGACTACTCCCCATGTTCCAGGCTGGGTTTTGCCAGGCATAAAAACCAGCCAGCACTGCCAGGTGTGTGGATTTACCTCCCTCTGACAATGGAGCTCAGGAGTCTGTGTGTCTGGATGAAGGCTTGCTACCTGTTTGGTGTGAAAACAGGTTGGTGCTGCTATCAGCAAGGACTCTTTGAGACAGAATTGCCACATGGTGTAAATTAACACCAACACCGCAAGCATAGCAGAGCTGAGATTGTTTCAGAAGTGTTAGCCAGCCAAAGTTAAGCCAATACCTGCTGATGACCAAGATACCGTTTGGAAACTGTTTGGATTACCGTTTATGCCAAGTAAAGTTGTGTTCTACGTTAATACAAAGTTTGGACTCCATTTATTCTACCTATTCATCACCCAAGTTCAACAACCCCCTTTTTCACTTGCTTCAGACTACACCACGTCTGGGATCCAAGGATATCCAGGTAGGAGTACCGTGACACGTGCATACAACACCTTCAGAGAGATTGTAGGCCACTCTACACCACTCTGGCAATCCTACACCTGGGTACCAACACTACCATCTACAAAGGGGACTCCATGTCCCCGTTGCTTAACTACAACTGGCGTCACGACTACTTGCTCTATAAGGGTCCATTCACACGTCCGTTTTTTATTTCCTGATCTGTTCCGTTTTATGCGGAACAGATCTGGACCAGTTCTGTACCCATTCATTTTCAATGGGTCCTGGAAAAAATCGGACAGCACAATGTGTGCTGTCCGTTTCCGTTGTTCCGTTCCGCATGTCCGAAAAAATATAAAACTTGTCCTATTCTTTTCCGCAAAAATCGGATCCTGGAACAATACAAAGTCAATGGATCCGCAAAAAACGGAAGACATTCGTATGTCATTACGTATGTCATCCGTTTTATGCGGATTCCGTTCCTGGAAATTAAATGGCACCTGAGGTAACACATAACTAGACTTTTATTCACTTTTTTTTTGAAGAAATCCAAACAACTTTATTTGCTTATTGAAATTCATACATGTTTCCGTTTTTTGCGGATCCGCAAAAAACTGATGACATACGGATGACATACGGAAACATTTTCAGGAACAACGGATCCGCAAAAAACGGACCGAAAATCGGGATATAGAAAAATACTGACGTGTGAATGTAGCCTAAGAGGGACATATTTCGTAGAAACCTCCGAAGGGGCAAGGGATACCCCAGACGCCTGGCTGTAGGTCGATAGATAGATAGATAGATAGATAGATAGATAGATAAATAGACAGATGATAGATATGAGAGATAGATGTAGATAGATAGATAGATAGATAGATAGATAGATAGATAGATAGATAGATAGATAGATAGATGAGAAATAGATGTAGATAGATAGGTGATAGATATATAGATAGACAGATTATAGATAGATAGATAGATAGTGTAAGGGATCGTCTCTTTTCAGGGGGTCACACTCACAGATATCTCACTAGACAACTGATTTTCATGTCCAAACTGTGCATTTATTGTGGCACACGGCATAAAGAAAAACATACAAATAAACTCCTGCCCGTATAGGCGCTACCTAAACAAAATATGTCCCTACCTCACTCGTAGAGCACAGTTCACACATGGACATCATATGTGGCTTTCCTCAGCCAACCTCAATACAGCAGCCTCCAGGCATTGGCAATTCCAGTACCTTTTGGGGGAGTGTGGCCCAGTAGTCCTCCAGATGCTGGCCGTGCAACCCTTGTTCTCTAGACGTCACTAGGTCCCCCAAACTTCAGGCTATTCAGAGCCTCGTGGCCCCTCAGCCTTGCCTAGCTGAGACCACGTTGACAGAACCTCAGCAGGCCTCTATCTGCACACTCTCCAGAGTGAGACACACCCAAGATCCAGTAGCAGGATTAAATAAGATCCCTGGACATGAGCATGCCCCAAGTCCCAGAATGGAACCTGGGGAACAGGCACCCACCCAACACATTGCCTGTTCCCAGTAAAAGCCCGCTCTGAACTAGCTGAACCAGCTACACTATCTACATGGTGTCCCCCAACTATTTTAGTGGACACCTGAACTAGGGCTTTTACTCCACTAAGGCCGGGCCCCTTGGTGACACGCTCCTAGTGCACACAACACCCCTTTTATCCTGCTTCCCCGTGACTTTACTGCACACCTCAATGTTCACATTGCCACAATAGATAGATAATAGATATGAGAGATAGATGTAGATAGATAGATAGATAGATAATAGATATGAGAGATAGATGTAGATAGATAGATAGATAGATGATAGATAGATGTAGATAGATAGATAGATAGATAGATAGATAGATAGATAGATATGAGAGATAGATGTAGACAAAGATATAGATAGATAATATGAGATAGATAGATAGATAGATAGATAGATAGATAGATAGATAGATAGATAGATAGATAGATAGGCTGAAGAAATTCCACGGCACATCCAATGCGTAAAATAGTAGAAAAACTTTATTCACCAGACCCGCAACGTTTCGATCTGCTTCCTGGGATCTTTCTCAAGCAGTGAGAAGTCACTGCTTGAGAAAGATCCCAGGAAGCGGATCGAAACGTTGCGGGTCTGGTGAATAAAGTTTTTCTACTATTTTACGCCTTGGATGTGCCGTGGAATTTCTTCAGCCTATTATTTGGAGGGGGATCGCCTCCACAGCCGCTGGCACTCCGCCTGTACCTGTTATACAGCTGTGCTGCCCAACCTTCCTTTCTTGTCTAGATAGATAGATAAATAGATAGATAAATAGATAGATATGAGAGATAGATGTAGATAAAGAGATAGATAGATAGATAGATAAATAGATAGATAGATAGGTTGATAGATAGATAATATGGGATGGATAGATAGATAGATAGATAGATAGATAGATAGATAGATAGATAGATAGATAGATAGATAATAGATATGAGAGATAGATGTAGATAGAGAGATATATAGATATATAGATATATAGATAGATAGATAGATAGATAGATAGATAGATAGATAGATAGATCTGAGATATAAGGATAGATAGATAGATAGATATGAAATAGATGTAGATAGATAAATAGATAGATAGATAGATAGATAGATAGATAGATAGATAGATAGATAGATAGATAGATAGATAGATATGAGAGATACAGGTCCTTCTAAAAAAAAATAGCATATTGTGATAAAGTTCATTATTTTCTGTAATGTACTGATAAACATTAGACTTTCATATATTTTAGATTCATTACACACAACTGAAGTACTTCAAGTAGTTTTCTTGTTTTAATATTGATGATTTTGGCATACAGCTCATGAAAAGCCAAAATTCCTATCTCAAAAAATTAGCATATCATGAAAAGGTTCTCTAAACGAGCTATTAACCTAATCATCTGAATCAACTAATTAACTCTAAACACCTGCAAAAGATTCCTGAGGCTTTTAAAAACTCCCAGCCTGGTTCATTACTCAAAACCACAATCATGGGTAAGACTGCCGACCTGACTGCTGTCCAGAAGGCCATCATTGACACCCTCAAGCAAGAGGGTAAGACACAGAAAGAAATTTCTGAACGAATAGGCTGTTCCCAGAGTGCTGTATCAAGGCACCTCAGTGGGAAGTCTGTGGGAAGGAAAAAGTGTGGCAGAAAACGCTGCACAACGAGAAGAAGTGACCGGACCCTGAGGAAGATTGTGGAGAAGGACCGATTCCAGACCTTGGGGGACCTGCGGAAGCAGTGGACTGAGTCTGGAGTAGAAACATCCAGAGCCACCGTGTACAGGCGTGTGCAGGAAATGGGCTACAGGTGCCGCATTCCCCAGGTCAAGCCACTTTTGAACCAGAAACAGCGGCAGAAGCACCTGACCTGGGCTACAGAGAAGCTTTTTTCGGATGAAAGCAAATTTTGCATGTCATTCGGAAATCAAGGTGCCAGAGTCTGGAGGAAGACTGTGGAGAGGGAAATGCCAAAATGCCTGAAGTCCAGTGTCAAGTACCCACAGTCAGTGATGGTCTGAGGTGCCATGTCAGCTGCTGGTGTTGGTCCACTGTGTTTTATCAAGGGCAGGGTCAATGCAGCTAGCTATCAGGAGATTTTGGAGCACTTCATGCTTCCATCTGCTGAAAAGCTTTATGGAGATGAAGATTTCATTTTTCAGCACGACCTGGCACCTGCTCACAGTGCCAAAACCACTGGTAAATGGTTTACTGACCATGGTATTACTGTGCTCAATTGGCCTGCCAACTCTCCTGACCTGAACCCCATAGAGAATCTGTGGGATATTGGGAAGAGAAAGTTGAGAGACGCAAGACCCAACACTCTGGATGAGCTTAAGGCCGCTATCGAAGCTTCCTGGGCCTCCATAACACCTCAGCAGTGCCACAGGCTGATTGCTCCATGCCACGCCGCATTGAAGCAGTCATTTCTGCAAAAGGATTCCCGACCAAGTATTGAGTGCATAACTGAACTTAATTATTTGAAGGTTGACTTTTTTTGTATTAAAAACACTTTTATTTTATTGGTCGGATAAAATATGCTAATTTTTTGAGATAGGAATTTTGGGTTTTCATGAGCTGTATGCCAAAATCATCAATATTAAAACAAGAAAAGGCTTGAACTACTTCAGTTGTGTGTAATGAATCTAAAATATATGAAAGTCTAATGTTTATCAGTACATTACAGAAAATAATGAACTTTATCACAATATGCTAATTTTTTTAGAAGGACCTGTATATGTAGATAGATAGATAGATAGATAGATATGAAATAGATGTAGATAGATAGATAGATAGATAGATAGATAGATAGATAGATAGATAGATAGATAGATATGAGAGATATATGTAGATAGATAGATAGATAGATAGATAGATAGATAGATAGATAGATAGATAGATAGATAGATACAAAAACCAGATAGTAACAGCAGCCCAGTGTACAAAAAGTAGTTAGGGTGCAAAATCCTCTGAAAAGGTGGACAACCTTTCTTCCAGTATAGTGTATGCAAAGAATAGGCAGCACTACAAATGTGATAAAAGGTGATGGCCCGTTTATTCCCAGGCAATGTTTCAGGCCACACACTGGGGTCTTTGTCAAGCAATTACAATAGTGTCACACATGGGTATATATACCCGGATACAGTCATGTGATAAAAATGTGTCAATTAACCATTCAGAGTCTCAGTGTTCACAATTAATAATAATACAATCCATCGTAACAAACAATGTGAAAGTGCATGATTTCAATGTATACATACAGTATTTACATGATTGCAAACGTGTAAAATACATATTTCATATCGATATAAATATAAACATATAAAGTGCTGGTGCATGAAGTAAGTGAAGGGTTAAAAAGAGAATAGGCTCAGCTGAACCTACGCAGCTGACCTATACTCAATATAGAGTAATAACAAATCAGCGTACCGTTAGAGAATCGATGTGTCCGCATGGAATCTGCGTTCCCCTGCAGCCACTGCGCAGGCGCCGAGTCAATAGGATCAATCCACTCCCACGGACGCCGCAGCTCCACCCCCAGAAACGCCCACATGTCAGAAGACGTGCCGGCAAGAGGACGCTCCCTGCGTCAGAGGGAGAGGACAAGCCACGTGACTACGGCCCCACCAATCAGAGACAGGGGTGTGCCAGTCACCAAGGTGACCAACGTGTTTATGCCATTCAGGCGCTGCACTTATTATAAAGGCTATGTCATCAGTGGAAAAACATAGGTGACAAATAAATATATAACTTGATAGCAAACAGACAAATCCACTGATGCATAATCAGTCAAAGGTAACGATTCAGAATAGCCACACCATCCGGACACCAAGAATCTCCTCAGGCGCGCTGAATAAAAATGACAAAGTATGCCCATCTAAAAAAGAGACAAACAAAAACATATTACATGTTTATATTGGAAGCACAATATCACATTGACACTATTGTACCTTCACATACACAAGCAGGAAAGAGGAACAACATCCCAGAGGCCAGTGAAAAACAAGGGCAACCCCTATCTGTCAAACAATCCCCATCTGAATTCAGTATTAAGCCCATGGGGTTTTAGAGTGTGTAGGCGATATATCCATACCAATTCCAGTTTGTTGATCTGTTGGAAGATGAAAGGGTTTAATTGCCAATCGCTGGAATCTGAAAGGTATCGGGAATTCCAGTCGGCAACTGAATTTATCAAACCTGGGAGATATTCTGCTTTTAGGGTGATATCCCTGTCCAGACAGAAATGCCAAAAATCTTTGGCAATGTCGGTTAGAATCTTGGAGGTGGTGCCCCCTAAACGGTTGATGTATTGAACTGCTGAGATATTGTCCATACGTAGTAGGATGCAGCATAGTGATTTGTCTTTCGCAAAACTTTTCATGGCAAAAAAGGCGGCTAGTAGTTCCAGACAATTGATGTGTAGATGAGATTCTGATTCTGACCATTTTCCTCCTGTGGAATAAGGACCGCAACGAGCGCCCCATCCCGATAGGCTGGCGTCTGATTCTAGTACCAGGTCTGGTAAGGAATTGAATATCATTTTCACATTCCAGATCTGGATATGTTGAAGCCACCAAAGAAGTTCTTCTTTGGCTTCTGGAGATAGGGGAACTTTGTTCGAATATTGTAGACCCTCCCGAAAATGTTGTGTTTTTAGGCGTTGGAGGGCTCTATAGTGTAATGGGGCGGGGAAGATTGCTTGTATGGAGGCCGATAAGAGGCCCACAATCCGTGCAATGGTCCGTAGTGATACTAGATGTTTGTTTAATATTGAATGGATTTCTTTTCGAATCAAGGAGAGTTTTTTGGTAGGGAGACTCAATAGAGCAGAGACGGTATTGATATTGAAACCCAGAAATTCTATTTCCCTGGATGGGGATAGGACGGACTTTTTGTAATTGATTAGAAAACCAAGATTGGTTAGAAGAGAAATGGTCCATTGTGAATGAGTAAGGATTAATGAGAGTGATTGTGCCATAATTAAAATATCGTCCAAAAATATGATTAAACGTACACCTCGGGATCTTAGGGATGAGATCACTGGTTTCATTAATTTGGTGAAGCACCAAGGGGCTGATGATAGACCAAATGGAAGGCAAGTGAATTTCCATTTCTGTTTGTTCCAGAAAAATTGTAGAAAAGGTTGATGGGAAGGGTGTATGGGTACGTTGAGATAAGCATCTTTTAGATCTATTTTTATTAGCCAATCTTGAGGGAGTAAGAGGTCCCTGAGAAGGTGAATTCCTTCCATTTTGAAGTGATGATAAGTCACAAAATCATTGAGGGTTTTTAAATTTATGACAGGTCTGTGACCCCCATCTTTCTTTTTACTAGAAAGATGTTGCTGATGAAACCCGGAGATAGAGGTGGTACTTGAATGATAGCTTTCTTGTAGAAAAGATCCTGTATCTCTAACTCTATGAGGTTTTGATCTAAAGTGGCGAAATGTATTGGTTGAGGGATGTGGTTCTGTGAGGGGAAGGACTGGAAATCTATCTGATAGCCTGAGATGGTGTTCAGGATCCATGAATCTGAGGTTAGAGAGGACCATGTTTGGAAAAAAAATTTCAGTCTTCCCCCTAGAGGAATGTGGGGATAGTTCGGGATAGAAAGTCTTACCTGATGATGGTCTGGATCTAGGGAAACCTCGATGACCTCGGGTTCTCCATGGACGTCCTCTGGTAGGGAAAATGGTGTAGTGGATGGTGTAAAGGTGATAGGTCTATCTGATTGGAAGGGAGCCTGCTGAGTTTGTCCGAACTGTGAAGTTCGGCTGGGAAAGCGGCCCCTACCTTTCCCAGCCCTGCCAAAAATTTTGGGCTGACCTACTTTTTTCAAAGATGTTTTGGCTTTATCGAGGGAGGAAAATACTCCGACGAATTTTCCTATCTCTTTGATGAGGGAGTCTCTGAAGAGTAGACCTTCGGCAGATGCATCAGGGTCTGAATTGGCCAGATGAGTAAGTTGTGGGTCCAATTTCATTAGGATATTATGTTTTCTCTCCGCACTAAGGGCAGAATTAATGTTTCCAAAGAAACAGATGGCCCTTTGGGCCCAGCCACATAGGACTGACGTGTCTACTGGTTGGCCTGTAGTAAACGGCTTGTTCAGACAAATCCAGTATTTTAGTGAGGGGTCCTAATAGGTCTAAGAGTTTATCCTGACATAGTTTAAATGATCTGTCCAGACCTCTTTTGGGATTCTTTCCTGTTTTATTTAGATATTTTAAAATGATGGGGTCTAATTCAGGAGTCTGGGATTTTTTTGTGGGGTAAAGTAGGTCTTGGACATTCTGCTTTATGTTTGTTTATGGAGGATCTATCCAGGGATTTATTGACCCAATGAATTAAAAATTTTGAAATTTGAGGTTGGGGAACCCACTCTCCGGATCTAGGGTGTTTTATCTGGTCGGGGTTGAAAAAGGGGATTCCTTGACTGTCTAGGATTAGGGATTCTGGGAGTTGGCTAGTTGAAGAAGAGTCCTCAGGATTCTCAGGATAGTCGTCTTCATAGTAAAATGGTAATTCATCTTTCAAAACTGAATCAGAGTCATCTGATGAGGAGGTGGAAGATATTTCTTTGTAAGAGATAATCTTAGCCCTCTTACTGGCTGTCATAGCCCGGCTATTGGTAGTCTCCTCCCGGGTGGAGGGTCTTTTGTGGGGATTTTCGCCACCATTATCATTACTGCCTAGTTTATACGGGCGTTCATTGGAATCTTGACCCTTTCCCAGGGTGTGGGATTTTGGGTCGTCTGTAAACCTTCTTTTCTTGGCAGATTTGCCTGATTTTTTAAATCCTTTGGCTAGCTCCGTAATGGAATCTTCCGCTGAAAGGAAGTTGTCGGTCGGAGTAGAAGGGTAATTTTGAGGTGACCTTTGGTTTACTACCAAGGAAAGGAATCTAGAAATGGAGTCTTGAATAGATACCATGGCTGACTGTATCGCAACGGATACTGATTTAGAGACGGATTGATCCACCATTTGCTGGATAGAATCCGTAATTAATACTTCATAGCCAATGGGTAGGGATTGAATAGATTGGGGATTAGGTTGTTCTTCAGAAGGATTCATGTTGCTAAATATATATGTGTATGAATCGAAGAGAAAAATGGGAAAATTAAATGAATGTGGTATAGAAAAGTGTTTTATACATATACATACACAAATACGCGCATTTAAGAATATAATAAAATATATAAAGACAAGTATAGAATAACTGTATGCACGTAAATGTAGATGTACAGGGGATACTTACAATTGGGCAGAAGAAGAAGAATATATATAAAAATATATATTTAATCATTTGTAGATGTGTAGAACCTGTAGAGACGTATTGGAGTTCTGTGAGGTGATTAGATGCGCTGAGGTAATTTGAAAAGCGCGCGCAATCACCTCACAGCTTGAATAAAGCGGAGTGCCCGAAGTCTCGCGATACATAAGACTTCGGCGCTGAAGGAGAGAAGATGGCGTCTGGGGACTGGAGAGGAAAAGGAGGTAAATTGAGAGAGAAAAAAGGCAATAATAGCTTGTTAAAACGTGTCGGAAGTCAGGGGAAAAGGGGGGAAAGTGACCACTATTGACAAAATGAAAGCGGAGGCTTCGGTCACGGTGTCTGACTGGGAAAAACGCAACTGTCTAGGTGAAGTGCAGTACTGAATGACAATTTGATATAATAACAGCAATTATTACAGTTTATGCATCAAAATACAGATAATAATTAAGAAAAGACAAAATTATTAATACGTATCTCTTCTTAGATGGGAGCAGCAAGAAAGAGGCAGAGTCTACGTTGTCATCATCTATTATACACTAGGAAGATCACTGATTGGTTACCTGGACTTCCTCATTTACATATTTAGTACCTGTTTTGAAAAAACTCTTTCACCTGTTGTAATAGTTATTCTTGCTGCTAATGGGAGTAGTAAAGAAAGTTAATGCACAATGGGAGCCTCCTGTTGCAATAAAATTTAGGATTATTGCCCACATTCCTCCACTTATTAGAGGTGGTAATAGAGAGGATGTTTTGAAACGTAGGGAATTGGTATGGATATATCGCCTACACACTCTAAAACCCCATGGGCTTAACACTGAATTCAGATGGGGATTGTTTGACAGATAGGGGTTGCCCTTGTTTTTCACTGGCCTCTGTGATGTTGTTCCTCTTTCCTGCTTGTGTACTCTCACCTAAAGAATTATTAGGAACACCATACTAATACGGTGTTGGACCCCCTTTTGCCTTCAGAACTGCCTTAATTCTACGTGGCATTGATTCAACAAGGTGCTGATAGCATTCTTTAGAAATTTTGGCCCATATTGATAGGATAGCATCTTGCAGTTGATGGAGATTTGAGGGATGCACATCCAGGGCACGAAGCTCCCGTTCCACCACATCCCAAAGATGCTCTATTGGGTTGAGATCTGGTGACTGTGGGGGCCATTTTAGTACAGTGAACTCATTGTCATGTTCAAGAAACCAATTTGAAATGATTCGAGCTTTGTGACATGGTGCATTATCCTGCTGGAAGTAGCCATCAGAGGATGGATACATGTTCTCATTCTGTTTACACTAAATTCGGACTCTACCATTTAAATGTCTCAACAGAAATCGAGACTCATCAGACCAGGCAACATTTTTCCAGTCTTCAACAGTCCAATTTTGGTGAGCTCGTGCAAATTATAGCATCTTTTTCCTATTTGTAGTGGAGATGAGTGGTACCCGGTGGGGTCTTCTGCTGTTGTAGCCCATCCGCCTTGTGCGTGTTGTGGCTTCACAAATGCTTTGCTGCATACCTCGGTTGTAACGAGTGGTTATTTCAGTCAACGTTGCTCTTCTATCAGCTTGAATCAGTCGGCCCATTCTCCTCTGACCTCTAGCATCCACAAGGCATTTTTGCCCACAAGACTGCCGCATACTGGATGTTTTTCCCTTTTCACAACATTCTTTGTAAACCCTAGAAATGTTTGTGCGTGAAAATCCAAGTAACTGAGCAGATTGTGAAATACTCAGACCGGCCCGTCTGGCACCAACAACCATGCCACGCTCAAAATTGCTTAAATCACCCTTCTTTCCCATTCTGACATTCAGTTTGGAGTTCAGGAGATTGTCTTGACCAGGACCACACCCCTAAATGCATCGAAGCAACTGCCATGTGATTGGTTGACTAGATAATTGCATTAATGAGAAATAGAACAGGTGTTCCTAATAATTCTTTAGGTGAGTGTATGTGAAGGTACAATAGTGTCAATGTGATATTGTGCTTCTAATATAAACATGTAATATGTTTTTGTTTGTCTCTTTTTTAGATGGGCATACTTTGTCATTTTTATTTAGCGTGCCTGAGGAGATTCTTGGTGTCCGGATGGTGTGGCTATTCTGAATCGTCACCTTTGACTGATTATGTATCAGTGGATTTGTCTGTTTGCTATCAAGTTATATATTTATTTGTCACCTATGTTTTTTTTTACAACATTGGACCTTTAGTGACTTGGCAATTGAGACCGGTTTGTATGTGGACAGTGCTGATGTTTTCCACTAGGGATGGGACACTAGCGTGTCTTGTCACCTGTGGAGACAGTTGCAATAGATCGAATGTCCGTTGCTGGATGTTCTGTCTTTAGCTATGCCTGTACCACTAACTAGTACGGTCTCCTTCAGGTCTGTTTGGTCCTATATTAGTCAACTTTGTATCCCAAGGGATGATATATGTGCTGTTGCATAACGTATTGTGCCGCTCTACACAGAAGTGCACCGCATGTTACATCCTATATCCTGTATTCAATATATGCATTATATACAAGCGATTCCACTGATGACATAGCCTTTATAATAAGTGCAGCGCCTGAATGGCATAAACACGTTGGTCACCTTGGTGACTGGCACACCCCTGTCTCTGATTGGTGGGGCCGTAGTCACTTGGCTTGTCCGCTCCCTCTGACGCAGGGAGCGTCCTCTTGCCGGCGCATCCTCTGACATGTGGGCGTTGCTGGGGGTGGAGCTGCGGCGTCCGTGGGAGTGGATTGATCCTATTGACTCGGCGCCTGCGCAGTGGCTACAGGGGAACGCAGATTCCATGCGGACACATCGATTCTCTAACGTTACGCTAATTTGTTACTACTCTATATTGAGTATAGGTCAGCTGCGTAGGTTCATCTGAGCCTATTCTCTTTTTAACCCTTCACTTACTTCATGCACCAGCACTTTATATGTTTATATTTATATCGATATGAAATATGTATTTTAAACACGTTTGCAATCATGGAAATACTGTATGTATACATTGAAATCATGCACTTTCACATTGTTTGTTACGATGGATTGTATTATTATTAATTGTGAACACTGAGACTCTGAATGGTTAATTGACACATTTTTATCACATGACTGTATCCGGGTATATATACCCATGTGTGACACTATTGTAATTGCTTGACAAAGGCCCCAGTGTGTAGATAGATAGATAGATAGATAATTGATATGAGAGATAGATGTAGATAGCAGTGATGAGCAGCAGGGGCAATATTCGAATTTGCGATATTTCGCAAATATTTGGACGAATATTCATCATATATTCGAGAATTCGTGATCTCCAGTCATTATTTTCTTGATTGCGAAAATCGGCAATTGGAAAATTAGCAATAAAAATTAGCGATACGAAAATTTGCAACCAACACTACTCCTAAAGTTAAAGATATTGCTGCCTTCTCATTGGCCCACAAGCAAGAAGCAGTGAGGGATCATGGATACTCATGAAAAAAAATCTAGAATATTTGTGAGTACGAAGATATAGCACTATATTCTAGATATTCGCAAATTCTTGAAGTACCAATATTCACGATATAAATTTGCGATTAGAATATAACTAGTAGATGGAGAGAAAGATAGATAGATAGATCGATTGAGATAGATAGATAGTTTGTCTATTTCAATTGTCATTTTAAACGTTAATGACCTGTCAGTATCGCTGGGACACATTCATTTACTCATTCATGTAAATATTTGGTCATCAGTATCAAAGACTAGAAATGTTGTGTTTGTCATGGAAAGCAATCATGTGGGTTTAAACCGTTGGATGTGCCCAGTGTGTGAACAGATCAAGCATCATCCATCATGAGCCAGTATGTCTATGTCTACACACCTTAAGGCAGATGAGTTATTGACAAGTGCAGTTTTAACAGTGGCTAACCGTGAAAGCTCAGGGCACCTTCTCTTAAAGGGATCATTATCATTGACTTTATCTTAACACAGTGGGGGGAGATTTATTAAGTGAAATGTGTCAGAAATTGAATTATGTCTCAATTTGTGCCAAAAAAGCTGACATTAATGCCTTGCTGGTTTTTATACACACCCGGTGGTATCGGAAGAAGCAATGGCATTTTTTAACAAGCAGTCCAAAAATTAGCAGCCACAGGTTTTGTGTTATTGTAAAGAAATATGTATTGTCCTAGAAAGTGAAGAAGCAATGGCTTTTTACAAAAGCGACTAAAGAATTATCCAATTATCCAAATTTCAGGTTTGTTATGTTGTGCAGGGTAGAGCTCTCAGCAGCAGAAGGGACACGTTAGGAGATGAAAGGCTGTGCAGGGGTAGCAGTGGCGTTGTTAGGGCTGGTGTCCCCCGGTGCGGTAGAAAATGGTGTCACCCTCACCCGAAGCAATAATTTTTAGTCATATAACCAAAAATATGTTATATAATGTGGTACATAATGTGGGCAGAATATACCTAATTACATAACATTCCCAATACATAAACTTATTTTTATGTGAATAATGGCTATTTTACTTTTTTTTTAAGTGATACACTTTGGTGCCAGGTGGTATACCATAATAAAAATGCCAGGGTACACCCCCTGGCACCAAAGAGTATCACTAATAAAAATGTATGTAATTAGGTATATTTTTCCCACATTATGTACTGTGGGACTCTTTATTTATTACATATAAATATAGGGGACACGTACTGTGCAGTAAAAATATTGCTATTGCCAAAGTCAGGAGGTAGGCAGGCTGGCAGCTCCAACGCGGCACGCCTCTTCGTGGAGCTCTGAACAGCCCTCCGATGCAGCGCTTGCAGGAATGTCACTGTACGGGCCTGCGCCTGCGCACTAGATACTCCGATGCTTCTGCCAGTAATCGGGAAACCAGTGCGCAGGTGCGGACATCCAGATCCTCGTCACAGGCGCGGGATTTGGCCACTGGAGGAGGAGGACAAGCTGAAGACACTGGGCAGGCCGCCTGTGTGAGTGAGTCACTGCTGTCACGTGGACGTGACCAGGGCAGGTGCAAGGATTTTTGGGCAACACAAGCAAAGCTACATCTCGGCGACCCCCCGCCCCCGCCCGCAGCTCACCTGGTCCTGGTTCTGTCTGCAGCAGCTGGCTTCTCCTCTGTGTGGTCCTGGTATCTTTGCTCTGCTTCAATTGCTGGTTTGAGAACGGTACCTTTCGCCCTATAAGATGCACATAGGTTTTAGAGGAGTATAATAAGAAACAATATTTTCCATTATACCTCAGGTCAGACCACCAATCAGACCCCCAATGTTAATCATACCTCAGATAAGCCCCCCATATCAGCCGTCAGCCCCCATCCATCATGCCCCCCATGTCAGCCATCATGCCCCCCATGTCAGCCATCATGCCCCATGTCAACCATCATGCCCTCAAGTCAGCCCCCATGTCAGCCGTCAGCACCCCATCCATCATGCCCATGACAGCCATCAGCCCCCATCCATCATGCCCCCCATGTCAGCCGTCAGCCCCCATCCATCATTCCCCCCATGTCAACCGTCAGCCCTCCATCCATTATGCTCCCTAATGGGGGACAATGTTGGAGTCTGCACCATCAGGGGTGGTGACATGATGAGGGACAATTTTGGAGTCTGTGCCAAAGGGGGGGTCACAGACGCCAACATTGTCCCTCCCTTCATCATTGTCCCGGGTCCCCTCATCATGTCATCCCCTCCTCCCTCCCATGGGTGGTACATTTATTTTCTTCCCCTCCAGGCTCCATGGCACAGACATGTTGTACATTTTGTCCCCAATCTCTTTTCTCCCCCTCTCTGTTACAATACAGTCCCCTCCCCCAATCAACTTAGCAGCTCCTCTGGGCTGAGAAGGATCAGTAGTACTGTACCTGATATATCACTGGGGTCTGGCTGGAGTGGGGTCGGGTCCTGGCTCCAGTCTCAGCCTTAAATTGTCTTCGCCAGAGTCCAGCAGGGTCGGCCAACAAGTCGTGCCTCACTCAGTCTTCTCTGTGTTCTTCTGCTGCCAGCCTGGAGAGGCAGCTTTTACAGGCCACAGCAGAGCAGCTCCGCCTCCTCGCCTTCCTCCATCCAGAGTCCTCCAGACAGCTGCGCAGGCGCTGCCGTCTGCAGCAGCCCCCCCTGACAGACTCAGTCACGCCTCCTTGGGCCTGAGCACCGCACGCACCGCACGGCACACACATAGGCTGGCCGACAAGACAGTAGCAGCCGCCAGCCAGATCTACCTAGGTGATTAATTTAATTATTTAACACATTTAAATTGCACTGCAGTAAGTCAGTCCGGTGGCCGGTGGGGGCAGGTGACACCCCATTGTAGCGGCCGCCAGCCAGACCTACCTAGGTGATGAATTTAACACATTTAAATTGCACTGCAGTAATTCAGTCTGGCGGCCGGTGGGGGCGGGTGACACCCCATCAGACTGGTGTCACCAGGTGCGGCCCGCACCCCCCTTGCAACGCCACTGAGGGGTAGTAATAGTGGCAGTAACACAGTATGGAACATGATGGAGAAGTCAGGAGACATGTGCGGCTGTATAAGTCTGGCAGAAGCAGCAGCAGATGTAGTAGCTGCAGCGGTAGCAGGACAGTATGTTACTTGATAAACAGGAAGACAGCAGCAGTGGCATCTTTGGGCCGGTGATAGCCAGTCCCTACTGTCAGTGGTTGCAGATTCATTGGCAGGAGGTGTGTAAAATCCTCCTGGATCTATGCCTGATTAATTTTCACAAATGTAATGTTTTCTACACTTGTAAAGGACAATTTTGTCTGCTTCACTGTAGCAATGTCACCTGCTGTAGTGAATACGTTATCTGACAGCACACTAGAGGGTGGACAAGTCATTACACCAATGGCAAACTAGGCCAGGAGGATGAGCAGGAGAAGCAGTAACTGATAATATAAATGGTGATGATGATGATGACAATGTGGCCTGGCTACTAACTTGATGACAGGGAGGAGGAGGACGGTCTTGCTCACATTGCAGTAGTTCCTCCATTGGTTCTTCCACAGCCATGTCTATTCTCTGCCTGCACATCTTTCACACTGCGATAGTTTGGCTGGCAATGTTGTGAAAAATTTCCACACTGGAGATGCCTGCACAGAGCCACTACCACTCATGCTTGCCTTAGGTGTGACAGCTTTTGACCCTATCACAACAGTAGTGACACCAACTGCTCCTGAGCTGATCTCAGTAGAATCAGATCTACCACTGGGAAGTTTTATGAAATGTTTGCCAGTATGTAACATAGTAACATCAGGGGCAGATTGGCCATAGACCTTACAGGAAAATTTGCCAATGGCCCGATGCCCAGTGGGCCGCCCAAGCCCCCATCTCTGCCACTGGATCCATAATTCTGTGAGAATCAAGCACTTATGTACCTGGCCAGTGACATGCCCTCCTCAATTCAACTATGTCCCACATCTCACCTCCTAAGCACTCTGCTCCATATCTTAATCAGAGACAACTGGAAGAGGAGGAGAGGAAATGGCATCTATTGATGGCCAACTCAGAGGGACACGTTTTTGAGCAATATATTGTGCGGCACTGAGGTATGTGGTATTGTGCGCTATGGTATTGCTGACCTCTACTTTTGTTGCCCTGCCTCCTGTCAATTTAAAACTCCTACAATATGAGGCCACTTTTAGACATTTTTTTCCAGGGCCACTTAAGGTTCCCAATCCGCCCCTGAACATATTTATAAGGCTGAAACAAGACATATGTCCATCCAGTTCAACCTGTTATCCTGCAAGTTGTCATTCCCATTCTTTATCATCGCAACTACCCTCTTCCGATGACATCACCTTCTCATCACCCTAGTCTGGTTCCCATGTCCTGTTCAATACACACTCATCATCATCATCATTATCTCTGCCACTTTTCTGAGACTGTGATATGGCATGGGATCTCTGCCCCTCCCATAACTCCCACCTCTATATTTGCCCTGAGTTTCACTACCAACCCAGCAACCAAGATCCCTACCATTATTTCTACCACCAACACAGCAATGCATTTCAGTCACAATGTCTTCTTCATCCACCTGAACCTTCTGCTCAGTCCAAATGCTCATACAATTCATCAACAGAAACACTATCTTGAATTTCTGCCTTAGTGTCAAGGTATTGTCTCATAGGGGAAAATAAGGAGCCCAATTAGGAGGTGTCAGCGAAAATAGAGATGATGGAAAAAGAAATGCTTCTTTGGGGTCTCAAGTTAACTGTTATGTTGAAGAAGCAGGAGGAATGCATCGAACAGTGGCTCAAAAGTCCTGTGAGTAAATCATACAGTCCACAATGTTATCCCTTCTTCTGCCATAATAATCCGGTGACTACTGGAGGCGAAGGACAACTGAGGCCTGCTACTACTGACTGGGTGGCTACTGCTACATGCACTACAGCCATCCAGACTCTCACTGGCGGATAATGTGGCACGGGTGTTTCCTCTTATGTTACCCTGTTAATTGCCACTCTTTCTTTTAATTTTATTTCTTTTAACGTTTTATTTTTAACCTGATACTAATCAAGAAAAAAACAAACAGAAGTGACATAGTCTATCCTCTAAAAGTACACTGTATTGTTGGACAGAGTCCACTGCAACTGAGATATAATTAGGATGCTGAACAATATATGAGTCTAGTACATATAACTGTGACGCAGAACAAAAGTAAAGCACACTAGTCTGTGATCAACAATTTTTTTTAAATAAATGTCTAAATACAGTATATTAAAATTGGTCAATGGGACAGATTCTAATAGACTTTAATTGTGATGCACACCAATACGCATGCATAGGTTTTTGTCCTTCCGAAAACAAACACTTATGATCCCCTACAAATCCCATTATAGTTAATGGAGTCCGATTGTGAACAGCAGTATCTGGCTCATCTGCCAGAACAGCCTGCCGGATTAGTTAAATGGAGTAGTAAACCTACCCTCTGAATGATCTCCTAGGGATAGTTTAAGGAGTTCTAAATTTTCTCCATTTGTAGATTGTCAACCAGCAGAATCTTTTCCTGTGGTGAATGGCAGTATCTGGTAGGCTGTTCTCTGCCGAATCAGTTAACTAAAGGTGGGAGCCTACCCTCAGAATTATCTCCCAGGGAGAGTTAAAAAAGTTCTAAACTTTCTACATTTGCAGATTATTTGTCAAAAAGCAGAGTCTTCTCCAGCATTACGTGTCTGTATAACACATCTTCCAAAGGCTTCTGAATGCTGTTTGCATTGTGGCATTGTTCACACTAACCAGTCTTTCTTGAGAACAACAGATTTGTCAGTAACAAGGCCTTGTGTGTCTCTATTTAATGGCCAAATCACCTGTGAAACCCTTACTTCTAATCTCATCTCTTTTATGTGTCTTTGGCTAGTCCTTGAAGAAGTAATTAACACAGGGGTTCCCTCACTTTTTTCCTGGTTTAAGGATGTTTACTCCATATGTTTAATTAAAGACATAAACAGTACAGTATTACTAGTTTAGTGGGAATGTTTATGTTTATAATTGTGGTTTAGATAGCAATCAGACCACATTTTGTTAAAAATATCTGTGCAAAAATCCAGGTAAGGCTACTTTCACATCAGCGGCAGGCTTCTCCGGCAGGCTGTTCTGGCAGGTGAACAGCCTGCCGGATCCGTGCGGCATGCGTGCCGCCGGAAGTCCGCTTCGGCCCCATTCGCTATAATGCCGAGAGGCAGCCGGAATAAAACTACAACATGTGCACGTGTGCACTAGTGGCAGCACAAATCTGGCAGGTTGTTCACCCGCCGGAACAGCCTGCCGGAGAAGGCTGCCGCTAATGTGGAAGTAGCCTAATTCCAATAGGTTCACATACTTTTTTCTTGTTACACTGGATACATATTATTTTGTCAGAAGAAAAAAAACTATCACAAACTGTATTAGAATACAATTTTATTATTGTATCTACATTATTATTATTATTATATCTACAGTTCTTGATATTCTTGAGCAAATGACTGACATTTTTGTCCAACTGAAGCACAAAATGAAATTTCACTGTATATTCACACATGTAAGATATATGGGAGATATACTGTGCTGCAAGCAGACTGAGGAAAGGTAATGAAAAGCATGCAGTTTTTCAGAAAATTACTTAAAGTAGTGAACATTACAGCATAATAAAAGGAGAAAACATACATCTACATGAGAGGAGATAGCAATCACATGTTCAGATATTTAAATGACTTATTTTCTAGACAGTTTTATTGCCATTCATTTTATGTTCCACTGCATCTCTTTACATCTCCTTTCTTTGTCCTCACTTACTGGTCGACAATCATTCAGGCTGGCTTTGTTAATTGATCATAGTCAATATCACTGCAGATCTTATACTAAATGAGAGCTATGTATTGAGACAGCTCACCACTATATATTCTTTATTAGTTAAGATGACATAACCACTCACCCCCTCCATCCAAATCCACACCATAGGTCTGATTTTTCTTCTCCATTTTGATGCTTTATAACCAAGATAACATTGTTTGGGAACACCCATACCTAATTCTCCTTTCCTGCTGGCGTAAAGGACATTTCATAATGTTAGCAAAATACATTTCAGCATACTCCTTTCTATGAAACATTTGTGCTCCTCTTCTCAGAGAGATGCCAACACTTATGGCAAGAAAATAACATGAAGAATGTAAAGATAGATAGATAGATAGATAGATACGATAGATGCGATAGATACGATAGATACGATATGAGATAGATAGATAGATAGATAGATACAGTCATGTGAAAAAATTAGGACACCCTTTGAAAGCATGTGGTTTTTTGTAACATTTTTAATAAATGGTTATTTCATCTCCGTTTCAACAATACAGAGAGATTAAAGTAATCCGACTAAACAAAGAAAACTGAAGAAAAGTCTTTTCAAGATCTTCTGTAAATGTCATTCTACAAAAATGCCTATTCTAACTGAGGAAAAAGATAGGACACCCTTGCCCCTAATAGCGAGTGTTACCTCCTTTGGCTGAAATAACTGCAGTGAGACGGTTCTTGTAGCCATCTACCAGTCTTCGACATCGGTCTGAGGAAATTTTACCCCACTCCTCAATGCAGAACTTTTTCAGCTGTGAGATGTTTGAGGGGTTTCTTGCACGTACAGCCCTTTTCAAGTCACCCCACAGCATCTCAATGGGATTCAAATCTGGACTTTGACTTGGCCATTCCAGGACTCTCCATTTCTTCTTTTTCAGCCAATCTTTGGTTGATTTACTAGTATGTTTTGGGTCATTGTCATGTTGCATGGTCCAGTTCCGCTTCAGCTTTAATTTTCTAACTGATGGTCTCACATGTTCTTCAAGCACCTTCTGATACACAGTAGAATTCATCGTGGATTCTATGATGGTGAGCTGACCAGGTCCTGCTGCAGCAAAGCAGCCCCAAACCATGACACTTCCACCTCCATGCTTCACAGTTGGTATGAGGTTCTTTTCTTGGAATGCTGTGTTTGGTTTACGCCAAACATGTCCTCTGCTGTTGTGTCCAAATAATTCAATTTTGGACTCATCTGTCCAAAGAACATTATTCCAGAAGTCCTGGTCTTTGTCAACTTTATCGCTGGCAAATGTCAGTCTGGCCTCGATGTTTCTCTTGGAAAGCAAAGGTTTCCTCCTTGCACACCTCCCATGCAAGTTAAACTTGTACAGTCTCTTTCTGATTGTAGAGGCATGTACTTCTACATCAACAGTAGCCAGAGCCTGCTGCAGTTCTCGAGATGACACTTTAGGGTTTTTGGATACCTCTTTTAGCATCTTGCGGTCTGCTCTTGGGGTGAACTTGCTGGGGCGACCAGTCCTGGGCATGTTGGCAGTTGTTTTGAAAGCCCTCCACTTGTAGACTATCTTCCGGACAGTGGAATGGCTGATTTCAAAATCTTTTGAGATCTTTTTAAATCCCTTCCCAGACTCATAGGCTGCTACAATCTTTTTTCTGAAGTCCTCTGACAGCTCTTTTGCTCTCACCATGGTGCTCACTCTCACTTCAACAGTCAGGAGCACACCAAACTAAATGTCTGAGGTTTAAATAGGGCAAGCCTCATTCAACATGCAGAGTAACGATCTACTAATTATGTGCACCTGGTGTGATATACCTGTGTGAGATCTGAGCCAATTTAAGAGGGAATACATGTGAGGGTGTCCTATCTTTTTCCTCAGTTAGAATAGGCATTTTTGTAGAATGACATTTACAGAAGATCTTGAAAAGACTTTTCTTCAGTTTTCTTTGTTTAGTTGGATTACTTTAATCTCTCTGTATTGTTGAAACGGAGATGAAATAACCATTTATTAAAAATGTTACAAAAAACCACATGCTTTCAAAGGGTGTCCTAATTTTTTCACATGACTGTAGATAGAAATATACAATAGATAACATATGAGATAGATAGATAGATAGATAGATAGATAGTTAAAGATATTATGTTTAAAAAGCACTTAAAAGATGTCTCTCCAGATGACAACTCCTAACCATGCCCCCCTTCTCATCTACTAGAGCAGGTCCTGCCCCTGAGGAATCAACCTGGCCTTACATTACAAGGCTGTCCATTATTCTGAATGGGCACCATGCTGTTTTCCCTCTTCAAGCAGAGACGGCAAGGTTTGCTGAGTGCAGCAAGGTTTGTTGACTGGAGCGTGGTTTTCAAGAGTACAGTAAAGTGCGAGATATAGATAAGGGCATAGTTTAACTAGGCTATAGTTGAACAAAAGGCTGGAGGAGCCAAAGTTTGATAGATTTTTATTTTGTGCATTGTTTGCTTGTACTCTAAAAAGTTTTTAAATTCAAACGAGAAAAGAGATTTAAATTCATATTTATTTAGTACTTTTTCTCTTACTGCTCATCCCCATTCCCAAACATTTTATGATTGTTTTTTTACTCATTTTAAGCTTTAAAAAAAAATCTTTTTTTTCAATTGGTCTTTATAAAAAAGATTTCTGCAGATTCTGTAATATATGCAAGTTAAAATGTCATCTTGTAGAAGACTATACCTCCTGAGTGCAGGGCAAGGGAAAGATACAGAGCATTAAATGCTCTGATGTTCATATCAGTAAGGCCGGAAGGGTGAAGATGGGGATATGTCTGGGTTCAGCTCTGAGCCTGGGCAACCCATTAAAGGACCCTGCCATATTTCAACTTAAGGACCAGGCCGTTTTTGGAAATCTGACATGTGTCACTTTATGTGGTGATAACTTTGGAATGCTTTTACTTATCCAATGTTTTCTCAAGATACATTGTACTTTATGAAAATTTGAGTCAATATAATTCACCTTTATTTATAAAAAAATCCTAAATATACAGAAAATGACCAAAATATGGTTGTTTTGGCAGTTTTTATTAAATAGTTTTTACAGCATTCACCTTAGGTGGTAGATCATGTGATATTTTTATAGAGCAGGTTGTTATGTACGTGACAATAACAAATTTGTCTATTTTTTACATTTATTTTGGTTTAACACAAAAGCATTTTTGAAAGCAAAGCTATTGTTTTTGTGTCTCCATTTTATGAAAGCCATATTTTGTTTATTTTTCGGGTGATTATCTTATGTAGGGGCTCATTTTTTGTGGCATGAGGTGACAGTTTGATTAATACTTTTTTGGGGTACTGGGATACATACAACTTTTTGATCGCTTGGCATTACACTTTTTGTGATGTAAGGTGACAAAAAATGGCTTTTTTGGCACATTATTTTTTTTTTACCTGGCGGGGTAGATTATGTTTTTTTTTACTTGAAACTTGAATTTATTTATTGACAAAAAACACTTTTCTTAACTTTTTTATTTTTTATTTTTGTCCCACTATGGGACTTCAACATTGCAGTGTCTGATTCCTGTTTCAATGCAGCACAATACATCTGCATTGTACTGCATTGACTATCCGTGTATTACGCAGTGTAATACACTGACACTTTGCCTGGGGGGCTGGGCCTCATAGGTCTCCTTAGCTGCCAGACCCCAAGGCCTTTGAAATGCTTGGGGCTACCATGGCAACCATCGGGACCCCATCACTGCAGCACAGTGGGTTCAGGAGAGTGCGAACCTCCCGTATGATGCACTCATCGCTGAACGCGGCATATGAAGGGTTAATCCACCAGCATCGGTGTTGTCACTGATGCTGGTGGATGCAGCAAGGGCCCGACTGTGCAGAAATATCATCTTGAATACAGATGATAAGATCTTCAACTGACTCTCGGTAGAAATTGAGTTCATGATGAGACATGAAGTGCAGAGAGGAGAGTGGGAGTGTGATAATAAGCAGCAGCACTTGTATGCAGTCTCCATTAGCACAGCCCCGCATTACCACAGTCTGTCCTGCCCGTCCTCTATGTACTAAAAGTCTCCTCATGAACTCCATTCCTACAGAAATTCAGCTATAGTTCTTCTGTATTCAGGATCATAATCCTTGACAAGCAGAGCAGAGAGGACTGTGGTCATGAATAAGGACTGAGTACAGTCCGAAACGCATTGACTGGTGTGGGGAGATGTCCTGCTGTGTGCCATTTTGTCCTTTTTTTTAAAAGATATTTGAAATAAAAAAATCTACGGTTTTATCCAAGACCCGAGTGCTGAAACAGCTACTTTGTTTCTACAGTGGATTTGCTTTTCCTAAGGATTCATGCACTGAGGAATAGCTAAGGTGGTGAGCTGATTGCATTTATTATTTTGTGTGATAAGTTCATAAGACTCCCAGAAAGACTGCATAGAGGCATTCAAAAAAGTCCTGGATCAATGCCTGTACCATACGCCCATAGCGCATCAGTGGTGCTGGTAATCAGTATATTGACGACTGACAAGCGATATAAGAGAAGCAAGAAAAGGCTAAAAATATTTTTGTTCCTTATGCAAATATCAAAGTGGCTCTCCTGTTCGCTGATAAGGAATTGGTGCACTAATCGTTATGACTCACCCAATCACCATGTATTAATAATTATCTACTCCAAATGATCGACATCTGGGATCACTCTGAATGTACGATTTATTTGTAAAACCTCATTATTTACATATTTTAATAAAATATAATAAAATATAATAAAATCTCTAAAGTACTCAAAAATGTAACTCATAAAAAATTAAGAAAAATGAAAAGTAACACTCAGCAGTGAAAAATCACCGTTTAGGGTAGTGTCACGCCTGTGGAGTGTGCCATTGCGTCACACACCACACAAATCCATTGTGACAAAAACCTGTCGGAGATGTATCACCGCAAAGTGAGCATAGTCATTTGATATATTCAAATGCAATATTCCACAGTATACATGTTATAAACCTAATATATTATCCTGACGGGATCAGCGGATATGTATATTATGTATTCTTCAGTCTTAATGACGGTATTGAATAACGTGATGAATTAGGTCCCAATATGTCTGAATTTATACAAGGATGGTAAGTCTGTGAACAGTATCAGTTCATTTAATTTGCATACTTCAGGTGCACATTTATACGAATCCTTTTGATATTTATCCAGACTCATGTATCACTGGTGACTTGTTCTTTCTGTATGCCAATATTGGTTAATAAATAATCAAACCTCCGTATTAATACACCACACGGTTTCATGATGTGTCTGTTTGTTACTCACTGTTGAGGAGCGGAGCTGGGTGTCAGTTGTGGCGTCCCACGTGATTCACGGCACCGGTGTGTCTTACCTCCATATCTCCCTCTTAAACGTGAGTGCTATGTTCTTGTGCTGACTTTCATGTGGTTCGGAGGGTCTAGTCGGCATCCCACTTGTTCAGTGGATTGATGTCGAACAGCCGGCTCTGTTATATACAGGGTGGGCCATTTATCTGGATACACCTTAATAAAATGGGAATGGTTTGTGATATTAAATTCCTGTTTGTGGCACATTAGTATATGTGAGGGGGGAAACTTTTCAAGATGGGTGGTGACCATGGCGGCCATTTTGAAGTCAGCCATTTTGAATCCAACTTTTGTTTTTTCAATAGGAAGAGGGTCATGTGACACATCAAACTTATTGGGAATTTCACAAGAAAAACAATGGTGTGCTTGTTTTTAACGTAACTTTATTCTTTCATGAGTTATTTACAAGTTTCTGACCACTTATAAAATGTGTTCATTGTGCTGCCCATTGTGTTGGATTGTCAATGCAACCCTCTTCTCCCACTCTTCACACACTGATAGCAATACCGCAGGAGAAATGCTAGCACAGGCTTCCAGTATCCGTAGTTTCAGGTGCTGCACATTTCGTATCTTCACAGCATAGACAATTGCCTTCAGATGACCCCAAAGATAAAATTCTAAGGGGGTAAGAATCGGAGACCTTGGGGGCCATTCAACTGGCCCACGACGACCAATCCACTTTCCAGGAAACTGTTCATCTAGCTGGCACGTTCCCTGAGTTTTTCCAGCAAGATGGTGCACCACCACATTATAGGTGTCAGGTCCGAGCATTCCTAGATGAACAGTTTCCTGGAAAGTGGATTGGTCGTCGTGGGCCAGTTGAATGGCCCCCAAGGTCTCCCGATCTGACCCCTTTAGACTTTTATCTTTGGGGTCATCTGAAGGCAATTGTCTATGCTGTGAAGATACGGGATGTGCAGCACCTGAAACTACGGATACTGGAAGCCTGTGCTAGCATTTCTCTTGTGGTGTTGCTATCAGTGTGTGAAGAGTGGGAGAAGAGGGTTGCATTGACAATCCAACACAATGGGCAGCACATTGAACACATTTTATAAGTGGTCAGAAACTTGTAAATAACTCATGAAAGAATAAAGTTATGTTAAAACCAAGCACACCATTGTTTTTCTTGTGAAATTCCCAATAAGTTTGATGTGTCACATGACCCTCTTCCTATTGAAAAAACTAAAGTTGGATTCAAAATGGCCGACTTCAAAATGGCTGCCATGGTCACCACCCATCTTGAAAAGTTTCCCCCCTCACATATACTAATGTGCCACAAACAGGAAGTTAATATCACCAACCATTCCCATTTTATTAAGGTGTATCCATATAAATGGCCCACCCTGTTTATGTCAGATGGTAACCGTAAGGTTCCTAGGTGCCAGGGCAGATATGACATCATGGGCTTGGCAGAAGTGACGTCATGTGCATGCATACTGAAATCCTGACAATGAGATAACTATAGGCAAATGGGCAGAAGTGACATCATGTGTATGTGCATTGGGATACTCACAATGAGAAAGCTATGGGAGAATGGGCGGAAGTGACATCATGTGTATGTTCATTGGGATACTCACAATGAGAAAGATATGGGCAAATGGGCGGAAGTGACATCATGTGTATGCGCACTAGGATACTAAAAGTGAGGGGACTATGGGCAAATGCCCAAGAATTAAGGGCAGATATTGCTGGATGAAATATAATCACAATAAAGTGGTGCAAATGAATGACAGCGCTAAATAGCAGAGTAATATGTATACGTAGCACTACAAGCAAGTTGGTATGAACAGGTCTAATATGTATATACAACACAAATACAAAGCACAAATATAATGCAAGGGGGAATTCAATATGTAGTAGATATGTAAATAAATCAAAAGTTGTTTTGTGGACATGGATAAATAATAGAAAAAATAATTAATATTGTTAGTAATATTAATATAAAGAGGTTGAGAGGGAAAGGGGGGGTCCTATCTCCTCCTCGACGGGGTGGTGGAACATGATCAAGTGCCTAAAATCTAAGCTGAGCAGGGTGATGTTTCATTTGTACAAAATGAGCTGATTGTGGATTTGTGCTGTGATATCCTATCTTTGAGGGATTGTGTCATTTCGCCAACATAGTTCAGACCAGCAAGACATTTGAGCATGTAAACCACAAAAGTGGAATCGCAAGTGTAGAACGCATAGATGTAGAAATGTTGACCGCTGTATGGGTGTACTACGTAATCTCCTTAGATCACGCCTGTGCATTCTAACCACCCCCAGACAAGGGAAAGTACAATTTTTGGGTGTTTGTAAAAATTGTTGAATCGGTTTTCTAGTGAGACTGCCCATGTCAGTTTTTATAAGTTTGTCACGTAAATCTTTCAGCCTTTTGTAGCACAAGAGGGAAGAGGAGATAGACTCCTCTATCCGTGGGTATGCCCTATGTAAAAGGGGCCAATGTTTCCTAATTATCTGATGGACTTTGGTGAAGAGAGGTGTTAGGTGGTAATGCATGCTATCCTTCGGGGTCCTGAAAGTGTTGAAGGCCTGGATGTGGCTGTTTTGATGTACTCCAATTCTTTATTCAGTAAGAAAGGGGGATAACCTCTGGCTAAAAATTTGTTGCCCATTTCTGCTAGTATTTCATTTTTGGTGGTTGGATTTGTCAGTATGCGCTCCACCCTGGGGAATTGTAAGAGCGGTAGCAAATCTTTAGTCATACTAGGGTGAAAACGGGAGTAAAGTAAAAGCCCATTACAGTCTGTTGGCTTGGTGTATAGGTCTACTGACAGGCAGCCCATGCAAGTTTTTATTACATGTGTATCCAAAAAATCTATCCTCTCATCAGTGCTGTGTAGCGTGAATTTCAGTTCAGGGTAGATTGAGATCAAAAATAGAAAGAAAGCCTCAACTGTTTTATTTTGTCCTCCCTGAAGGCAGAATATGTCATCTATAAAATGATACCATGCCTTTGCACTTTGTTGGAACAAAGTATGGAAATATGCATGTTCAACTTCAAACAGTATAATGTATGCATTAGCATACTGGGGCGCTACATTTGAACCCATTGCAGTACCCTACCGCTGCCCATAGAAATCATCTCTGAAAAGAATATAATTGTCTTCCAAGATGTTGGACTGGAATCAGGTCGGATTCGGCTAACAGGATATGGGCTATAGCTCTGATACCTCCATGGTGCTCGATGGAAGTATATAGGCTTATTACATTAAATGTTATTAATAGGCATTCCTCAGAGACCGGAGATAAGTTCTGTAGTTTATTAAAAAGATCTCCAGTATCCAGAAAGGATTGAGAATATTTTACGAGATAAATAAGTGTTTTATCTAGATATATGGCTAGGAGTGATAAAATTGATTCCATGGGGGCCACAATAAGTCGTCCAGGAGGGTTTTGTAGATTCTTATAGATCTTGGGTAAGATATAGAATGCAGGAGTAATCGGATTGGCTTTGGTCAAAAAGTTGACAGTTTGAGTATCTATGTTGCCCCTGAGGTTAAATTCTTGCAGTGTTTCCTCAATCCTTTCTGCTATCCCTTTGACAAGATTCTTGGATAGCTTTTGATATGTGGTTGAATCAGATAATTGACGCATTACCTCTTTCAGATACATAGACTTATCTATAATAACTATAGCTCCGCCTTTAACAGCGGGTGATAATGATATTCTTAGATTTTCTTTCTTATGTGGTTAAACCAGGACCAGCTCATTTTGAACAAACATCACCCCTCTCAGCTTAGATTTCAGCTACTTGATCATGCTCCACCATTCCATCAGGGAGGAGATAGGGTGTCTATTTTAAAACAAAGAGAATCCTTTTAGAAACACTACTAAAGGTCTTAACAGGAAATGCAATTTCTATATTAACTTGTGATTTTTCTTTGCAGACACATTGAGAGGACTATACATACGAGGGTGAGAACATCTTCCACCTTCCTTCCCTTTCCCCCAATCTTTTCCCCCTCCTCATTCCCCTCCCCCTTTTACCCCACACCACCTGGAGGATAGCTGTTGTACCAATATTTCAAAAAGGTAAAATGGTAGAACTATGCAATCCAGCATGGATTGGACAGGTCTTGCCTAACCAACATGAGGTACTGTATATTTGCGTTGCATGAACATTTGCTCCTCCGGAAGCAGAGCCAACACGCTTGTGCTGCTGTTTGGAGCACCAGCACAGATGCAACATTGTCAGGGCAGGGCAAGATGTCTGGTCTCTCAATCAAGCAGCACAGGGAGCTTATTCACCATTGGGGACAGCCCCTCACAGGTGAAGAACTCTTGTTGATGAGATATATTGATTCTTACAAATTGATTTGCTCATCTTTACTCCAGAAGCAGTTAATTTGGTTCTAGGGAATTCAGTGTTCCATTAGAATAATGTTGCTTCAAATGGAGAAGATTCAGTTCTAGAAAAAATATATAGAAACTTCAATATAGTTCATAAAGAGAATGTTACCTTTAGAAAGCAATGTTTGCTAGAAGAGTCCCTTACCAATGACTACAGGGTATCTTATTGCAGGCACCCCAGGCAATCAGCTGTAATCTGTGATAACACTTGGCAGCAAGGGTTTAAAGGGATTTTTTCGGGGAGTACAATATTGATGACCTATCCTCAGGATAGGTGATCAATATCTGATTATTTGGGTCTAACTCTTGTCACCCCCACGGTGATCTGTTTGAAGATGCTGCAGTGCTCCTATGAACATCATGGCCTCCACACATTGTACCAAATCCAGTGTCGTACCTTGTATAGCAGCTATGCTTGATACTGCAGCTCAGTAGCATTTAAGTGACATAGGCCATGTGATAACTAATGAATGAGATGTCACTGACCTAGGAAAAAGCCACAATGCTCACTGGAGCGCCGCAGACTCTTCAAACAGCTGATCAGTAGGGATGCTGGGAGTTGGACTTCAACCTATCTTATATTGATGACCTATCTTGAGGAAAAAAAGGCACATTTTTCCTACAGTACCTCACAGGGCAAATTAGAGGTCACTCTTCAGTCCTCCTAACAGCTGACGGTGTTCTATTAAATCAAAAATGTCTAATGATTTGAACTAGGTATTTGAAAATGGATTTTCTCAATGTGACAAGCCCTTTAACAACCACCACATACAAACAGAGTAACTCTTAATATAATTGTAGTTTTGTCCATAGTATCAGTATCTCTATATATAGATTTATAATAAAATAAATCATTTAATTACGGGCAACAGTAGCATCGAGCGTGTCCATAGACTTTCATTAGACAAACTTCTGTCAAAACAATGTCCTTTTATCATAGATTTGGCTGGTAGGTGTTGACAGCCCCAACTGTATTAAAAGCAGAGTTGACTATGCCTTTTAATATCACTGTACATTTTTTATAATGGGAGTGAATGCAGACCCATATGCAATTGTATAGGCATATAGTTTGGTGGAATATTTCAAAGACTTCTGCAAAATATAGTACACAACTGGGTGTGGACCCAGTCTTAGAAATGCAATATATATGTGGCGTGTTCAGAGCTATTTTTTCAATACTGAACATTAAAATGATTTAAAAAAAAAACCCTTAAAACATTTTTTAAATCAATGCTTTTATCAGACTTTTCTATGGAAGTATACTCTTTTTTCAAATACAAAATTTGACTAAAGTAACAAAAACTGACAAGTTGTATATGTTTTACCTCATTAATAAATAAGCATATTTTGTCTCTTAAGTCAGATGCGACTAGCACGGCAACAGTGGTAATTAAATTAAATATTGATGAGCGATGGTATGTATGTGCGGAGAATGCCTGGGTAAAAAGCATTGCCAGACCTAATTAAAATCTCACAGAAGTAGCCCCATTGGGGCTGTTCGTTAAACCTCCAAATGGTGATACCAGCAGAAGCGTAACTAGCACTTAACAACTCTAATTAATAGCAATCTAATTATATTTATGGAAACGTCTTTATTCTGGGCTCAGTTCCTGATTGTTTTGGAGAGGTAAATATCTGGAACAGACTGAACATTCACGAGTAGGATACAATACAAACAGGGAATGTTACAAGGCTTTGTGAGAAGAAGGTATCTAGAAAATGTACCTGTTACCCTCTCGACAAATCTGAACCTTGCAAACATTATACATAGAAAATTAGATTGGACTCCTGCCACGGCCTCACTTTCTAGATGTCTTTTACCAAACAATATCAATGAGTTCTTGCTTCTCGGGTGTTACCAGCCCTAAAAGAGAAAGAAGTGCACATTAAAATCAAAGTATAGGTTACACAAAGTATAGGTTACACAAAACAATCTTCCTTATTCAAATCCATAGGTTGTAGAGCATCAGCCTATCAGGCATGGAGGTATTAGTGATGTACTGCTGGGCACCCATACAATGCACTGAATTTTAGCTCTGCCCCTGGTGGTGGTGAAAAAAGCTGTGAGTTCACCAAACCAGGTGAATGGAAGCCGAGCTAGCCTTGTATATTATCTTATACTAGCATTATTTCTATGCCTGCATAAAGCCCATTCTAAGCTGTCTGGAGTAGGTGTTGCCTAAGAACAATAGGGACTATATACCAAGTATACTTAACATTTAGGGGATCTTGATTACTACCCTTCAGTATACTGAGTGGACTCTCACACTTCACCTTTTGTATCACAGCCTTACTTGCCACAGTTCAAAAAATCAAAGATGGTGGCCAGCACACCCAGGTAGATCTGGTAGTGGGTGCACGTCTCTAGGGGAAGTGGTTAGATTCTAACCGCTTACTGTACTTGCCACAGTGTGATTGCCTATTTAAACAGTGATTAAATATTGGTAATCATATTGAGCTTTGTTTTCCCCCTAATGGGCTATTTTTAAAGCCGGGCCATGCATTCTCTATATCATAAGTCCTATACTACCTCTGATATTAATAGTTTCCCATTTTAACTGTGTGATCAGTACCCAGAAGAATATACAGTATATGACTTATTGTCGTGCTTGTGATGAGTCTTTCATACAATCATTGGATGTATAGCCTGTAAACTTTATAGCCTAATTATGGCACATGTATATCGTTTTCAACTTGAAAAAGGCCATCAAACAAATGCCTGAAGTCTCACTGTTACTTATAAAGTATCTGTGTGCATCTTGGTTGTGGATCTTAAATATACTCACAGATTATTGGATCAGACCATCTTGAGTGCTGTCCCTTTACTTGTTTGATGTTGAAAACTTAACCTGGTGACAGAAAAGGTTATCTGCGACAGGCATTGACCAAAATGGGTTGGAGACAGTGCTAAGTTAGTCTGTCAATGATTGCCAAAAGATCTGTAATTATCTTGTTATAACAGCTTTCAATAATAATGTCCCTTTCCACTGCTCCCTTAAAAGAGCGTTGCTGTGGCTTGTCTGTCTCCGGCTCATTGTAAGCAGAAGACTCACACTGCTCAGTGCATGCCTGCATTAGGCTTCAGAGTGAGCAGGCGTGTCTCTCAGTAATCCAATCTGATTGGCTGGCAGGAAGCTGCTGTCTAAAGTAAGTGTATATGTGAAGTGAGGGAAGGCAGTTTTGGCCTCAGAGGAGCTATATTGAGAAGATACTCATATTGTAGGAAAAGCTCAAGGAAAACATTAGTATGTGAAGAACTAAAGATTTCTTTATGTATAATGCTGCAGCAGTAACATATGCAAAACATTTTTTTAAAATGATAACATGACATTTTCATCAGGGGATCTGTCAGCAGATTTGTACCTATGAAACTGGCTGATCTGTGCGCTTGGCAGCTGAAGGCATCTGTGTTGGTCCTATATTCATATGTGCCTACATTGTTGATAAAAATGACATATTAATATATGCAGTAAGCCTCTAGGAGCAATGGAAGCTTTGTCATTACACCTAGAGGCTTTGCTCTTTCTTCAGCTTCCGCACCCTCTCCACTTTGATTGACAGGGCTACGCAGTAAAAATGGCAGAGAAAGCGGAGCCTCTAGGTCTAATGGTAATGCCCCTGTTGCTTCTAGAGGCTCATATTAATTTATTAAAACATCATTTTTCTCAGCAATGCAGGCACATATGAACATGGGACCAGCACAGATGCCTTCTGCTGTGCACATATAACAGGTCAGCCAGTTCCATAAGTACAAATTTGCTGACAGGTTCCTTTTAAAAGTTACATTTTAGACAGCAATTTATTGCCTTGAAAAGGCCTATTTAGGCAAAAGCATTGCCATTTATTAACTTTACACCAAGCTCTGAAATAAAAGTTAAAAGGAAGATCTTGTCCTTTGAACCTTTTTGAATGTCACTGGAAATAAGAGATAAGTTGTGATCATATGAGTAAAATTTTCTTAGACTTCCCATCAACTATCCAATTGAAGAACACTACATGTAGCCTCTATCCAGCCAGGGATAGATGGTTATAAGGCAAAACGGAAATACACTGTAGGTTTATTGACCCTTTAACTAGATAGTCGTGCTGGTTGGTGAGAAACTAGCATGCTGTTTTATTGCAAAAGTCAATGAGCAGTCATGATTATCTTTGAACCTAAACAATTTATATGTGTATACAGTACGTCGGAAAGCTCAACAGGGAAATTGGAGCTCCTTGATACACTTTGAGTTCAGTTCTTTTTATTTCTATGAAATATTTTCGTATGTATTCAAACACCAAAGCCAGAAATAGACTCTTTAGCCATGCCCAATTTTAACTTTGGAAATGTGGTAGGTATAGACTGCCCCATTGATTAGTCAGTCATACAAAAATGTTAGTATTTGCAGATCTGCCTTTGAAGACTCACCATTTCTTCTCCCGAGAAGAGAAAAGCAAGCAATTAAAACAAGTTAAAATCAGCAACAAGAATGCAATGATGAAGTCTCTCTTTTTACACCAAATCTCTACAATTTTAGTAAATCACTATGTCATTTTAGAAATATTATTACCATATTATGGAGAGAGCACAATATGATTACCTCCAACAACTAAGGCTAGTTTCACATATTTTTTCTGGTGCATTCTCTGCATTTTTGCCGGTTTGCGGCCGGATCTCCACCGATTTTCATTATAGTTAATGGGGCCTGATGGCATGATATAAGCTTCCAGCAATGCCGGAATGTAGACAGGCTGGAACAGCCTGCCCGATACTACCACTAGCATGGAACTAGCCTAAGTTCTATACTATCACCATCACCAGATGACCGGACAGGATTCCCTCTCCCCACCATTAAAGAGAACCTGTCACCAGCGACCTCCTTAGAAAGATATTTGCATAGACACATACCGTATTTTTTGCCCCATAAGACGCACTTTTTCTCCCCCCAAAATGGGGGAGAAATGCCCCTGCGTCTTATGGGGCAAATGCTTGCAGTTTTACATCGCAAGCTGCGATGTAGGAGCGAGCGGGGACTCGGGGAGGGACTGGGAGGAGGAGCTGGGGCCTGCAATAGCGGCGGGGCGGTGCAGTCAGTGTACTATAGCCCCGCCGCTCTGGTATACTAATATAAGATGTCTTATTCAATTAATTGAATTATTAAACATGTCCCCCAACTCCTAATAGTACCTTACATCCTAACAGCTTCAGTAGAATGCAGGCAGTCAGGCCGGGCGGGCGGCAGCGTAACTCCCTGATGTCACGTGCCTGCGCCGCCTACTTTATGAATGAAGCAGGCGGCGCAGGCAAGTGACGTCAGTGAGGGACACGCCTGCCTGCCTGGGTTCTACTGAAGCGGTTAGGCTGTAAGGTACTGTTAGGAGTGAGGGGGCATGTTTAATAACTATTAATTGAATAAGACATCTTATATTAGTATACTGGAGTGGCGGGGGGTCTGTGGATGGCACTGTTATGGGCTGGGGGGTCTGTGGATGGCACTGTTATGGGCTCGGGGGGTCTGTGGATGGCACTGTTATGGGCTGGGGGGGTCTGTGGATGGCACATATATAACAGTGCCACCCACAGATTCCCCCTCTAACAGTGCCATCCACAGATCCCCCCAGCCCATAACAGTGCCATCCACAGATCCCCCCTGTAACAGTGCCATCCACAGATCCCCCTCTGTAACAATGCCATCCACAGATTCCCCCCCTGTAACAGTGCCAGCCACAGATCCCCCCCTGTAACAGTGCCAGCCACAGATCCCCCTGTAACAGTGCAAGCCACAGATCCCCCCCTATAACAGTGTCCGTCACAGATCACCCCCATAACAGTGTCCATCATCCACAGATCCCCCCATAACAGTGTCCGTCATCCACAGATCCCCCCCATAGCAGTGTCCGTCATCCACAGATCTTCCCCATAACAGTGTCCGTCATACACAGATCCCCCCATAACAGTGTCCGTCATACACAGATCCCCCCCATAACAGTGTCTGTCATCCACAGATCCCCCCCATAACAGTGTCCGTCATCCACAGATCCCCCCATAACAGTATCCGTCATCCACAGATCCCCCCATAACAGTGTCCGTCATCCACAGATCCCCCCCATAACAGTGTCCGTCATCCACAGATCCCCCCATAACAGTGTCCATCATCCACAGATCCCCCCCATAACAGTGTCCGTCATCCACAGATCCCCCCATAACAGTGTCCGTCATCCACAGATCCCCAGTAATAGTGCCATCCACAGACCACCATTAGTTCCAAACCCACCAAGCACACAGCACACCTTTTGGTTAAAAAATTTTTTTTTCTTATTTTCCTCCCCAAAAGCCTAGGTGCGTCTTATGGGCCGGTGCGTCTTATAGGGCGAAAAATACGGTAGCTGTGGTTCACCTTTTTTTATTTTGCTGAGAGAAGGGCTCATTCCCAAGTTATGATACTTTTTCCTATTATGCAAATTAGGCCTTTGGTGCAATGAGGGCCTCACCATTTCTCTTGTTGCACCCAAGCTCCACTCATTTTTGTGGCCGGCCCCTCTCTCAATGCTTTGCAACTGCCTGGCCCTGTCAATCAAAGCAGCCAGGGAGGGACTGGTCACAGAAATAAATGGAGCTTGAGTGCAAAAGGAACAATGGTGACTCCCTTATTGCACCAAAGGCCTAATTTGCCTATTTAGAAAATAAAACAGCATTTCAATCAGGTGAACCCCAGCAATATGACTATGCAAACAGTTGTATAGGTAACAGATTCCCTTCAAAGGAGTTGTGCCATTATTATAAATATATTTGAAAGAAAACCGAGGTCTGGGCCCACACGTACAGAGGGTACTCGATGCCACACAGACACAGATAACGGTTCTTTCCCAGCAGTTGAGTTTACTGAACAATGTAGTGAACAAGAAGCTGAGAATATATTAAACAGATTGGAACACAGAGAATAAACCAACAGTAAATGTAACACTGTTTAACAATAAACCAGTGAATGTGATGTTTTCCCCAAAGTCCATTATGCAGCCTAGCTGCACTTGTATGTTCCTGGACGAGGTCCTCGTTGGGGTGCACCCTAAGTATTGCACAATACTATTCGTAATCCACAGGGAAATGATGTCTGTCTCTAGTAACTTTAATCCTTACTCCAGCTCCCAGCATATAACACCCTATGAGCAGCCAGTGAGATAGGAAGGTGTCAGAGTATGAGTCCCTTAGGGCTATGCATTAGCTTGCAGCCCATACATCGCAATGCAACTGTACTTGGAGCGTTATTGTATGTCCAAATGCCACTTCAACAGTGTGGTGCAATGTGAAGTGGCAAAGCCGCACTTACAGTTCCTTGAGCAAGTTCTTGGTGCTTTTTTCTTATTTCCTGGTCCACTCCAGAACTGGATCCTACAGACACGACACTCCTGAGATTGTCGCTGCAGACCTCCCCTCGGTGCTGTTGCCAGTCTCCACCGTGAGCCGGTCCATTCCCTTCCAGATTCAGCAGAGATCTCCTCTTCTGGTTTCTAGCAGCACCAATCACAGCCTCCGTCTGCTCACTTCCTACTTCAACCGACACCTCCTCCCCTTACACAGGGAGAGTGTGATGCAATAAGTCATTTGCTAAGTGCAGTGTCAAACTTGCATATTCAGTATGCTATCACTCTTGTAAGGGTCCAAAACAGCCCATAAATTAGCTATTTACCAAGTTTGCCAACTAAATAGGTTATAGTATTCCTCTGATAGGCATCTCCAATGTAGACTTTTATCATAATATCCTTTGCTGCCATCTACTGACCAAAGTGAGATGTTGCAGTAATTATACAATTTACAACATAGCAGAGTAATATATTTAATATCCCTTGCCCCACATCCTTACATGCCACCAGACTAGAATTTTGGCATCCCGACAGCTCTACCAAATAAATTCATCTGCTGCATAGCGCTGAGGGGGTATACCTGCTGTGGAGCGCATTTTCAGGAATAATATCCGCTACTGGACAATTGGGGGTGGACGACTCGTCAGTCTGTAAAGTCAGCGTAGGGATTAGCCACCACCCTATGTCTCTTGGACTCACAGGCTTCTATTGCCTCTCCTGAACATCTCCAGAATTATCTGTTGGGGAACGCAACTCTGAAATACAAGGTCTAAGCATGTTACAGTGTAATCTTTGAGTCGGCCTATCAGAGTCTTCCCTTTGGACATCATAGACTGGGCCTTCCGGATACACCTGCCATTTCACAATGTATGGCTGCGGTTCCCAGAGGTCATACAATTTATCTGTATGCCATTTAGCATGAACCAATACTCTGTCACCCGGCTGTCCTAGGGAACTCTTCCGAAAGAGATCCAAGGTTCATTTTGGCAACTTCTTACTCTGGACAACCGAACAGCAGCATGTGTGGAGTATAGCTGGTAGTGTTATGAACACGATTATTATATGCCCAGGGTAGTTCAGGCAAATTCTCGGTCCAGCGCAACTTACGTTCTTTCTCCAGAGTACGGCGCATCTGTAGAAGCATCTTGTTGAATCTTTCACAGGCCCCATTGCCCTGAGGGTGGTATGGAGTTGTTATTGATTTCTCAATCCCATACAGCCGACACAGCTCTTCCATCAACTTCCCTTAGAAACAAGCTACTTGATCAGAATGAATCCCCTTCGGGTATGCGTACACCTATATAAAGTGTTTGCACACTGCACAGGCGGCTGATTCTGCCATCTGGTTACGGGTAGGTACTGCCACAGAGAACTTTGTAAAGTGATCAGTCATCACAAGGCAATACTGGTGACCATTCACCTACTGACCGATCAAGATGTAATCGATCATTAGGATCTCCAGCAGCGCAGACGTTCAGATAACTTGAATTGGGGCTCTCTGCTCAGGAGGCTTCACCAGCTCGCATGCTCGACACTTCTGGCACACTTCACGGACAATCTGCTCCAACTTCTGGCAGTATATGAATTTCTGTACCCACTTATATGTCTTCTCCGCTCCAAAGTGGGCACCCTTCCCATGTCCCTCGAGGGCCACTCTTCGGACCAGGCTACTAGGTATCACTATCTGCCACCTTTCTTCAAGATCGGTAGGCAGAAACACCTTCCAGTACACGATTCCATTTCGGATTCGCAGCTGATCCGACTGCTGCAACTGCTTCCATCCATCCGAGGACAAGCAACTTTGCTCCTCAATCTTGGACCATATTCCAGTCTGCACCCAGTGTTTGATCTTCTTTAAGCCAGGATCATCATCTTGCACTTGAGCCCATTCTTCTTCAGTCTTCCCAAGCAACACAGTGCTGTCAGTAGCCACCCCCACTTGAGCTGGCCATGGGCGACTGTTGAGGCACTCGACCAAGATTGGGTATCTCAGTCCCTTCATCCTCTTTGTCAACCTCACCTACTGGGACATCCCAGGTGACTCTAGACAATGCATCCACATTTGCATTGTCTTTACCAGCACGGTATTTGATGGTATAGTCAAACTTTGCCAGTCTAGCCATCCATCTCTGCTGGAAGGTGCCCAGTTTGGCATTCTGCAGGTGGACCAATGGGTTATTGTCTGTTCTTACTAGGATCTGTGCCCCGTGAGATACCCTGAGAATTTTTCAGTCATTTCCCAGACTAAACGCCAACAACTAGAGTTTTAAGGAGCTATAATTTTCCGTAGAGACCCGTAGAGACCGACTAGCATACACAATGACTTGTTTCTGCCTGTCTTGTTTTTGGGCTAGTACTGCTCCCAGTCCACGCAAACTTCCATCAGTGTAGAGTGTGAATGGTCTGTCATACTTAGAATTTGCCAGGATGGGAGTGCTAATGAGGGCTTTCTTCAACTCGTCAAACGCTCTCTGCTGTGGCAGCCCCCATGATATGGGCCGTGTCTTCGGACAGTCAAGAGTTCGTGTAGCGGACTGGCGATCTTTGCAAAGCCCTTTATAAATCTTTGATAGTAACCAGCCAATCCTAGGAATACTTTCACTTCGCAAAGTGTCTTAGGTTGTGGCCACTTACTCACTGCCTCTACCTTACTCTCCACAGGGCGAACTCCCTCAGCTGATACAATGTGTCCCAGATACTCTAGGCTTGTTTGGAAGAGATGACACTTCCTCGGTTTGATCTTAAGGCCTTGAGCTCAGAGCCTACCTAAGACTTGCAGCAGTCTCCTCAAATGTTCTTCAAATGTAGGTGCATATCACATCATCCAGGCAGATCAGAATCGACTCAAAGTTCAGTTCACCCAGGCAGTGTTCCATTAGGCGTTCGAATGTACCGGGGGCATTCGTCAGCCTGATGGGCTTTCTGTTGAACTCATACAGTCCCATGGTTAGGATAAAGGCTGTCTTCTACCTATCCTTCTCTGCCACAGGTACTTGCCAGTAGCCGCTTGCCAAGTCCAGAGTTGAGAAATACTTGGCACGCTCTAGTGCCGTCAATGACTCTTCAATCCTACGCAGGGGAAAAGCGTCCTTTACTGTGGCAGCGTTTAACTTCCGGTAGTCCACACAGAACCTCAAGGACCCATCCAAGACCACTGGTGTGGCCCACGGGCTTTGGCTCTCTTTTACCACTCCACTATCTAACATCTGTGACAGCATCATTTTTACTTCTTGGCATAGAGTGGGCGGAATCTGCCGGTAGCTTTCTCAAATCGGGGGAGTATCCCCAGTTGGTATTTCGTGTACGATAGCCGTTGTGCACTCAAAGTCCTCCTCACATCGGTAAAAGGCGGATTGAAACTCCCATAGCACTGCTTCAATCTTCTCCATCTGATCGGCGGTGAACTGGTTCGCATCAATCTCCATTTGTTCCAAGATCCGCCAACCATTTCACTCAGGCGTGGGTTCCTCCACAGAGTTCTGGTCCACTGCTAAAGTCCAGGCATCATTTTCAACAGCCCGTGGGGTGAACGGGCTACCTATGAGTGGTTCTCCTTGCAGCACATACAACTCAGCCACATTGTCTCCAGCATGGAAGTTAACTTCATGATCATGTACGTTGACACACCGGACTAACACATGCCCCTCCGTGACTGTCACGATGGTCCTGGTGACCACTGGGCTCCGGCTGGCTTCCGACATGCCCAGGGGTCCTATCAGCATATCTATCCCATTCAGTTTCCGCTGGCTTCCGGCAGGCATTCATATCATCTTCTCCTATCGCGGAGGTACGGTGCAGGCTCTTTCATATGGGGCATACACTGCTCCAACCGGCTTAGGCTACTTTCACACTTGTGTTTTGGGTGGATCCATTATGGATCTGCAAAAAGGGATCTGTTACAATAATACAACCGCATGCATCCGTCATGAACTATTCCGTTTGTATTATCTGTAACATAGCCAAGATGGAACCGTCATGAACTCCATTGAAAGTCAATTGGAGACGGATCCATTTTCTATTGTGCCAAATTGTGTCAGAGAAAATGGATCCATCCCCATTGACTTACATTGTGTGCCAGGATGGATCCGTTTGGCTCAGTTTCATCAAGCGGACAGCAAAACGCTGCAGTCAGCATTTTGGTGTCTGCCTCCAGAGTGGAATGGAGACTGATCGGAGGCAAACTGATTCAGAATGTATTAGGGCAAAACTGATCCGTTTGGACCGCTTGTAAGAGCCCTGAATGGATCTCACAAACGGAAAGCCAAAAAGCGAGTGTGAAAGTAGCCTTACCATCAGGAGAGCTTTTGCAGATACCGCATGTCCGGATCAACCTCTGGAATGCTTTCTGGTTAGGCTTGTGGGAAGTCATTTTCCTCCAATAACTCGGGCCCTCCTTTGTAAACATGAGCTGATCCAATTCCCACAGAACGTTCATTCCCAATACGACGGAAGCTCCATACCGAGCCGGTTTCTCTACAAGCACCACTCCCTTCTTGCCCGCATAGCTTCAGTCTCCTCCAAGCCACTCCGAACACAGGTATAGCAGTCCGATTTACTACCATCAGCTTGATCACAGTGCCCTTGTCAGGCTTCATCAGGTGGCCGAAGTATCTCTCAAAGAACTTCACTGGCATTGTGGTTACTTCCGACCCTGTGTCTACAAGACATTCCACCATATGTTCTTCAATCTGCACCTGTAAGTAGGGGCTTTCGGTCACCAGGTCCCGGAGGTCGTTAGGGGTAACCTGGCATCTAGCTTCCCGTTTAATGGTGGCTGTTCTGGATTCAGGTCCTTTTGTGGACATTGACGAGAGATATGTCCTCTTTCTCGGCAAATCCAACACTGCAGTGCCCTTGATTTCCAGTCTTTTGAAGGACCACAAGACTGTGCATCTGTAGGTGGTGACAGACCAGCCCAGTACATGGCAGAGTCTCTCACTCCAGCCTCCGGAGTTGCTTGATATAGTGGAGAACCCATGGGGGCAGCACCCTTTTTCCAGTAATCGGACTGAACTGGGGCTATTGATGGAGCCTGTAACTGTGCCAATTGCCTCTGAATCTCTTCCAGGGATGCACTAAGTGCCTTTACTGTCTCACGCAGAACCTCATCATCAGAGGGAGTTTTTTGACTTCCTTCAGCCTGAATCATCACGGTGTAAGGCCCATATGCCTCTTCCTTGTCTCGGGCCACAGCCTCGGCTTGTACGTTCTCTGAGAGCCTGGCAAAGAGGAGGGCTACGCAATCCAAGGACGAACTGGTCCCCGAGGATTTGATATCCATTTCCAAGAACGTTAGCACTGCTGGCTTCTCTCTTTTGTACATGTGACCAGATCTCCTGGAGGGCATTAGCAAACTGGGGAATAGTTTCATCTTCACGCTGGAAGCGAGTGAAGAAATGGGACCTAAGGCTGCCAGTACTGGTTGTTTGTCCGAAAATGGACTCGAGAATATAGCATTCAGTGTCTTTCTTTGCTCTTCTGGACGTAGCATTACAGTTGCTTCTAGCATCCCCTTCCAAGGTGTTCAGCGCCACATCTGATTGTAAATCCGGAGCCAAGTTGTACAACCTGAGGAGGCTCTTAAGGTGTATGGCCCAGTCTTCTAACAGCATATTTTGGCCATCAAACCGCACTAGCTGATTCAATATTGCCCCTGCGGGCAAACACATGATCGGAGCTACTCCCACAGCAGGAGGGGTGACGGGGGCCACAACCGGAACCGCCTCGGAACCGGTAGGGTTCTGCATGGCGATAAATGTACTCTGCTTGCAGTGCCAAATGAAAGAAAACCGAGGGCTGCGCCCAAAGGTACAGAGGGTACACGATGCCACACAGACACAGACAACAGTTCTTTCGCAACAGTTCACAGGGAAATGATGTCTGTCTCTTGTAAATTTAATCTTTACTCCAGCTCCCAGCATATAACACCCTATGAGCAGCCAGTGAGATAGGAAGGTGTCAGCAATGAGTCCCTTAGGGCTATGCATTAGCTTGCAGCCCGTACATCGCAATGCAACTGTACTTTAAGCGTTATTGTATGTCCAAATGCCACTTCAACATTGTGGGACAATGTGACACAGCACAGCTGCACTTACAGTTCCTTGAGCAAGTTCTTGGTGCTTTTTTCTTATTTCCTGGTCCACTCCAGAACTGGATCCTACAGACACAACACTCCTGAGATCGTCGCTGCAAACATCCCCTTCGTGCTGTCGCCAGTCTCCACCGTGAGCCGGTCCATTCCCTTCCAGATTCAGCAGAGATCTCCTCTTCTAGTTTCCAGCAGCACCAATCACAGCCTTCGTCTGCTCACTTCCTGCTTCAACCGGCACCTCCTCCCCTTTCACAGGGAGAGTGTGATGCAAAAAGTCATTTGCTAAGTGCAGTGTCAAACCTGCATATTCAGTTTGCTATCACACTTATAAGGGTCCAAAACAGTCCATAAATTAGCTATTTACCAACTTTGCCAACTTAGGTTACTTTCACACTGGCATTTTGGCTTTCCATTTGTGAGATCTATTCAGGGCTCTCACAAGCGGTCCAAAACGGATCAGTTTTGCCCTTATGCATTCTGAATGTAAAAGGATTCGCTCAGAATGCATCAGTTTGCCTCCGTTCCATCTCCATTACGCTTTGGAGGAGGACACCAAAACAGTGTTTTGGTGTCCGTCTGACGAAACTGAGCCAACGGACACAATCTGACACAATAGAAAATGGATCCATCCTCCTCTGACTTTCAATGGTGTTCAAGATGGATCCGTCTTGGCTATGTTAAAGATAATACAAACTGATATGTTCTGAACGGATACAGACGGTTTTATTATCTGAATGGATCCCTCTGTGCAGATCCATGACGGATCCGCACCAAACACGAGTGTGAAAGTAGCCTTAATAGATTATAGTATTCCTCTGATAAGCAACTCCAATGTAGACTTTTATCATCTTATCCTTTGCTGCTATCTACTGACCAAAGTGAGATGTTGCGGTAATTATACAATTTACAACATAGCAGCGTAATACATTTAAGATCCCTTGCCCCACATCCTTACATATTTACCCAACAGATAATCGCTGTTCACCTTATCAAAATACCACCATTTATCAAAACTGACTTATTCTATTAATTATTAGCAGATCCTTGTGCCCTGCGGCAAATCAGTTTCAACATCAGTTGCTGTTGGCTACGGCCTGTAGTGGAGACCTTTAATACAGGACGCACATGCTCATAGCACTTCTCCACATAGTGTGCGCCACACTGACAAAACCCAAAAAACTATGACAGAATTGTTGCCTTTTCCTTATCCTGCTTCCCATATGGGGTGTTGCTACAATTCAGGAGAAGATGCGCAACAAATTGGGGGACCTTGTTCTCCTGATGTTTCAAAATTCTTTGAAATTCCTGTGGTGTCAAAGCACTCTCTACACCCCTTAATACATTTATTGAGGGATGCAGTTTCCAAAATTGGGTCACTTTTTGGGGGTTCCACTGTAGGGGTACCTCAGGGTCTCTTCAAATGTGACCTGCTGCCTGAAACCAATCCAGCAAAATCTGCCCACCAAGAGCCACATGACACTCCTTCTCTTCTGAGCCCTGCAATATGCCCATACAGCAGTTTATGATCACATATGGGGTGTTGCTGTGTTCAGGATAAAATGAGTAACCAATTATAGGGTACTTTTTCTCCTGTTACCACTTGTGAAAATAAAAAAATTGGGGCTAAAGCAACATTTTATTGGAAGAAAAGAAATTTTCATTTCATTTTCATAGCCAGATATTTCCAAATTCTGTAAAATGCCTCTGCAGTCAAAATGCTCAGTACATACCTCAGTAGTAGAGTAGTAGAGCAGAGAGTTATAGTTTCCAAAATTGGGTCACTTTTTTTAGGTTTTCACTGTATAGATACCTCGGGGTCTCTTCAAATATAACATAGAGCCCGAAAACCATTCCCGCAGAATCTGCCCTCCAAAAACCATATGGCATTTCTTCCATTCTGAGCCCTGTGGTGTGCCCAAAGAGCTATTTACAACCGCATATGAGGTGTTTCTGTAAAGTGCATAATTAGTGTAATAAATATTGAGATTTGTCTTGCTGTTAATCCTTGCTATGTTACAGGAAAAAATGGGCATCCATAGAAAATCTGCAATAAAATTGAAATTTTTTAATTTCACCACCATTTTTCTTTAATTCTTCTGGAAGACCTAAAGGGTTGACAAAGTTACCAAAATCAGTTTTGAATAATTTGAGGGGTGTCATTTTTAGAATTTGGTAATTTGTGGGTGGTTTATCTTATGTAAGCCACTCAAAATCCCTTTATAACTGAATTTGTGCTTAAAAAAGTTGGTTGTGGAAATTTTCTTCAAAATTTGAAAATTGCTTAAATTCTATACCTAATAACATCCTAAAAAATAAAATGCCATTTACAAAATGATGTCCACATAAAGTAAACATATGGTGACTGTTGATTATTAACTATTTTACGAGGTATTACTATCTGTCATAAAAACGAAGTAATTCAAATGTATAAAATTACGAATTTTTCCAAATTTTCAGTAAATTTTGAATTTATTTTAAAATTAGGAAAAAATATTGACCCAAGTTTACCACTAACATGAAGTACAAGAAATTAGTCTCACGAAAACTTTCTTAGAGTCGTTTAAATAAGTAAAATAATTCCAAAGTTAATTGGCATATAAATTGACACCTCAGGCTTGGAAAAAATAGGCCAGGGAAGGAGGGCAAAAACTGGCTTGGTCTTGTCGCCACTGGTCTCTCATTCCTGGTCCAGTCTTGGCACACATAAAATATAAGAAAAAGTCTGCTCAGCAAATCAATGTCTGAGGAGGTCGCTGCTACACCCAGTGACTGGTTGAGTTGTCATCTACTGTTGTTTCCTGACCTATGACCAGAAAATGAAAACCAATGGTAACCAAGTAACTCAGAACATGAACAGTCTGACCACTCTGACCATTTTACTGAAAATTTTCCCTCTTTGAGCCACTGGATAACATGATTGCTATTTTTAATGAGTGAACCCACCATGATATTGAGGTTTATTTAAGAATCCTTTCTAGGTTTTAAGATGGCTTTTCTCTGATCTCCAGGGAACATTATGTGTGTCAGGGATGTAGCCATAAGGGAACCAGGGAAAACTGCTGCTTTGGGGCCCAACCTCTGAAGGGCACATGCACGAGATGAATTGAAAGATTTTATTGTCAGGGCCCCCTCAACAGTATTATATAGTGACATAATATATAGGGACAGTATATACACTGACATTACATACGTGATATACATGTAGTGCTTGGTCTGAGAGAGCAATCATGACTAGTCACAGGAGTGGGAGTTGCATTGAAGTAGGGGGGTGCAAAGAATTTGCTGGGGAGCGTTCAAAAGTTTGCTGTAGGGCCCAGTCATTTCTAGTTACGCCACTGGCGAGTGTCTTACTTCAGAATTACTCACTCAAAAATTAGATTGGCTAATAATATACAGTATGTACACAGTTTTTTCTCTATCCTTATCCTTCCCTCTTTATTTCACTCGAGCCCCTGTATTTAGATTCTCATGCATGCAGCTCTTAATAAAGTCTCATCATTTGATCATCAGGAAGCAGAATACAGTAAAAGTCTCTGCAGAGTCAGCCAGATGTTCTGTATTCTCTGGCCAGCATCCAGCTGCTGCACCACCTCATGGGAGTTCTGCAACAGGTTACAGGCACAAAACACACACAGAAAGCACCAAATTTTCATAGCAGGTTTTCACACGATCCATAGGACATCTGGGATAGAACCGCAGGCTAATTTACTGCCTGGTTCGACTTCTGCACCTGCTAGAGGAACACGCCATGCTACCTTAAATGAGAGATTACACTGCTGAGTTCCTTCAGGCAGTTTGGTGCCTAATGATGGCAATTTGACTAATAAAACAAATTAGGCGCAGTTTGACTCCTTCTCCTAGCCATGTTGCACCATGCGCAGGGATCCTGAACATATTTCCTGACAGATGTTGATTGTGTTAATCTAACTACCTGTCTGAGAATGGCATCAGGTACTGTCATCACCATATAATGTGACGACAGAACGGCCTGGCTCACCTGGTTTTCTGTGAAATGGATTTAACCCTCGTCTTTCTATTTCATAATTTTATAAACATCCTATAAATTTGTTTTCATTTTTTAACTTTATTACCACAAATTCTTTAATTTTACTGTTCATCTCTAAAACAACACACCAAAATAAAGCTTTTCATCACATAAGATCTATCAAAATATCAGATTTTTTTTCTACTGCAGAATTGTTTTACATTATATTAATTGTTTGCTACATGTGGTTTCAATCTTGCATTATAATTAGTGTTGAGAAAATCAAAGCATCTGTATTTGATCTGAAGTTTAGGAAAAATGTGATTTGCCTCGAAGCCGAATTTCCTTGCGCTTCATGGTAACTAGGGATGAGCGAATCGACTTTGGATGAAATATCCTAAGTCAATTTGCATAAAACTTCATTTGAATACTGTATGGAGCGAGCGCTCAGTACAGTATTAGAATGTATTGGCTCAGATGAGCTGAAGTTAATACTTCGCGAAGTCTTGCGAGACTTCGGGTAATAACTTCAAAAATTTATTTCTACTGTTAAAAACCTTCGGTTCCAAGTCGTACCTGTGCTCACTCCGTACAGTATTCAAACAAAGTTTTATGTGAATTGACTTTGGATGTTTCATCCGAAGTCACTTTGCTTATCCCTAATGATAATAAATCAATTTTTCCTAAAATGGTGGCTGAAAAAAAATTATACTCACCTCATCCACTTGATCGGGGAGAGGCCGTACACTCCGTCTTGTTTGAAGAAAACCCACCAATGGACGAGTGTGATGATGTCACCATGTGATCACGTACACCGCACGCTGTGACATCATCACTGATGACATCACCGCGCGTGGCGAGCATGATCATGTGGTGACGTCTTCAAGTTCGCCACAGGTCCTGAGCACCTGAATGTAAATCTCAGATGCTGCGATCAGCATCTGAGGAGTTAAATGACAGGGGTGGTGCAATCGCTTTTCCCCATCATTGCGCCCACTTCATACAATGAAATTGTAATTTGTAACAAAATAAATTTCTTGACAAAGTTCAGCAATTTTTCAAAACTTCGCTCATCACTAATTCTTACAATAGACATATGTAAACTAATAATATTATTTACGTGAAGATACAAACAGGTAGAAGGGAGTGCCACATGTGCGGTATCAGTTATCAAATGGTGGTTTTTAATAAAACACAAATGTGCTTACCAGATTGCGTTGTGAAGAGTCACAACGGCTTTAAATAGCTTTTCTGGTTATTTATGATCCCGACCAGTAGGTGGTTTTATCCTTGGCTGCAGCCGTGGTCCTCTGTGTAGTTCCAAGGCAAACAACAGGCTCGACAGGTAACTGGAATAAAACACAGGTGAGTTTTACATTAGTTAGTATTGTAGGGTAGTTTGCTGATGGTGCACAATAATAAAGGTACAATAAGGATACAAATGCTGATAAAAGGTACAGTGCAGATAAAACAAACAAAAATCAAATAAACTAAAATTCGACAATACAATAGAAAGTAAATCGTATATGTACAGGAATAAAGTACACACATCAATACTAGTGGATTGGCTAGTAGTATCGCATATCCACGGACTCTTGTGCCTCCTTACTTGGATATATGAATCCATCGATATGGATTACTTAGATATTCCCTTAAATCAATATTAAACCGTGTGTTGGATTGTAGTAATTGGGTAGTAGGTAAGGAATTAGGTAATATACATATATATATATATATATATATATATATATATACACACACATACACACATATATATATATACACACACACATATATTTATATATATATATATATATATATATATATAAAAGAAAAGAAAAAAAGCAGCACACATTAAAAACGGGTGTGAATCCTTTCAAGGACCTGTGACCAAGGTCCCATTTAAATATAAATATGTTAAAGAACATGGTTGGGAAGCCACATGAATTGGGACCGCTTTGATTGTCCGTACGCCATTGTCTTTTGACTCCGTCGCTCCTCTGCCCCCCTCTTTTGGAACATGGGAGAGACAGACTCGTGACACTGTCGTCCGTCAAATAAGTTATTATTAAGCAGCTACATTATTTATTGTGCTCCGTATATGTGATTTGACCTATGCTCCCCCCTTGAATTGGGCGGGCACTTGGGATCACACAAAGGTGACACCTTAGTTCCCAGCCCTAATTGGTTCCAGGGAAACCTTCAAGTAGCCTCTTGGGCATTCCCTGTATACCCCTGGGGTGCTAGCATGGGTATATTTATGCTGGAAGGTCTAGAAAGGATGTGCGATGTTGGCCACAGCTCTATAGCGCCCCTATAAGACGTGGAGACAAAAGGACCAGTGATCACTCACGGGTTCACTGTGGTCCCGCCAGCTGAACTTAGTGTGAAGTGCGGGGCTATGAGCTATTAAGTTCATTTTAGTTCATTTGTATATTCCTACAATGCTCGAACGGAGGACAATGGGCGTGCCGGCCTGTATGGGCATGAGCATGCGCCCTGAACACAGTTGAGCGAGCGGCCATCTTTAATGTGGTTCCTATACCTTCGGACATATTCTTGTGTCTCGCAAGAGCACAAGCAGTGGCGCATGCACAAGCCACTTTTCCGGACGCCAAGCTGGTTCCAACATGCCATCAAGATCATGCATGACGATAACATATGCTTTTAAGGTTCTAATTAAGTTTTGATTGATATCCACTGAGCACTATTTTATATATTTATAAGAATAATGCTAATGAGGCGCACTGGAGCAACGGATGACCATATGAGGTGCTCACAGTAGAGTAGGCTCACCCAGTCTACTCAAAAGAGTTACAATTGATACAAAGTGAACTGGGCACTCTCAAACTTTGAGTGCGCAGTACACTTTGTATTTTATATATTTATTGATAATTATGTACATTTATCAACACTAGTATTAAGGCTGGTTACAGCCTGTATTTGTGGGCGGGGCTGCTGACTATTTATTCTCACGCAACCTCACCCTGTGGACGGTCGCTTCAGGCAGGCTTTCCTCGGTCCGTTCCGTCACTTCCGGTTCGATGCCGCGTCACTTCCGGGTAGGTCTCGGCTCTCCAGGCTTCCTCAGCTGGGGGCAGCGTTCGGCTGGCTCCCGGCCGGGCGTCCTCTCCCCTCCAGCTCCGGGGGGAGCCTCCTCACATCAGGTACACTTCTCTTGTCCACGGCTGGGGTTCGGCGGACCGGCATCCACGGCACTTCAGGTGGGGCGGACCGTCCCGCTGGGCGCAGCCCCCCACCATCACTATATAATCTGTAATGGCTTCCGACATTGCATTATTTCATCACTATATCTCATGTTATATTTTCACATTGCATCGATATGTGTAGCAACTATCTATATACATTTCAGGGCTCTTTAGACGCCATCATATTCTGCTCACTGCAGAAACAAATGTCTTCTGTGGATGAAAGGACATACGATGGGCAAATGCAAGCCAGGCCTTTCCAAGTCCCTGTGAATATCACAGCATTAAAATAATTACATCAGTCTATACATGATGTTTTGTGCATTATACCAACACTGGAGAATGTGTTGCAGGGATAGTGCAACGTGGGAAGATGCCTTTGAGGTGGGTTGTCAGCTAACTCCCTTCTCCCCCATGTGCAGATCCCTGTCACTTCTCCTACCGTAGAGGCAGCCGGGGCGGCCAGGCGACTTCCCTGTAGAAGAGCTTTATGGCCTGGGCCTCACTCCAAAGTCTACTCTGCTTATATAATAGGTGTTGTATAGCTGCGGGGGAGCCTCCTCTCAACCGGTATGTTTCTCTGTCCGCGGCTGGGGTTCGGCGGGACCAGCATCCACAGCACTTCAGATGGGGCGGACCGTTCCGCTGGGCTGCTGTGATTCGCGTCCCTGCCCGGATTGCGGCACTGGCTGACTCTGCATTTCTCTGCGATGATGATGGGGAGGTTACTGCCGTTTGGGTGACATTGCAATTTTGCAAGAGAATGGGGTGTCATGTAAGTGCACCTGCCTGTCCAGTGTTAATATAAAAAAAAAAAAAAAAAAAATTTGAATTAGTGTTCTACTAAGCAGGCATGTGCATCGCACCGCATTTTATACGGCACGGCCGTGTGGTGCTGCCCTCTTATGCCATGTCTGTGACACCTGGTATGCCGCTCTCCCGTGCACAGGTTCATCACACCGCATGTCATCCCGCCCTCCTGTGCACTTGTTGATAGCGCAGTGGTGTGATGCCGCCCTGTGCACACGTGTTCAGTGCCGTTATTTTGTGCCACCCTTCTGGGCACATTACGCGGCTTCGCAGTCTTGTGCCACCCTCCATGCCCAGGTACCTGGCACAGCTGTCCCGCGCCGCCCTCCAGTGCTCATGCGTGTAGCACCGCGTGTTATACCGCCCTGACGCATGTATGGGGGTGGGCGGGATAACCCCTAACCGGGCCCCTTCCTTTCTCAGGTGGAGTTGTTGTTTTATGTGCCATTACGAGCTCTGGGCTGTCTTTATGAGCTTTTTGTCTTTACCTAGGTGCTGTTAATTTTTTCCAAAATGAACAGGGCTGCAGTACCACCTGATATCCAGTCTTCCCGTTCAGCCAGTCTCCATGGATCGCCCAGGCTCGTTCCGTCTCGGTCATCCTGGATCCCCCAGGTACACTCTGTCTCTATCATCCTGGATCGCCCAGGCCCGTTCAGCCTCTGTCATCCTGGATCGCCCAGGCCCGTTCAGCCTCTGTCATCTTTCCTTGCTCCCCGTCCACTCTCCTAAAGCGGTGTTTATTAAAATAATAAAATCTAATTGGTACAAGTAGTTCTTCAGTACGCCGGACCTGGGGGTATCTCCAACTGTAATTAGGTATAATTGCATGTATTGTTTTCTATTTTTATTTATTTTTCAGTACATTCTGCCGGGAAGCCATGGTTGGCATCAGTTGGCGGGCACGGGGCTGGCCGGTATGTTTTTCCATTCCGGTGTGAGTGGGCTGGTCCTGCTTCTGCTAGAGGGGGGGTTCAAGTGTGGAGACAGTGGGGTGGGAGCGTATGCCAGAGCTTCTATTCCTGGGAACAGATAACGAGATCAAAAAAAAAAAAAAAATTGGCTTCATGAATGCAGCGGGGAGACCAGACACCGGTGTGATCTGTAGGGTGCTGCCTTGCGGACTCTGCTGCGGGGTCAGGGACTGCTGCTCTGATTCCCGTCACCTATACTACCACTAGCCCAGGTTAAGTTTAAGTGGGAACCTCCAGTGGACCCCTATACTCACAGTGCCAATCAAGTGCTGCACAATCGCTCTATGCCTCCTCGACTGGGGCCAGAAACTGCACCCTCCACTGCTGCTACTAGATGCAACACAAGTTATCCCCTTTAGTGTAGCTAACTCCATGAATGTTGTCTTAGTTGTGTGGTTTAGTTGCTATGCTATTTTCCGGTTCCTAATGTACCATTTTGGGCATCTTTTCTTAATACAGACAGGGCTGCGGCACTGTCTGATAGTCAGTCCTCCCGATCAGCCAAGTAGCTGCTCATCAGCTTCCCGAAGTCTTCAGGTATCGTGCATACGTCTTCTGTCTGTCTTCCCTGCTTCCTGACATACTCTCGCGTCATCTGAGGTCCCCTTGCTCGCCCGGTCTCTGCCATCCTGGTTCGCCCAGGCTCGCTCTGCCTCTGCCATCCAGGAGCATCCAGGCTCACACTGCCTCGGTCGTCCTGGATCGCCCAGGCTCGCTCTGCCTCTGTCTTCCTGGATCGCCCAGGTTCTCTCTGTCTCGGTTATCCTGGCTGGCCCAGGCTCTCTCTGTCTCTATCATCCTGGTTCGCCCAGGCTCGCTCTACCCCTGTCATCCAGGATCGCCCTGGCTCGTTCTGTCGTCCTGGACTGCCCAGGCTCGCTCTGTCTCTGCCATCCTGGATCGCCCAGGCTCGCCCTGCTCCCGTCATCCCCGATCGCCAAGGCTCGCTCTGCTCCCGTCATCCTGGATCGCCCAGGCTCGCTCTGCTCCCGTCATCCTGGATCGCCCAGGCTCGCTCTGCTCCCGTCATCCTGGATCGCCCAGGCTCGCTCTGCTCCCGTCATCCTGGATCGCCCAGGCTCGCTCTGCTCCCGTCATCCTGGATCGCCCAGGCTCGCTCTGCTCCCGTCATCCTGGATCGCCCAGGCTCGCTCTGCTCCCGTCATCCTGGATCGCCCAGGCTCGCTCTGCTCCCGTCATCCTGGATCGCCCAGGCTCGCTCTGCTCCCGTCATCCTGGATCGCCCAGGCTCGCTCTGCTCCCGTCATCCTGGATCGCCCAGGCTCGCTCTGCTCCCGTCATCCTGGATCGCCCAGGCTCGCTCTGCTCCCGTCATCCTGGATCGCCCAGGCTCGCTCTGCCCCCGTCATCCTGGATCGCCCAGGCTTGCACTGTTACTGTTCCTGGATCGCCCAGGCCCGCTCTGTTCCGGTCATCCTGGATTGCCCAGGCTCGCTCTACCTCAGTCATCCTGGTTCGTCCAGGCACGCGTTGCCTCTCTCATCCTAGATCGCCCAGGCCTACGTGGCCTCTCTCATCCTGGATCACCCAAGCCTGCTCTTCCACTGTCATCCTGGACCGTCACTTTACTAAATACCCAGTGCCTTCCCGAAGCACTCAGGTCATTTAACAGCCCAGCTCCTGCCTGAATCACTCAGGCCCTTGATACCTCCCGTGTCGTTCGGTTCAATTAACTATTCCCCTCCTACAGCGTGGGTAGTCTTTTTGCCCACTTATTCAGGCCTACCCCGCACTGGCTTTGGGCACAGTTCAGCCAGATGGATCATGGAGGGTGATAGGCATCCCTCCCGACTCTACGCCAATGTACACCTCAGCCCCTGCCACAAGTATTAAGGCTGGTTACAGCCTGTATTTGTGGGCGGGGCTGCTGACTATTTATTCTCACGCAACCTCACCCTGTGGACGGTCGCTTCAGGCCCCACCCTCCCGACCCTTCTTTCTTTCATCCCACTCTCTTGGGTGGCCCACTTATTCAGGCCTACCCCGCACTGGCTTTGGGCACAGTTCAGCCAGATGGATCATGGAGGGTGATAGGCATCCCTCCCGACTCTACGCCAATGTACACCTCAGCCCCTGCCACAACTACTATTTTTACTCTATATGCACTTTATGTGTATTATTATGATTGAAGAATCATGATAGTATTATGTTTTGACAGATGAATTATATATTTTAAGGTCACTTTTATATCTATATAGCACTTTATTAATTAATCATGGAATTTTATTCTGTAAATTGCTTGCACCATTTATGTATGACACTGTGCACATGTTATTCAGCTGGACAAAGGCTTCATTTAGAGAGCTGAAACGTTGCTGTTAGATAGGTTAATAAACCATCCACCTATTTTTTCATCATAATTCTGGAGTGCTGCCATCTTTCTTTAATATATACACTGCTCAAAAAAATAAAGGGAACACTTAAACAACACAATGTAACTCCAAGTCAATCACACTTCTGTGAAATCAAACTGTCCATTTAGGAAGCAACACTGAGTGACAATCAATTTCACATGCTGTTGTGCAAATGGGATAGACAACAGGTGGAAATTATAGGCAATTAGCAAGACACCCCCAATAAAAGAGTGGTTCTGCAGGTGGTGACCACAGACCACTTCTCAGTTCCTATGCTTCCTGGCTGATGTTTTGGTCACTTTTGAATGCTGGCGGTGCTTTCACTCTAGTGGTAGCATGAGACGGAGTCTACAACCCACACAAGTGGCTCAGGTAGTGCAGCTTATCCAGGATGGCACATCAATGCGAGCTGTGGCAAGAAGGTTTGCTGTGTCTGTCAGCGTAGTGTCCAGAGCATGGAGGCGCTACCAGGAGACAGGCCAGTACATCAGGAGACGTGGAGGAGGCCGTAGGAGGGCAACAACCCAGCAGCAGGACCGCTACCTCCACCTTTGTGCAAGGAGGAACAGGAGGAGCACTGCCAGAGCCCTGCAAAATGACCTCCAGCAGGCCACAAATGTGCATGTGTCTGCTCAAATGGTCAGAAACAGACTCTATGAGGGTGATATGAGGGCCCGACGTCCACAGGTGGGGTTTGTGCTTACAGCCCAACACCGTGCAGGACGTTTGGCATTTGCTAGAGAACACCAAGATTGGCAAATTCGCCACTGGCGCCCTGTGCTCTTCACAGATGAAAGCAGGTTCACACTGAGCACATGTGACAGACGTGACAGAGTCTGGAGACGCCGTGGGGAACGTTCTGCTGCCTGCAACATCCTCCAGCATGACCGGTTTGGCATTGGGTCAGTAATGGTGTGGGGTGGGGTGGCATTTTTTTGGAGGGCCGCACAGCCCTCCATGTGCTCGCCAGAGGTAGCCTGACTGCCATTAGGTACCGAGATGAGATCCTCAGACCCCTTGTGAGACCATATGCTGGTGCGGTTGGCCCTGGGTTCCTCCTAATGCAAGACAATGCTAGACCTCATGTGGCTGGAGTGTGTCAGCAGTTCCTGCAAGATGAAGGCATTGATGCTATGGACTGGCCCACTCGTTCCCCAGACCTGAATCCAATTGAGCACATCTGGGACATCATGTCTCGCTCTATCCACCAACGTCATGTTGCACCACAGACTGTCCAGGAGTTGGCAGATGTTTTAGTCCAGGTCTGGGAGGAGAGCCCTCAGGAGACCATCCGCCACCTCATCAGGAGCATGCACAGGCGTTGTAGGGAGGTCATACAGGCACATGGAGGCCACACACACTACTGAGCCTCATTTTGACTTGTTTTAAGGACATTACATTAAAGGTGGATCAGCCTGTAGTGTGTTTTTCCACTTTAATTTTGAGTGTGACTCCAAATCCAGACCTCCACGGGTTGAAAAATTTGATTTCCATTTTTTATTTTTGTGTGATTTTGTTGTCAGCACATTCAACTATGTAAAGAACAAAGTATTTCAGAAGAATATTTAATTAACTCAGATCTAGGATGTGTTATTTTTGTGTTCCCTTTATTTTTTTGAGCAGTGTATATATATATACAGTTGCAACATATGGATTTGGAATTATATGGATTTCTGCACAAATTGGTCATAAAATGTGATTTGATCTTCATCTAAGTCACAACAATAGACAATCACAGTCTGCATAAACTAATAACACACAAAGAATTAAATGTTACCATGTTTTTATTGAACACACCATGTTAACATTCACAGTGCAGGTGATAAAAGTATGTGAACCCCTAGACTAATGACATCTCCAAGAGCTAATTGGAGCGAGGTGTCAGCTAACTGGAGTCCAATCAATAAGATGAGATTGGAGGTGTTGGTTACAGCTGCCCTATAAAAAACACACACCAGTTCTGGGTTTGCTTTTCACAAGAAGCATTGCCTGATGTGAATAATGCCTCACACAAAAGAGCTCTCAGTAGACCTACGATTAAGAATTGTTGACTTGCATAAAGCTGGAAAGGGTTATAAAAGTATCTCCAAAAGCCTTGCTGTTCATCAGTCCACGGTAAAACAAATTGTCTATAAATGGAGAAAGTTCAGCACTGCTGCTACTCTCCCTAGGACTGGCCATCCTGTAAAGATGACTGCAAGAGCACAGCACAGACTGCTCAATGAGGTAAAGAAGAATCCTAGAGTGTCAGCTAAAGACTTACAAAAGTCTCTGGCATATGCTAACATCCCTGTTAGCAAATCTACGATACGTAAAACACTAAACAAGAATGGATTTCATGGGAGGATACCACAGAGGAAGCCACTGCTGTCCAAAAAAAACATTGCTGCACGTTTACAGTTTGCACAAGACCACCTGGATGTTCCACAGCAGTACTGCCAAAATATTCTGTGGACAGATGAAACCAAAGTTCAGTTGGGTGGAAGAAAAACATAACACTGTGTGGAGAAAAAGAGGCACAGCCCACCAACATCAAAACCTCACCCTAACTGTGAAGTATGGTGGAGGGGGCATCATAGTTTGGGGCTGCTTTGCTGCGTCAGGGCCTAGACGGATTGCTATCATTGAAGAAAAAATGAATTCCCAAGTTTATCAAGACATTTTGCAGGAGAACTTAAGGCCATCGGTCCACCAGCTGAAGCTCAACAGATGATGGGTGTTGCAACAGGACAACGACCCAAAGCATAGAAGTAAATCAACAACAGAATGGCTTAAACAGAAGAAAATACGCCTTCTGGAGTGGCCCAGTCAGAGTCCTGACCTCAACCCGATTGAGATGCTGTAGCATGACCTCAAAAAAGCGATTCACACCAGACATCCCAAGAATATTGCTGAACTGAAACAGTTCTGTAAAGAGGAATGGTCAATAATTACTCCTGACCGTTGTGCATGTCTGATTTGCAACTACAGGAAACGTTTGGTTGAAGTTATTGCTGCCAAAGGAGGTTCAACCAGTTATTAAATCCAAGGGTTCACATACTTTTTCCACCTACACTGTGAATGTTTAAATGGTGTGTTCAATAAAAACATGGTAACATTTAATTCTTAGTGTGTTATTAGTTTAAGCAGACTGTGATTGTCTATTGTGACTTAGATGAAGATCAGATCACATTTTATGACCAATTTGTGCAGAAATCCATATAATTCCAAAGGGTTCACATACTTTTTCTTGCAACTGTATATATATATATATATATATATATATATATGCACAAAGAGGTTGAAAGAAATCCAGCTCCACTTGGATAAAGGAATGTGCGTTTATTCAGCTTGCGGTTAAAAACTCATCCATGAATTACAAAAATTAGCAGTCTTGTCTACGCGTTTCGGGCTACCAGAGACAATTCCAGCCCTGGGCTGGAATTGTCTCTGGTAGCCCGAAACGCGTAGACAAGACTGCTAATTTTTGTAATTCATGGATGAGTTTTTAACCGCAAGCTGAATAAACGCACATTCCTTTATCCAAGTGGAGCTGGATTTCTTTAAACCTCTTTGTGCATTGCTGCCCGTACCTGACACGGGTTATCCGTGCTCACATCAAAGGATGTATATATATATATATATACACATACAGAAAAGCAGAACAGCACCTCCAGAGACAATCGCAGGTGCAAGCTACCAGGCAACAATGTAGAAAAACAAAAAACGTAGCAGCACACTACTGAATGCACTACGACTGAGTGAACAGGTGAATGTGTGAACAGGGTCAAATACATGACTCCAATACTTACTATTAAGCAGGGAAGAAGCTCTTAGCGCATATTATTGATCAAAAATATATCGCGCCCAACTACCACACGTCAAGGTAGCTTCCTGTCAGATGGGACCTACTCTAACACTGAGTGTCCAGCTCCATTGTTACTCTGATTAAATGCACCAAGGGGTGGGGGATGAGCGGGGAGTGCTAAGTTCCAAAGAGGATGGCTATGCCTCTATTATATACATATACAGAAAAGTGGAACAGCACCTCCAGAGACAATCGCAGGTGCAAGCTACCAGGCAACAATGTAGAAAAACAAAAAACGTAGCAGCTCACTACTGAATGCACTAAGACTGAGTGAACAGGTGAATGTGTGAACAGGGTCAAATACATGACTCCAATACTTACTATTAAGCAGGGAAGAAGCTCTTAGCGCATATTATTGATCAAAAATATATCGGGCCCAACTACCACACTGCGATTGTCTCTGGAGGTGCGTTCCGCTTTTCTGTATGTGTATATAATAGAGGCATAGGCATCCTCTTTGGAACTTAGCACTCCCCGCCCATCCCCCACCCTTTGGTGCTTTTAATCAGAGTAACAATGGAGCTGGACACTCCGTGTTAGAGTAGGTCCTATATGACAGGAAGCTACCTTGACGTGTGGTAGTTGGGCCCGATATATTTTTGATCAATAATATGGGCTAAGAGCTTCTTCCCTGCTTAATAGTAAGTATTGGAGTCATATATTTGACCCTGTTTACACATTCACCTGTTCACTCAGTCTTAGTGCATTCAGTAGTGTGCTGCTACGTTTTTTGTTTTATATATATATATATATATATATATACACACACATCATCCTCCCCTTATTAGTTTCATAGTATTTATATTATTTATATTTATATTATAAGTTTCTATCCACTCCAAATTGTTGGTTCCATAGTTTCTATATTATAATCTCATTCATTTCATTAAGATCTTGCGGGGTGAGTGTGTTTAGCTGGTATATCCAATAGATCTCCGGCTTCTGAAGAATATCAAATCTGTTGTATGGGTTGGGCGGTATAAAATCTATCGGGGTGATCTTGATAGTATGTCTTTCTTTTTCCGGAGTATTGGCACAGTGTCTTGATAAGCTGTGTTTTGCGTAGAGTTTTTGTATGTTGTGTCGATGTTGATTCAGACGGCAATGTAGTTCCTGGGTTGTACGCCCTACATATTGGAGGCCGCATTCATAGAAACATAGAAACATAGAAGGTGTCGGCAGATTAGAACCATTTGGCCCATCTAGTCTGCCCAATATACTGAATACTATGAATAGCCCCTGGCCCTATCTTATATGAAGGATGGCCTTATGCCTATCCCATGCATGATTAAACTCCTTCACTGTATTTGCAGCTACCACTTCTGCAGGAAGGCTATTCCATGCATCGACTACTCTCTCAGTAAAGTAATATTTCCTGATATTAATTTTAAACCTTTGCCCCTCTAATTTTAAACTATGTCCTCTTGTAGCAGTTTTTCTTCTTTTAAATATTCTCTCCTCTTTTACCGTGTTGATTCCCTTTATGTATTTATGTATTTAAAAGTTTCTATCATATCCCCTCTGTCTTGTCTTTCTACCAAGCTATACATGTTAAAGTCCTTTAATCTTTCCTGGTAAGTTTTATCCTGCAATCCATGCACTAGTTTTGTAGCTCTTCTCTGAACTTTCTCCAAAGTATCAATATCCTTCTGGAGATATGGTCTCCAGTACTGAGCACAATACTCCAAATGAGGTCTCACTAGTGCTCTGTAGAGCGGCATGAGCACCTCCCTCTTTCTACTGGTAATGTCTCTCCCTATACACCCAAGCATTCTGCTAGCATTTCCTGCTGCTCTATGACATTGTCTGCCTACCTTTAAGTCTTCTTAAATAATGACCCCTAAATCCCTTTCCTCAGATACTGAGGTTGGGACTATATCACTGATTTTATATTCTGCTCTTTGGTTTTTACGCCCCAGGTGCATTATCTTGCACTTATCAACATCAAATTTTAGTTGCCAGATTTTTGACCATTTCTCTAGTCTTCCTAAATCCTTTTCCATTTGGTGTATCCCTCCAGGAACATCAACCCTGTTACAAATCTTTGTGTCATCAGCAAAAAGACACACTTTACCATCGAGGCCTTCTGCAATTTCGCTGATAAAGATATTAAACAATATGGGTCCCAGAACAGATCCCTGAGGTACCCCACTGGTAACAAGACCATGGTCTGAATATACTCCATTGCCTACAACCCTGTTGTCTGTCCCTCAGTCACTGTCTAATCCATTCAACAATATGGGAGTCCAAGCACAAAGTCTGGCTAACTTGTATTAAATTAGATTTTATGCTATCTTTCACATACAGGGCCACCCCTCCCCTTTCTTGCCTTCTCTGTCTTTCCTTTATAGAGAGAACCCTGGTATATCCCAGTCATTGCTCCCATTGAACCATGTCTCAGTAACAGCCACTAAATCTATATTCTCAGATGCCATTATAGACTCAAGTTCATTGATCTTATTCCTTAAACTGCGAGCATTTGTAGACAAGACTCTGAGATTGTTATTTCTTAACCTATGTGCTACTGGCATCTTCTGGCATTGTTCCGGGGGGCAGTCGGACTGCTGGATTATCACTCTTTTGCCCCCCCCTTTCCTAGTTTAAATGCTCCTTAGCAAATACTTTGAACTGTTCACTGAGGACATTCGTTCCCTTGAGAGAAAGATGCAAACCATCTTTCTTGTACAGTTCTTTTCCATTCCATCGAGAGCTAACATGAGACATGAACCCTTGGTTCAGACACCATTCACAAAGCCCTACATTGAATTCCTTAATGCGCATCTTCCTGTCATGCTGAAGGTTATGCGCAGGTAAAACTGCAGAGAATGAAACAGTCGATGCAACCTCCCGTATATCATTACCAAGTGTGTGAAAAGCTTCCTTCACCTTTGAAACCTCATTGCAAGCCCGATCATTTGTCCCAAGATGGACAATAACATCCACCTCTCTTTCCTGCTTTGCTTACCTAACAATATTAAGGATACGTCATCTGTCCCTGCTAACGGTAGCACCAGGGAGACATCTCACAAAACCATTTTCATCAAACTTAACACCTCTTATGATAGAATCACCCACCAACAGCTGCTTACTATCAGTCCTCACCTTATCTTTTTTGTCTTTGGCTGCAGTCTTGCATACTTTAGGCATAGGAGATGATTGTTCCTCACCCACATTCGCATTTAATCATATAGATTACGTATGAGGATTGACAAGTTGGGTGATGTCAAAGGAGGTTTTTCTATCATTTCCTTGCAAAATTTTGGGGTAAAAGTGATACCCCAATCTGTGTGGTTTAGGCTATTGCAGAACTGTAGAGCCGACTCCTCTTCCCCGTCCAAGATAATAAACAGATCATCTATATATCTTCTGAAGTGGATGATGTTGTCCTTAAAGGTTTGGTGGCCCCAAATGTGTATCTCCTCAGGTTCACCCATAATGAGGTTTGTGAAGGAAAATTTAGCAAGGAAATGATAGAATTTTTAGACATCATTATCACTAATCAAGAAAACACCCTAATGACAAAAACCTTATTCAAAACTGTCAACACTAATAGTTACATTCATTATACCAGCTTCCATTACAAAGAATGGATGAAAAATATACCATACAGCCAGTATAAACAGATCAGGCAAAACTGTACCAATCATAAGGATTTTGACACACAAGCAAAGATATTAGAAAATAGATTTAACAAAAACAATACCCCAACAATATCATACATGCTTGCAATTAACACAAACGGAATGCCTAGAACCGAGCAAAAAAGAACAAAAAGCCCCGAAAGATATCAACTTTATCACACAATTCAGCACATCAAACTCTGTCATTCTACAAGTTCTACAAAAACATTGGCACATTTTACTACAAGACGCACACCTTAAAAAATATCTCCCGAATAAACCTAAAATTACATATAGACGCGCCCCCACCATCAGAAATGTATTGGCGCCAAGCAAACCCAAGCACCACCAGAAGGGACACACTCCTAAAGGCACCCAAAAATTAGGGAGTTACAAATGCAACACTGTCTCTGCTGCTTCACTATCACACACAACAAGACAACCTTTTCCTCAAATACCAACAAAACCTCCTTTGACATCAGACATCACCTGACTTGTCAATCCTCATACGTAATCTATATGATTGAATGCGAATGCGGCCTCCAATATGTAGGGCATACAACCCAGGAACTACATTGCCGTCTGAATCAACATTGACACAACATACAAAAACTCTACGCAAAACACAGCTTATCAAGTCACTGTGCCAATACCCTGGAAAAAGAAATACATACTATCAATATCACCCGATAGATTTTGTACCACCCAACCCATACAACAGATTTCTTCTTCAGAAGCGGTAGATCTATTGGATCTACCAGCTAAACACACTCACCCTTTAATCTATATCCTGGCAGCGCCTACAGTGATCCGAAAAGAATAATATCATTTACAAATATATAAATAATAGTTCCCATTGTTTTAGAATGTTTAGGCTTAAGGTTTAAAAAGTATGCTTTCTAATTTATCTGCTAATCATATAGTGTTACCATAAATAGACATTTTATCCATGTTCATCATCATCTACCCTTAGTATTGAAAAATAATACAGGGTGGCCCAGGAAAAAGTTTGACAAGATGAACGAGCAAGTCAGTAGTTTTTTTTTGTTATTACCCACTAGTCACAAAAGATGCTGAAAGTGATCATCATTCAGGTTTATGAATCTTTGGGCAGGTCGAATTATGTTGGCTGGTACGGCTTGTGATGCTGCGGATAATGTTTGTGATGTTTTCCTTGAGTTCATCCAGGGGATGTGGATTGTTAGCAGACACTTTCTGTTTTATATTTCCCCACAGATAAAAATTGCATGTGGTCAAGTCTGGGGAACGTGGTGGCCATAACCGCTTGCTCACAGTTCGCTCCTCCGTAAACAGTTTATGAGGTGTGGCATGTTGCCCCATCTATTTGGAAAAAGCAGGAATTTTTTTCTTCTGCAGCATCACTGTTGAAGAGCTGCAAGCAGTATCAGACAAAATAATAAGACGTGCCCAAAGATGCATAGACATGAACAGGGACCACTTTCAGCATCTTTTGTGACTTGTGGGCAATTAAAAACAAATTCACTTGCTTGTTCATCTTGTCATAGTATCGCTGGAGATGGGCTACTTTTTTGTGGGCCACCCTGTACAATTATTTTAGGGAAATTAGGTCAGTACTATCAGGGCTGCCAACAGAAATTTCAGGGCCTCATACAGGCAATTTTGTGGGGGCCCCTCGACCCCGCCCAAGCACCACCCATGTTTCAACCCCATTCCTGTACCTGCCTTCTACCTGCCCCCTGGACCCCCTGAAATGAAAGGGCTTAATATAAAAATTAAGAAATGTTGCCAACATTTCTGCAGAATTTGTCCAGTGTGTCAGTGGTGTGTGCAGCATGTGTTCAGTGTGTGAGCGGTGTGTGCTCTATGTGCCCAGTGTGTCAGTGGTCTTTGCAGCATGTATCCAGTATGTGAGTGGTGTGTGCACCATGTGTCCAGTATGTGAGTGGTGGGTGCAGCATGTTTCCAGTGTGTGAGCAGTGTGTGTGCAGCAAGTGTCCAGTGTGTGATTGGTCTTTGCAGCATGTGTCCAGTGTTTGAGTGTTGTGTGCACCATGTATCCAGTGTGTGAGTGGTGTGTGCGCCATGTGTCCAGTGTGCCAGTGGTGTGTGCATCATGTGTCCAGTGTGTGAGCAGTGTGTGCACCATGTGTCCATTGTGTGATTGGTGTTTGCAGCCTGTGTCCAGTGTGAGTGGTGTGTGCGCCATGTGTCCAGTGTGCCAGTGGTGTGTGCATCATGTGTCCAGTGTGTGAGCAGTGTGTGCACCATGTGTCCATTGTGTGATTGGTGTTTGCAGCCTGTGTCCAGTGTGAGTGGTGTCTGCACCATGTGTCCAGTGTGTCAGTGGTGTGTGCAGCATGTATCCAGTGTGTAAATGCTAGGAAGACTGATCACCGTCACGGTCTGCTATTGGCTGCACCCTCTGTCACCAGATGTTTCGATCCACGCAACGGGGAGATGCAGCGGCGTCCGTTAAGGGATCCAGAGGGACGCGGGTGCTGGAGAACAGGTAAGAATGCTCTAGAAGAGGGGCCCGTGCATTCTGGAGATAATTATAGGAATTGGATAACCCCTTTAAGAGAATGACATCTGGGGAAGGTCTCTTCTGGGAGGTGTTTGATGTGTATTTTTATTATACTTTTTATATTTTATAGTGCGTGGAGGATGGGAGTGGTGACAGGAAGCCAAACCCTTTCTTCTCCCTGGGTACACCCTGGTTTTGGGGTGCCTTTGATGATGGATGTTTTGCTGGGTGCAAGAAGGGTCTGTAAATGATGGACACAATGATAATACTCGTTGTTTGCAATAAATCAAGTCTATCTTTACTAAGTTGATGATAGGCATTGTAGTACAAATTGTAGCAAAAGGTACAGTTCTATACTATTCAGTTCTATAGTATGATGCAGTGAAGTATTCTCTCAATAGCAGTATATGGACAGAAACAATGAGGGTGGTTATAGTACCCCCTCTCTCTAAAGACACTTTGCAGTCTCTTAGGCATGCAGTAAGGTTGTTGTTAAGTCCTTCTGCAATTGCCGGACTGAGTGGTGCAGGGCTGAGATACTGGATGCCAATCTATCTCTAGTAGTATGGCTGCTTTTTGGACATGTTGCTCTTCTAAACCCTGCAGTGTGCCAAAAAGCAGTGTATAACCACATAGGGAGTTATTGTTGTACTCAAAGAAAATCATGTAGTAAAATTTAGGATGCTCTTTATCCTTTTTATCCACTTGTAAAAATGACATCTGGGGCTAATGCAACGTTTTATTGGAAGAAAGGAATTATTTTCATTTTCACAGCCAAGTGTTTCTAAATACTATGAAACGCTTGTGGAGTCAAAGCACTCACTGTACCTCTTGACAAATTCTTTGTATAGTTTTAAAAATGGGGCTACTTATTGGGGATTTCCACTGAAGGGGTACCCCGGGCTTTCTTCAAATGTGACATGGTACCCAAAAACTATTCCAGCAAAATCTTCCCTCCAAAAGCCATATGGCGCTCCTTCCATTATAAATTCTGTGGAGTGCCCATACAGCAGTTTATGACCATATATGGGATGTTCCTGTGTTCACCAGAAAATGGGTAACAAATTATGGGGTGCTTTTTCTCCTGTTACCACTTGTGAAAGTAAAAAATCTGGGACTAAAGAAACATTTTATAGGAAGAAATAAGAATTTTTATTTTCATAGGTAAGTGATTCTAAATTCTATAAAATGCCTTTTGAGTCAATGTGCTTACTACACCCCTTGAAAAATCCCTTGGGGAAGTTGTTTCCAAAATAAGTTCAATTTTGGGGGGTTTCCATTGTAGGGGTACCTCAGATTCTCCTCAAATGTGACATAGCACCCAAAAACCAGTCCAGCTAAATCTGCCTGTGAAGAAACATATGGGGTTCCTTCCCTTCTGAACCCTACCGTGTGCCCATACTGCAGTTTAGGACCATACATGGGTTGTTTCTGTAAACTGCAGAATCAGTATAATAAATAGTGAGGTTTGTTTTGCTGTTAACCCTTGTTATGTTACTTAAAATATGATTAAACGGAAAATTCAGAAAAATATTTTTTTTTGCATTTCACCTCCATTTTGCTTTAATTCTTGTGAAACACCAAGAGGGTTAACTAAGTTTCTAAAATCAGTTTTGAATAGTTGGATGGGTGTATTTTCTAAAATATTCTTGTTTACGGGTGGTTTCTAGTATGTAAGCTCCTGAAAGTGACTTTGAGACTGAATTGGTCCTTAAAATAGTTGATTCTGAAAATTTTCTTGAAAATTAGACATATGGTGAATGCTATTTAATAACTATTTTGTAATTTATTACTATCATTCTTAAAAGCAGAGAAATTCAAAATGAGAAAATTGCTAATTTTGCCAAAATTTCTGTAATTTTGGACTTTTCTTATAAATAAAGGTAAAACATTTCAACCCAAATTTACTATATCACAAGAAAAGTTATCACCACATAAAGTGACACATCAGATCTACAAAATTAGGCTTGGTCTGGAAAGGGGGTAAATGGCCCGATCTGGAAGTGGCTAAGGACTCCCTGAACTTGGACTTATTTGTGAAGGAGGCTAAACAGATATGTCTTCCCTCCAGACTTCTTCAGACTAGACCTCCTGTACACTAGGGATTCAGGGGCAGACCTAGTCCATCCTTTGGCAACCTCACAATTTGACAAGGTGTTAACTATATGTTGTCCATACAATACCATTAAGTCATGTACATAGCAAATCACAACATTTAGCTCAAGAAACATTGCATTATCTCTGTCAATAGTTAACCCGTTGCAGTTGTCCTTCTGGTGTACTTCACGTGGTATGTTAGGATCCCTGTTAAGATTTTGCACTGGATCCCAGAAGCTTCAAGCTGCAAGCATGTAGTAATTATTAAAGCGATTTTCTGGTTTAATGATATTGATGACCTATCCTTAGGATAGGTCTTCAGCATCAAAATGGTGGAGGGTTGGTGTCCAGCACCCCCAACAATCAGCTGTTCCCTATGCTTCCGGCTCTGTTCAAAGGGCTAGTTCCAGCATCAGAGGCTGCAGGGAACAGCTGATTAGTTGGTGTGTGGGATGTTGAGCCCCACATAATGGATATTGATGATCTAAACTGAGGACAGGTCATCAGAAGCCTGGAAGATCCCTTTAATATAATCCAACAAGATCATAGCACTTAATGATGAGCCCACCCTAAGGTTATCACAAAACGGACACACACAAATTCCCATGCATTCTGCAATGAGATATAGTAAATGGTTCACTGAGACAATCAATTTTTAGACAACCAGTGCAAAGATTCAGACAAGCACTTTACTTAATACTTCAAGTGTAAAGAGTAAATTTAGAAGTAGCAGAAGCCTGAATGCTTTAAATAGTATAGAGCATTTAAACGGCACTATCTAACGAAGAGTCATAATTATCTCTTCATCTGGAAGGTCACAATTAACGACGCTACCTGACTTACCAAGGGCACCTAACTTAAGCAGCGGATCATCATCTCAACCTCGTAAGTTATAATCAATAATTAAAAGCTTTATTAAAACATTTCTGGAGTATACTTGAGAAGAGGAGTTATACTGCATTTCATGGTTAATTCAATGTCAATTAAGTGATTGCAAATGTCCCTCCAGCTATATCTTGTACAGATTGAGAGGACAGAAATCAAAAGTGTTTTCCAGCTGAAACAGGCCCGGAGTTTCAATCACACATCATGTCTGGCCCTGGGCTAGAAATCAATGACTGCAGACATTTGATTGCAATTTTAGAAGACATTTTTGGATGCTACTTTTTTCACACTGGTTAATTGGGCCTGGATAAAGAGCGCAGGTAAGAGGATGTTCACTGTTGTGTGTGACTGCAATAAAAGAGGAGTACACGAAGGAAGAGAATCAAGGGAATGGTAGTTAGTCATATACTGCACTTCAATCACAACTAAAACATTGTTGATGCCTAAAACTTTTGCTAAGGAAAATACTTTTTATTATACATTATTGTACATAAAATCTTACATAGCGTTCGAAAAATTATTAATCTGAAAACAGATGTACAGATTCATCTATAATTTTTGTTGAATGTAAATTTTAGCTGTCAAATACTGCGCATCTGCAAAGATGGAAACTTGTTCTTGTTTAACATACATTTAACCATAGCAAATTTCCAAAAAGCATCAAAAAAATTTGCATCTAATGTGTCTTAGATTCATGTCAGTAGATCACAATAGTTGATGAATGAGCCAGGACCAACATCAAATTCCAGCGCTAAGGCTTGTCATCATCACACACGGTCATACTGGATTTCTGCTCATAAGACGGTATATAACCTACTAAAATATTGCCTCATACTCGTAACCCAATAAATGTGTGAAATTGCATAGCAACCATTTACCAGTGCTTCTCTACCTGTGATTCATAACACCAATTTCCAGAGGGGACTTTGACTTCTTCTGATCAGAATGGCTCTTTGTTTAAGTGCTCACAGTACTTTCCACTGGTGTAATTTCTTTGTTGGGTACATTTGGGTACATTTTGTTGGTACATTTCCCCTTTAAAAACCCTGGTGAACATGGAGCATTTCTATTCCTATATATAAGAAGATCATACACTCTCCTGTAACTAATTTCTCCTAGGTAATATAAGCACCGCTTAGGCCCCAAAATAACCTGGATTGAAAATGATATAAACACGCCTGAAGAACTCACAGAAGCAACGATCATTATGGCCAAGTGTCAGAATCCCAACCCTGACAGGCTGCCCCTGGAAGTCTATCTACAATATAATGAATATTTAGCACTCTAGCTTCTAACTACTGTATGTATAAGACGTCATTAAGGCAAGGTGCCCTACCATACACCCGTAATGATGCCAAAATTGTTATTCTGTAGCCAGGAAAAATCCAGTGGGTACTACAGACCCATCTCCTTGCTAAATATTGATTATAACATTTTTGCCAAGCTTATAGGCAATAAACTGCAGACAGTTATGCAAGATTCAATATACCTGAACCAATTCGGTTTCATGCCAGGTAGGTTTACACCGGATAATATCCAAAGAGTACAGGTGATGTTCCAAATGGCTAAATGGAGTTCCAAATGGTGGGAGCAACATGATTGTGACTTGGCTTCACTGGAGTTGACCAAGAAACGTAATTCTCCGGAGTGGATATACCTCTAGAAAGTTTTACACAAATTTGGTTATGGCACCCGTTGTATTAAATGAGTCTCCATAATATGTCTTCCTGTGCCCGGATACTGGCATTTACATGCCTTTCATCTAGATTTTGCTGTTTACAGTTGGCACGAAACCCTTGGCTCTGCGATAGGGTATATTTAGGAATTAGAATTGGCCCCTAGGGAAGTCCGAATAGGCCTTTATGCAGACAATATGGCCTTTTTATAGCCAATAATGGCACACTTTCCTGTACAATTTCTGTTATAGATTTTTGTGGACACTTTTTGGGTCTTCTTATTAATAAGCAAACATCTATTCTCATGCCATTTAACAGAGGAAATTGTAGTTGGTCAGGAGAGTTTTTTAGGCTAAAAGTTGTATATCAATTTAAAACATTGGAATTAATATTTGAACAGTGTTCTGGTTCTGACAACGTTAATGTATACCCCTGCTAACCTACTTAAAAGATAAGTTTGCTATTTAGAAGGTATTAGTCTTCCCTTCCCCAAAATGTTATAAATGCTGGAACATGCTGACATACCTGTCCATAAAGGGCCCTTTTACGCGGGCCGAAAATCCTAAAGATAATCGCTAATGAGTGTTCATAGGGTAATGATTAACAATTAGCGATTATCTGGTGGTTTAAATGTAATACCGATTACCCAGTGAAGGAGTAAAACGCTTGTTCATTAGGTAATCCAATCATTTGTGCATATATAAAAATCCTTGTTTGCCCGCAGCAGATTGTGCTGTTTAAACTCGTTCTGCTGCCAGCAAACAACGAGTCAGTATGTAAAAAAGCGAAGGCATTAGTGATTGCCCCTTCCTATACTCTGGAGGGGATCGCTGTCTCAGTCACCAGCGAGCAAGCAATTGTCGGGAAGAAATCGGCTGCTCTGTTGTCCCATGTAATGGGGCTTTAAGTGAGTTTTTTGTACATTAGCTCCTTAAAGTGTACCTAAAATTTCACCTAAACTTTATTAAAAAGCTATTGTAAATGTGATAAACATTGTAATTATTTATTTTTATTTATTTTATTATTTATTTATCCCTTCAAAATAATCACTTAAAGCTCAGGTGCCTACCAAGCTTTGGAATCTGTACACTTGACAATGCTGACATGTCAGTGGTGTACTGGTGGATGGATTCCACTGGGGCTGCAGTGAGCAATGTACAGACAGGAGCACACATCCCTGCTCCTGCTGTATCGGCTCTGCTCTCTAAAAGCTACCCTATGCTTTAGTGGAGCATGCACAGGCAGGAGCAGCAATGTACAGGGTGGGCCATTTATATGGATACACCTTAATAAAATGGGAATGGTTGGTGATATTAACTTCCTGTTTGTGGCACATTAGTATATGTGAGGGGGGAAACTTTTCAAGATGGGTGGTGACCATGGTGGCCATTTTGAAGTTGGCCATTTTGAATCCAACTTTTGTTTTTTCAATAGGAAGAGGGTCATGTGTGGGAATTTCACAAGAAAAACAATGGTGTGCTTGGTTTTAACGTAACTTTATTCTTTCATGAGTTATTTACAAGTTTCTGACCACTTATAAAATGTGTTCAATGTGCTGCCCATTGTGTTGGATTGTCAATGCAACCCTCTTCTCCCACTCTTCACACATTGATAGCAACACCGCAGGAGAAATGCTAGCACAGGCTTCCAGTATCCGTAGTTTCAGGTGCTGCACATCTCGTATCTTCACAGCATAGACAATTGCCTTCAGATGACCCCAAAGATAAAAGTCTAAGAGGGTCAGATCGGGAGACCTTGGGGGTCATTCAACTGGCCCACACGACCAATCCACTTTCCAGGAAACTGTTCATCTAGGAATGTTCGGACCTGACACCCATAATGTGGTGGTGCACCATCTTGCTGGAAAAACTCAGGGAACGTGCCAGCTTCAGTGCATAAAGAGGGAAACACATCATCATGTAGCAATTTCGCATATCCAGTGGCCTTTAGGTTTCCATTGATGAAGAATGGCCCCACTATCTTTGTACCCCATATACCACACCATACCATCAATTCTTTTGTTCCAACAGTCTTGGAGGGTTCTATCCAATGTGGGTTAGTGTCAGACCAATAGCGGTGGTTTTGTTTGTTAACTTCACCATTCACATAAAAGTTTTCCTCATCACTGAACAAAATCTTCTGCGTAAACTGAGGGTCCTGTTCCAATTTTTGTTTTGCCCATTCTGAAAATTCAGTGCGCCGATCTGGGTCATCCTCGTTGAGATGCTGCAGTAGCTGGAGTTTGTAAGGGTGCCATTTGTGAGTAGCTAATATCCGCCGAAGGGATGTTCGACTAATGCCACTCTCCAGTTACATGCGGCGAGTGCAACGCTGTGGGCTCTTGCTGAATGAAGCTAGGACAGCCACTGATGTTTCTTCATTAGAGACAGATTTCATGCGTCCACATTTTGGCAAATCCAACACTGAACCAGTTTCACGAAACTTAACAAGCAGTTTGCTAACTGTAGCATGGGAGATGGGTGGTCTCGTAGGGTGTCTTACATTGAAATCTGCTGCAATGACCCGGTTACTGCGTTCACCAGACATCAACACAATTTCTATCCGCTCCTCACATGTTAACCTCGGTGACATGTCAATGGCTGTAAACAAAGCACACCATTGTTTTTCTTGTGAAATTCCCAATAAGTTTGATGTGTCACATGACCCTCTTCCTATTGAAAGAACAAAAGTTGGATTCAAAATGGCCGACTTCAAAATGGCCGCCATGGTCACCACCCATCTTGAAAAGTTTCCCCCCTCACATATACTAATGTGCCACAAACAGGAAGTTAATATCACCAACCATTCCCATTTTATTAGGGTGTATCCATATAAATGGCCCACCCTGTACTATTTGAGCTCCAGCCTGTGCTCACTCTGCTGTGCTTAAAGCCTTGACTACCACATCGGTACAGGCATTCACCAGAGCAGAGTGAGCACAGGCAGGTGCATACATGGCATATCTCTACCCCTGTCTGCACTTGCTCCACTAAAGCCTGGCATAGCACAGCTTTTAGAGGGCAGAGCTGATATAGGTGCCTCAGTCTGGGAGGATCGGAGCAGAGAATGGGAGTGGTGGTGCCTCTGACTGCAACAGTTATTCACATAAATCACAGTGGCAGTCCTTACACTGATGCTCCCTTGGGCCGGGCAGTGAGAGAAGGGTGTACCCTTTCTTCCCTCGGGGCAAACCCTGATGTTGGGACTCCTGCCTGATGGTAGTGGGGATGCCTTTGGTGTTGAGAGTTTGGTACAGGTGTAGGACAGGCGATGTGTTTTGGCAGGGTAATGGTGCAGGAGTCAGTAATGAGGCCAGTTGTAGAAAATAATCTCTCTTTGCTAAGGTTCAGAATGGGAGTTGTAGTACATCCAACGCTTTCAAACACAGTTCCAAACAATTCACAGTGCAAATCTTCCTCAAAAGCAATGTATGAATATGAGCAATGATGGAGGTTGTATTAAGCCTTCTCTCTATCTTTCCAAAATCTTTCTCTCTGCAGAATCTAAATCTGGCAATAAACAAGAGGGGTACAGGATAATGTCTAAGCGTGGAATGGTGTAGTAACAATGTTCCTGTCACTGCAGTAAAGTCTCTATCAGTCTTAAACAGAGAATACCTTACTGACTCCAGTGCTTGGTCTTGCAGATTCTGGACCTTCTATTTACTTTCTTTCCTCACTCTTTGTTGAGTCCTGTAAGGTAGAGATGGCGTTCTTGATGCAAATATCTCAGAGTGATTCTCTGGGACTTAGGCCCACACAAAACCAGGGGCAGACCTAAGTCTATCTATTAGCCTACTACAAGGGCAGAGACAGGACTGTTAACCCTCAGTTGTCCATACAGAATTATATGGATACAATCCAATACATCAAATAAACATATACATCAAATAAACATATACATAAATAATATTAAATAGTGATGAGCGGCAGGGGTCATATTTGAATTCGCGATATTTCGTGAATATTTTGTAGAATATTCGGCTAATATTCGCGAATTCAAATATTCATTATATTATATTACGCGATCAATACAGGCGTGGGTCAAAAAGGAATATATAGCACTATATTCGATATAGTGCTATATATTTGTTTTTTAGAATAGTCGTAATTTTTTTCCATCTGAAGTCATGATTTCTCCCTGCTTAAGTTGTTTGACAAGCAATTTAAGCAGGGAGGAATCATGACTTCAGATGGAAAAAAATTAAGAATATTCTAAAAAACAAATATATAGCACTATATCGAATATAGTGCTATTTATTTGTTTTTTAGAATATTCGTCATTGAACACCTTATTTGGGGCTACTACTACATCACCTCATTCTAGCCAGAAGTGATGTACCTCTTGGGAATTACTGGAAAACTAATCCCTCCTTTAACTGGGGTATGCCTTTTATGCCTACTCGATAATAAAACCTGGTCCTATTATGAGAAAATGTTCTCTAATTGGTAAGGGGAGGAGGAGATAATATAAAGGTTTAATGTCACCCCAAAGTTTCCCTGAAATGATCTAAGCCCATAACAGGGACATGAGGAAGGTCTTCCAGCACCATCCTCTCCCTCCATGCTACAAAAACACATGCTCCACCATTTCAAACATCCCACCTAAAAGGCAGGGCAGGGGTCTCAGTGACTGACCACTACCCAAAGGGATATACGGTAAAGAAGATCTCTTTTCCAGTCCTGTATTCTCTCGTGTTTATTCCATTCAATCTGGCACCACACAGTGCAGGTGTTCTTCTCTGTAATTGTAGCTGGCCAGCTAAGACCTGTCCTAGGTTGCTAACATAGCTTATATGTCTTATAAGACAAAGCTGAGTTATTTACTGTGACTTCATGTTTGATGTCATGTAACAGTATATATTGTGTTCACAGAAGCAGAAAAAGTTAATAATATGCATTTAAGAACATTATAATGTAAGGTAAGCTCAATGACACAGCAGAAACAACAGAAAGCATAGAGTTAAACTGTTGTTGCTGGGCAGGAGTCTTGACCAATCACAGCCAGCCTCACATACAGCTTGTGTGGGAAATTCCCCTAGCAGGAGCTGATAGAATCATTACACCAGAGGAGAGAAGCTGAACAGACACAAACTCCACTAAGAGCTGTGTTTTATGGCAGCAGAGAGGCCAAAATAGGTATTTAAAACAGTTATATAATGTTCCTACGGTCAATATAGTGATTAGAACTGTATACTGAACCAGTTATATATGTGTTTAATTGCAAACTACAAAGTTCACATAAAAATTCAAATTCCATATTGCGATCCAAATTGCATACAACCATACCAGATCATACTCAACCAATCTGCAAATAGTTACTGCTAACTGCATATTGCAAATTGCAACCAAATTCAGCAACTAGAACTATTAGTTAGACCTCAGATATACTTCTTAGAGAGAGATCATAAAGTGCTTAAATAACTTAAAGTAAGAGTACAGATACTCAAGAGAGAAATATATCCACCATTTTATGTTGAATGACAAGATTGAACAGTTGAACCACCAACTTATGCATACCGCCATTTTGTGATATCTTTTAAACACGTGTTATGTACATGGACTATCTGATGCGGAGTCGGCAGTGTTATATATGAAGAAAAGTTGAAGTTAATAAAGAAGTTATTTCAAGCATTTGGTGTGCTCTTTAAACCTACTGCTTCCATAGAATGGCTCTAGAGGAAATACAGAGCAATAGACAGTCTGGTTAGACTAAAAGTCAGAGATCAAAATTTTTCTAATGCCACAGCGCAAAAGGCACTTCATAGTGCTGCGCCTGCCACAGTGGAACTATTACCCTCAGAGGGGGAAGTGATAGCGCTCTTCAACTTGCCCTGAAAAGAGCGCATTAGAGCAGTGGAGCGCCAGCATAGAACATGTGCATTAGTCAAATTGCAGCTGACTCTTAAAGTGGCAGAACGGCAAAGACAAAATAGTCAGAGAAAGAGCGCCAACCCTTGTGCGATCCCTAGAAAGAGAAAGAGACGCATGGTGGGAGGCCAAAGTCCAGAGCTAGAGTGTCTGCACCGCTATCCACGGAGAGACCACAGAAAAGAAAAGACACGTCTCCTTTAAGACTGACATTTGTTCCTGCTCTTCAGAATAAGGTCAGAGCTTTCCTTTTATTACTTATCATTGCACATAGGTTTTGGCATAAAGAGACATTTTCGTGTTCAGGAATAAAAGACAAAGGACAGATTGTAATACATGGACTCTATTGCATTTAACCACCTTCCGTCCGCCCATAGACTAAAAACGTCTGGGAGGTGGTTCTATATTTCTGAATGGACGTTCCTGAACATCCATTCAGAAACTGCAGCTGCACACTAATCGTGCAGCTGCTGATCGGGTTGCCCGCTGTCAGTGACAGCAGCGCAACCCTTAGAGAAGGCAGGGACAGTGCCAAGGTGTCCCTGCCTTCTAGATCGCTGTATACACAGCGCTCACCGAGCACTGTGCATACAGAGCAGGAAGCACTATGCGCTTTCTGTTCCAGCCCGGTGGTCATGTGACCGCAGGGACCGGAGAGTGCAGGAGCTGTGTGAGGTCTTTCAGAGACCTCGATCAGCCCTGCTCTGAGGCTGTACAGTACTGTATTGCGCTGTACAGCCTCTCTGGGGGGTGCATTTCTCCTGTAACTGGGGCTACTATGTCAGCCCCAGTTACAGGAGAAATCAATAGTAAAAAAAAAAAGTGAAGTAAATGTCCCCCAGAGGTCTTGTATGACCTTATGGGGGACGAAAAGTGTAAAATAAAAAATAAAAAAATAAAGTGTTAAAAAAATAAAATAAAAAAAAGGTTTCACATGTAAAAAAAAATATCCCCAAGTAAGGAATAAAAAAAAATTTTTAAATAGAAAAAATAAAATAAAATAGACATATTTTGTATTTCCGCGTCCTCTATAAATATATCACATGATCGACCCAGCCCAATAAACACCATAAAAAAAATAATAACTGTCAAAAAAAAACATTTTTGTCACCTTACATCACAAAAAGTGCAACACCAAGTGATCAAAAAGGCGTATGTCCCACGAAATGGTGCCAATAAAACAGTCACCTCATCCCGCAAAAGATGAGCCCCTACATAAGAAAATCTCTCAACAAAAAAAAAATATATAGCTCTCAGAACATGGACACATTAAAACATAATTTCTTTGTTTCAAAAATGCTATTATTGTGTAAAACTTAAATAAATAAGAAAAAGTATACATATTAGGTATCGCCACATCCGTAACGATATTCTCTATAAAAATGTCACTTGACCTAACCCCTCAGGTGAACGCTGTAAAAATAAATAAATAAAAACTGTGCTAAAACAACAAATTTTTTGGTCACCTTGCCCCATAAAGTGTTATAATGAATGATCAAAAAATCATATGTACCCAAAAATAGTACCAATAATACTGGCACCTTATCCCCTAGTTTCCAAAACGGGGTCACTTCTTGGGAGTTTCTACTGTAAGGGTGCATCAGGGGGGCTTCAAATGGGACATGGCATCTAAAAACCATGTGGAGTTCCTTTTCTTCTGCCCCCTGCCGTGTGCCCATACAGCAGTTTATGACCACATGTGGGGTGTTTCTGTAAATCGCAGAATCGGGGTAATAAATATTGAGTTTTGTTTGGCTGTTAACCATCGATGTGTTAAAGAAAAAATTGGATTAAAATGGAAAATCTGGCAAAAAAGTGAAATTTTAAAATTTGATCTCCATTTTCCTTTAATTCTTGTGGAACGCCTAAAGGGTTAACAAAGTTTGTAAAATCGGTTTTAAGTAACTTGAGGGGTGTAGTTTCTACAATGGGGTCATTTATGGGGGTATCCACTATGTAGGCCCCACAAAGTGACTTCAGACCTGAACTGGTCCTTAAAAAGTGGGTTTTGGAAATTTTCTTAAAAATTTGAAGAATTTCTTCTACACTTCTAAGCCTTCTAACGTCCTAAAAAAATGACATTTCCAAAATGATGCCAACATAAAATAGACATATGGGGAATGTTAAGTAATAAATATTTTATGAGGTATCACTTTCTGTTTAAAAGCAGAGAAATTGAAATTTAGAAAATTGCGAATTTTTAAAAAATTTTGGTAAATTTGGGATTTTTTCATAAATAAAGGTGAAATATATTGACACAATGTGTCACGAGAAAACAATCTCTGAATGACTTGGATAAGTAAAGGCGTTCCAAAGTTATTACCACATAAAGTGAGATATGTCAGATTTGCTAAATTAGGCCTGGTCAGGAAGGGGGCAAATGGCCCAGACGGGAAGTGGTTAAAGTGAAAGTCATTTATTGCCTGCATTTGTCAATATTGCATTTAAAGTGAAAGATCCTTTAATATTCGTATTCATTGTTACAGCATTTAACGTAAAATGTCTGAGCCTAGTATTGCCATGCCACTGCTAGAGGATGCAAAGATAGACAGAGTAGAAGTTGAAGAGAAAGGGAACCTGTCTGAGGTAGAACAGTCTGATGCAGCGTCAAACAAATATAGCCCAAGCAGATGAACTAATATGTTTATCACGTGTCAGAAAACCGACCCCAAAGATGCTGGGAGAAATCAGCAGTGCTGAAAGTAAGAAAGTTTGCCAGAATGTATGTTAAGTGGAAATTATACATTAAAGATATTCGTAAAAAACTAAAGAAAGAAAGTATAAAAAGGAACTTGAGTGATATGGTAGAAACAGTAGAAGAATCTGAATCAGAGCTTATGGCAGCATATGTCAACCTGCGGTCATTTACGACACCTTCCCAGGATAATGTAAGGAACATGGACACATGTACTGCAGTCACTAAAGATTTAGTAAAGCTCATGAGAGAACTTTCATCTGCAGCTAATTATGAAGTTAAAACAAGAAGTAGAATGAACGAGCTTTTTATGAGAGACTATGCTAAATCCTTAGGTGGTACCACAATCCCAAGTGTGACTTCCTTCGCTAGCAGAAGTGCCACCCATATATCAGAGTCCTCAAATACTTCAGCCAAAAGAAAGGAATTAGCTTAACAACTTGCTGTCAAAAGAGCAGAAATTGAAATAGAAGCTGCCATTGAAGCGCAGCGCCATCTGATGGCTGAAAAGGATGCAAAACGCCATCAGATGGAAGCTAAAGTGGAAGAAAGGAACATCCCTTGGCGCAAGGAACAACCAGATGCGAATGGCATATCTTCACAAGTATTTATTGCAAACTCAATATTGAGTTTGCAATAAACACTTCTGAAGATACACCATTCGCATCTGGTTGGTTCCTTACACCGAGGGATGTTCCTTTCTTCCACTTTACATTAATCCTTCGTGTGGCCCTTGGCACGCTCATCTGAGGACACCTGCATCCGTGGCGGCATACCTACTTACCTATTGGGGATTGATTTTATCTCCGACACGTCTTCAATAGCGTTGTGCCTATATATGCACAACCGTTTAAGGTGAGCCTCCTAAATTGGAGTTTATTCAATTTCCCATACATTTTCACCCTATGGTGCGCCCTGTTTTTCTGTTCATACAGCAAACACCACACTTGTTTATTTATCAGATAGAAGCTGAAATGGAGGCACAGCGCCATCAGATGGAATCTGAAATGGAGGCACAGCGCCATCAAATGGAAGCTGAAATGGAGTCACAGCGCCATCAAATGGAAGCTGAATTAAAAAGTCTGGAAAGGCAGAAAGAAGTTAAGATCATAGATACCAGACTCAGAGTACCCGAACAGGATATGAATCAGAGTAGTCTTAGGATCAAATCTGTACTAAGTGAAGAAACAGACTCCTACTTTCCTACATACTCCCAGGAGAATGGAAGGAAATTTTCAGCACTTAGTGAAGAAATAAGTCATTATCCTTCCATCCCTACTCAGAAAGACAAAGAGAGGCCTAGTCCAGTGTTAGGAAAAAGGTGTGTGGATTTACCCTCTATCTCTAGAAAAGAAGAAGAAGAAAAGGACTCACCTAATTCAGAACTAAGTGAGAAAATAGAACCGGATGATTGTATTCCTAGATGCCACGGCAATGCTTAGGATAATGTTACAACCATTGTCCCAGCAAGACCACAGAGAACAGTCCTAGGTAGACTTCCTGTCCCGGAAGTTACTGTGTTTTCAGAGGACGTACTGAAGTACATAGAGTGGAAGGCAAGGTTTGAGATGATCATTGAGCATCATTGCTTCAGTCCAGTTGACAAGTTATTCTACCTTCAGAGATATGTTGGTGGGGAAGCAAAGAAAGTTCTTGAAGGTAACTTTTACAGAAAAGACGAAGAAGCCTACAAACAAGCTTGGGGAAAATTTAATGCAAGATATGGTCATCCTTTCTTAGTACAAAGAGCCTTTAGAGAGAAACTGAATAACTGGCCAAAAATAGGTCCTAAAGAACACTTCAGACTCCAAAAGTATGATGACTATATAGAAAACCACAGGATGCTAACTAAGCTACCTGAAGAAGTGGCTTCTAGATGCAATCGCTATGTGACTGAATAGTTAGATCTAGGTAAGGACTTCCCAAGTTTTAAAGAGTTCTCTTAGTTCATTAATAAGGAAGCACGGATAGCATGTAATCCAGTAACTGCATCTTACGTCTTAAAATTCTTAGAAGAAAGACCTGTGAGAGATATAAGACGCGCAAGAGCAACTAGCTTTGCAACCAACACAGCAGCTAAAGGTCCAGATACCCACGAGAGCAAGTCCAAAGTCACTACTGGGATCAGTAGAGAGACAGAACCGACAAATCTTCAGACTACCTTCAAATGTATGTTCTGTGGAAAGAACCACTCCATACACAAGTGGCAATAATTGAAGGAGAAGTCCCCAGATGAAAAGAAAAGGTTTGTACTGGATAACCAACTGTGTTTCAGATGCCTAAGAAAAGGCCATGTTACTAAGGAGTGTAAGAAAAAGGCCACATGCAGCGTTTCCAAAGGATGCCATCCTACACCACTACATGAAGAACGTCCAAAGAAAGATAAATCCTCAATACCGAAAGATACTGAGGAAGAAAAGAAAGAATCAGTATTCTCTTGCAGAGTGAGGGAAGGAGAAAACAATTGCACATCAATGGATGTACCAGTGTGCATTTCAAATCCTAAAAGGAAGAATAAGAAGGTATACGCCTATGCGCTACTGGATGCCCAGAGTGACATCACCTTCATTGATTAGGAAATCTGCAAGAAATTACAAATGGCTACAGAACCAGTGAAGCTCAAACTCACCACGATGATGGGAAGAGACACATTAGTGAACAGTCAAAGGGTCAAAGGACTGAGAGTTAGAGGACTTCATTCAAACTTCACATTAGATCTACATCCAGCTTATAGAAAAGACGATATACCTCTAGATAGAGATCGCATACCTTCCTATGAAACGGCCAATAAATGGGAGCACCTGTCATATCACATGAAATGTCCCCGCTTGAAGGAGTTTGGTTTTAGACTGTTGATAGGCTACGATTGTCCCGAAGCTTTGGTACCATGAAAGGTAATCACAGGAGGAAAGGTTAAATCCTACGCTGTTTAAACTGATCTAGGAAGGGGTGTTGTTGGAGGAAAACAGCAGATCGCAAACTCAAGATAGGTGACAGGATTGTGTCATCGAATATTTGTCCAAGAGTTACCAACTGTAAATCCAGCAAAAGTAATCAAGATCCTTGAATCCGACTTTGCAGACGAAAGCTCTAAAGAAAAGAGTGTATCCCAAGAAGACATAAAGTTCGTACACACTCTAGAAGAAAGTATTCAGCAGAATCAACAAGGTCATCTTGAAATGCCCTTACCCTTTAGAGAATGACCTTGTCTGCCAAATAACAGAAATCTTGCCCTAGCAAGATTGAAATGTTTGAAGAAAAGGATGGGAAGAGTGGGAAGAAATCAAAAATGATTATTTGAAATTCATGGAAGGCATCCTCGAAGAAGGACATGCAGAGAAAGTTAATAACCAACTTAAAGAAGGAGAAGTGTGGTACATCCCACAACAAGGTGTTTACCACTCAAAGATTACAGATAAGATTAGAGTAGTATTAGATTGCTCAGCAAAGTACAATGGTGTTGCTTTGAACGATCATCTACTAAAACAGTGGTCGGCAAGCCGCGGCTCGCGAGCCACATGCGGCTCTTTACACACTTTAATGCGGCTCTTCTGCAGGGCTCCAGATGCCATTAGCGACTAGACCCGCCGCCGCAGCTCTGCTCAATACAGCGGCGGGCACAGGAGATGATCGTTCTCAGCAGCGCAGGAGGAGTCTCTCCCTCCCCCCTGTGCTGCTGCTGTCCCCGCCGCTGCCAATAAGAAGAGAGACAGGAGGAGGAGGGGAGGGGCTGTGGCCACTGCGCCACCAATGAAGAAAACTGACCTGTTAATACAAATACAGGAGGCGGGTGCCGGAATCAAATAGCCGGCACCCGACCTCTGTGACAGGGAGCTGCGATCCGCTGCAGTTGAGTTAACCCTTCAGGTGCGGTACCTGAGGGGTTAACTGCCGCTGATCGCAGCTCCCTGTCACAAAGGTCGGGTGCCGGCTATTTGATTCCGGCACCCGCCTCCTGTATTTGTATAAGAAACGTTGGTGGCACAGTGCCCCCCCCCCCCCCAGTATAATAAACGTTGGTGGCACAGTGCCCCCCCCCCCAGTATAATAAACGTTGGTGGCACAGTGCGCCACCCCCCCCCCCAGTATAATAAACGTTGGTGGCACAGTGCGCCCCCCCCCCCCCCAGTATAATAAACGTTGGTGGCACAGTGCGCCCCCCCTCCCCCAGTATAATAAACGTTGGTGGCACAGTGGGAAGTGCCAATGAGGGTTAAAAATAATAAAAGAAAATTAACTCACCTCCTCCAGTTGATCAGGTAGCTGCCGGTCTCCTGTTCTTACTTCTTTCTAGTTTCTTCAGGACCTGTGGTGACGTCACTGAGCTCATCACATGGCCCATTACCATGGTGATGGATCATGTGATGAGCACAGTGATGTCACCACAGGTCCTGCGTCCTGAAGAAACTAGAAAGAAGTAAGAACAGGAGACGATCAATTGGAGGAGGTGAGTTAATTATTTTTTTATTTTTTAACCCTCATTGGCACTGCCCACTGCGCCACCAATGTTTATTATATTGAGGGGGGGCGCACTGCGCCACCAATGTTTATTATATTGGGGTGATGGGGGGGGCGCACTGCGCCACCAATGTTTATTATACTGGGGTGTTGGGGGGGCGCACTGCGCCACCAATGTTTATTATATTGGGGTGATGGGGGGGGCGCACTGCGCCACCAATGTTTATTATACTGGGGTGATGGGGGGGGCGCACTGCGCCACCAATGTTTATTATATTGAGGGGGGGCGCACTGCGCCACCAATGTTTATTATATTGGGGTGATGGGGGGGCGCACTGCGCCACCAATGTTTATTATATTGAGGGGGGGCGCACTGCGCCACCAATGTTTATTATATTGGGGTGATGGGGGGGGGCGCACTGCGCCACCAATGTTTATTATATTGAGGGGGGCGCACTGCACCACCAATGTTTATTATATTGGGGTGATGGGGGGGCGCACTGCGCCACCAATGTTTATTATATTGACCTTGTACTAAGCATTCTGTATTCAGAATGCTATTATTTTCCCTTATAACCATGTTATAAGGGAAAATAATACAGTGAATAGACTTTCATCCTAGGAACCATGCGTGAAAATCGCACTTGCTTGCGATTTTCACACAGCCCCATTAACTTCTATGGGGCCTGCGTTGCGCGAAAAACGCACAACAGAGCATGCTGCGATTTTCACGCAACGCACAAGTGATGTGTGAAAATCACCGCTCATGTGCACAGCCCCATAGAAGTGAATGGGTCCGGATTTAGTGCGGGTGCATTCCGGTATTTTGAATGCCGGATCCAGCACTAATACATTCCTATGGGGAAAAATCCCGGAGCCGGCATTCAGGCAAATCTTCATTTTTTTTCGCCGGAGATAAAACCGTAGCATGCTACGGTTTTATCTTTTGCCTGATCAGTCAAAATGACTGAACTGAAGACATCCTGATGCATCCTGAACGGATTACTCTCCATTCAGAATGCATGGGGATAAAACTGATCAGTTATTTTCCGGTATAGAGCCCCTGTGACGGAACTCAGTGCCGGAAATGAAAAACGCTAATGTGAAAGTACTTTAAAATATTAAGTTTAAATCCCCCCTTTCCCAATTTTACATATAAAATATATAAACAATAAATAAATAAACATATTACATAGCCTTTTTAGTCACCTTGTCACCCCAAAAAATAGCATAGGACTGTTCTATTATGGGCCGAATGTTTCATAAAATGCGAAATGCACACAGCTTTTTTTGTTGTTTTTTTTTTTTTGCGCGGTATTGAGTATCACAATACTTTTTTATGGTGACGAAAGCGAATCAAAATTTTGGTTTCAAAACAACCCTACGCCGATCTGATCGGCGTAGCGTTGTCACGATACCAAAATTTTGATTCAGTTTCGATTTGGCAACTAAAAATTTGATTTGGCTCCTAAATTTTTCAGTTCAGGAGCCAATGGCTACTTGGAATTTTTTTTTAGTCTGGAGCACTGTTCTGTGTGCCCGGCGCCCGCTCCCCTCCCTCCTCTCGGGGGCGGCAGCCTGCGGCTGTCCTGCCTACATGTGTGCCGTGCGGCGCTCAGGCCAAAGGAGGCGTCACTGACTGTCAGTGGGGCCGCGGCGGAGGGAGGCGAGGAGGCGGAGCTGCTCTGTCTGCTATGACCTGTAAAAGCTGCCCCTCCAGGCTGGCAGCAGAAGAACACAGTCACAGAGTAACACTGAGGCACGACTTGTTGGAACTTGGCCGACCCTGCTGGACTCTAGTCTGGACTCTGGAGAAGACACCTTAAGGCAGAGCCAGCTGAGATTGGAGCCAGGACCAGACCGACCCCACTCCAGCCAGACCCCAGTGATATATCAGGTACCGACTTCAACATTGTCCCTCATCATGTCACCCCCCCGATGGTGCAGACTCCAACATTGTCCCCCATTAGGGAGCATAATGGATGGGGGCTGACGGCTGTCATGGGGGGCATGATGGCTGACATGGGAGTAATGATGGATGGGTGCTGACGGCTGACATGGGCATGATGGATGGGGTGCTGACGGCTGACATGGGCATGATGGATGGGGTGCTGACATGGGGGGCTGACGGCTGACATAAGGTCATGATGGCTGACATGGGGGGCATGATGGATGGGGGCTGACGGCTGACATGGACATGATGGATGGAGTGCTGACATGGGGGGCTGATGGCTGACGGCTGACATGGGGTGCTGACGGCTGACATAGGGGCATGACGGCTGACATGGGGGGCATGATGGATGGGGGCTGACAGCTGACATGGGCATGATGGATGGGGTGCTGACGGCTGACATGGGGGGCATGATGGCTGACATGGGGGGCTGATGGCTGACATGGGGGGTAATGATGGATGGGGGCTGACATGGGCATGATGGGGTGCTGATGGCTGACATGGGCATGATAGATGGGGTGCTGACGGCTGACATGGGCATGATGGATGGGGTGCTGACATTGGGTGCTGACGGCTGACATAAGGTCATGATGGCTGACATGGGGGGCATGATGGATGGGGGCTGACGGCTGACATGGACATGATGGATGGAGTGCTGACATGGGGGGCTGATGGCTGACGGCTGACATGGGGTGCTGACGGCTGACATAGGGGCATGACGGCTGACATGGGGGGCATGATGGATGGGGGCTGACAGCTGACATGGGCATGATGGATGGGGTGCTGACGGCTGACATGGGGGGCATGATGGCTGACATGGGGGGCTGATGGCTGACATGGGGGGTAATGATGGATGGGGGCTGACATGGGCATGATGGGGTGCTGACGGCTGACATGGGCATGATGGATGGGGTGCTGACGGCTGACATGGGCATGATGGATGGGGTGCTGACGGCTGACATGGGCATGATGGATGGGGTGCTGACGGCTGACATGGGCATGATAGATGGGGTGCTGACATGGGGGGCTGACGGCTGACATAGGGGCATGACGGCTGACATGGGGGCATGATGGATGGGGGCTGACATGGGCATGATGGATGGGGTGCTGACTGCTGATATAGGGGGCTGATCTGAGGTATGATTAACATTGGGGGTCTGATTGGTGGTCTGACCTGAGGTATAATGGAAAATATTGTTTCTGATTATACTCCTCTAAAACCTATGTGCATCTTATAGGGCGAAAAGTACAGTCCTCAAACCAGATCGAAGATATCAGGACCACACAGAGGAGAAGCCAGCTGCTGCAGACAGAACCAGGACCAGGTGAGCTGCGGGCGGGGCGGTGGGAGAAGGGGGTCACCGAGATGTAGCTTCGCTTGTGTTGCCAAAAAATCCTTGCACAGGCTCTGGTCACGTCCACGTGACAGGGCCGGTGCAAAGAGTCCCACAGTACCCGACCTATGTGGATACTTGCATGCACAATATTCTCAATAAAAACTTATTGAAACTAAAAACAGTGTACCATCCTATGTATTTTCGGTTTTAAAAATGTGGCTCTCAAAATAAATTTCAATCGTGGTTTTGGCGAGATTTGGCTCAGTTGAAAAAAAAGGTTGCCCACCACTGTACTAAAAGGACCAGATCTTACAAACACTCTGCCTGGAGTACTCTGAAGATTCAGAAAGTATCCTGTAGCAGTCATGTGTGACGTTGAAAAGATGTTCCACCAGTTTCATGTGACGAATGAAGATAGAGATTTCCTGAGGTTCCTATGGTGGGAGGACGGAGATACAGATTCAGAGCCAGCAGAATACAAAATGAAAGTACACTTGTTTGGAGCAGCATCGTCTCCAGGTTGCGCCGATTATGGTATAAAGTACCTGGCCAATCAGAATGAAAAGGATTGCCCATCAGCAGCAAATTTTCAGAAGAAAAACTTTTATGTAGATGATGGTCTTATAAGTCTAGAGTCCACAGAATCTGCAATCAAACTAATGAAAGAAATCTAAGAGTTATGTGCAAGAGGAAACTTGTGCCTTCACAAATTCAATCTCAAACAACAGAGAGGTACTGTAACCCATGAGTGACTCTGAACGTGCATCAACAATGAAGAATGTAGATTTCAATTATGATCATCTTCGAGTTCAGAATGTACTTGGATTGAGATGGAATGTAGAGAATGACAAGTTCTTATTTGAAGTATCTATTGAAGAGAAAGTTGCAACTAGACGCACCATTACTTCGGCAGTGGCTTCTATATATGATCCATTGGTATTCTTGGCCCCAGTAATCCTTAGAGCAAGAGAAATAGTGCAAGAATTATGCAGACAGAAGTTAGGATGGGATGAACCCATACCTGAAAATATTCAAATTTGAGGCCAAGGTGGGAGAGACAAATAGGAGACACAAAACTTGACAAAAAAAGGAAAATGTCTCACTACTCCACTCAAGTTGGAACGTCCTATACAGAAGTTAGTGATAAAAGACACTTGGAAGTTGAGAACCTGATGGAAAATTCCTCAAATTCATGTTTAAGTGCTACCACTGAGAACATAGAATTATAGGTAATTTTGGTGGGAGTCTAGCTGGCCAGCTAAGACCTGTTGCTAACATAGCTTATATGTTTATACAGCTAGACCTGCCAACAACCTTAATACAGTTCCTATGTTTATGTGTTAAAGACAAAAGCAAAGTTATTTACTGTGACTTCATGTCATGTAACAGTATATATTGCGTTCACAGAAGCAGGAAAAAATAATATGCCTTTAAGAACATTATAATGTAAGGTAAGCTCAATGATGTGTAAACCAACCCGTACCTCGAGAAGTGTACCAACAATTGCATATGGGCCTAGTACTGCATTAAACACAGCCTATACTGAATTGAACCAATAGCCCAAAAGATACTCAACAGATAAATATATCCACCATTTTATGTTGAATGACAAGATTAAACAGTTGAACCACCATCTTATGCATACCGCCATTTTGTGATATCTTTTCAACACATGATATGTACATGGACTATCTGATGCGGAGGCAACAGTGTTATATATGAAGAAAAGTTGAAGTTAATAAAGAAGTTATTTCAAGTATTTGGTGTGCTCTTTAAACCTACTGTTTCCATAGAACTGTGCTAGAGGAATTACAGAGTAAGGCCTCATGCACACGACCGTTGTGTGCACCCGTGGCCGTTGTGCCATTTTCCGTTTTTTTTCGCGGACCCATTGACTTTCAATGGGTCCGTGGAAAAATCGGAAAATGCACCGTTTTGCAGCCGCATCCGTGATCCGTGTTTCCTGGCCGTGAAAAAAATATGACCTGTCCTATTTTTTTCACGGCCAACGGTTCACGGACCCATTCAAGTCAATGGGTCCGTGAAAGAACACGGATGCACACAAGATTGGCATCCGTGTCCGTGATCCGTGGCCGTAGGTTAGTTTTTATACAGACGGATCCGAAGATCCGTCTGCATAAAGCTTTTTCAAAGCTGAGTTTTCACTTCGTGAAAACTCAGAACCGACAGTATATTCTAACACAGAAGCGTTCCCATGGTGATGGGGACGCTTCTAGTTAGAATACACTACAAACTGTGTACAAGACTGCCCCCTGCTGCCTGGCAGCACCCGATCTCTTACAGGGGGCCGTGATCAGCACAATTAACCCCTTCAGGTGCGGCACCTGAAAGGGTTAATTGTACTATCATATCCCCCTGTAAGAGATCAGGGCTGCCAGGCAGCAGGGGGCAGACCCTCCCCCCCCTCCCCAGTTTGAATATCATTGGTGGCCAGTGCGGCCTCCCCCCTCTATTGTAATAATAGGTTGGTGGCCAGTGCGGCCCCCCCCTCCCTCTATTGTAATAATTCGTTGGTGGCACAGTGTGCGCCCCCCCCCCTCCCTCCCTCCATTGTAATAATTCGTTGGTGGCACAGTGTGCGCCCCCCCCCTCCCTCCCTCTATTGTAATAATTCGTTGGTGGCACAGTGTGCGCCCCCCCCCCTCCCTCCCTCTATTGTAATAAATCGTTGGTGGCACAGTGTGCGCCCCCCATTGCCCCCCCCCTCCCTCTATAGCATTAACAACGTTGGTGGCCAGTGTGCGGCCTCCCATCTCCCCCCCCCCCCCCCCCCCCCATCATTGGTGGCAGCGGAGTTCCGATCGGAGTCCCAGTTTAATCGCTGGGGCTCCGATCGGTAACCATGGCAACCAGGACGCTACTACAGTCCTCGTTGCCATGGTTACTTAGCAATAGTACAATAGTAGAAGATTCATACTTACCTGCTGCTGCGATGTTCGTGTCCGGCCGGGAGCTCCACCTACTGGTAAGTGACAGTGACAGGTCTGTGCGGCGCATTGCTAAATGAACCGTCACTTACCAGTAGGAGGAGCTCCTGGCCGGACACGAACATCACAGCTCCCAGGTAAGTATGAATCTTGTACTATTGCTAGTAACCCGCTGCCACCAATGATCGGGAAGGGGGGGGCGCAAGATGGGAGGCCGCACACTGGCCACCAATGTTGTTAATGCTATAGAGGGAGGGGGGCCAATGATTGCCACCAACGATTTATTACAATAGAGGGAGGAAGGGGGGGGGGGGCGCACACTGTGCCACCAACGATTTATTACAATGGAGGAAGGGGGGGGGCCGCACTGGCCACCAATGATATTCAAACTGGGGAGGGGGGTCTGGCCCCTGCTGCCTGGCAGCCCTGATCTCTTACAGGGGGATATGATAGTACAATTAACCCCTTCAGGTGCGGCACCTGAGGGGTTAATTGTGCTGATCACGGCCCCCTGTAAGACATCGGATGCTGCTAGGCAGCAGGGGGCAGTCATGTACACAGTTTGTAGTATATTCTAACTAGAAGCGTCCCCATCACCATGGGAACGCCTCTGTGTTAGAATATACTGTCGGAAATGAGGTTTCACGATCTAACTCATATCCGACAGTATATTCTAACATAGAGGCGTTCCCATGGTGATGGGGACGCTTCAAGTTAAAATATACCATCGGATTGGAGAAAACTCCGATCTGATGGTATAAAAGGGACTCCGGACTTTACATTGAAAGTCAATGGGGACGGATCCGTTTGAAATGGCACCATATTGTGTCAACGTCAAACGGATCCGTCCCCATTGACTTGCATTGTAATTCAGGACGGATCCGTTTGGCTCCGCACGGCCAGGCGGACACCAAAATGACTTTTTTTTCATGTCCGTGGATCCGCCAAAAATCAAGGAAGACCCACGGACGAAAAAACGGTCACGGATCACGGACCTACGGACCCTGTTTTTGCGGACCGTGAAAAAAAACGTTCGTGTGCATGAGGCCTAATAGACAGTCTGGTTAGACTAAAAGTCAGAGATATCAAAATTCTTCTAATGCCACAGCGCAAAAGGCACTTCATAGTGTTGCGCCTGCCACTGTAATCACAGCAATACACACTGGAGGCACAGCCACCGATTCAAGATAAAACCCGATAATATATATGGCTCCATTGGTAGTTGACACTATGCAGCACCAGATCACTCCAGAAAAAAGGATCGCTAGATGGAATGTAACATGAATGATAGTGCAGACTGCTAGGCAAACTTAAAACCATAGGTTTTAATCCATACTCACAAAGTATGAAAGAAATAAAGACGTGTAAAAATTGCCCCAGAAGAAGCCAAGAGCGGGCGAAACCCTGGGTGGGGCAAATGTTACATGCCTTTATTTCTTTCATACTTTGTGAGTATGGATTAAAACCTATGGGTCAAGTGAATTTTTTATCTTTCTATGATAACTTCTATAGAAGGGCAACATTAATATTTAATGACATAGTACTGCCAAAAGAAAAAGGAAAAACAGCCAAAAATTCTTTAAAATATTGTTTCCTATGAATATTGAGTTTTAAAAAATGTCCCTTTCTAAAGGAAGTGTCCCTTTAAGTAGTGGATGCTTGCAGCTACTTCCATATGGCTCTTTTCAGTGGCAGCTTTTACTGCCTCTTATTCTGCTTACAGCACCTCATATAAGAAACAAATGAAATACAAGGTCATCTGTTTGTGCCAGTAGATGACCATTCTACATTTTACTGAAATATTTTATTTAAGATAGTGAGAAGAAAACATCACTTTGCTTTGCTAATGTTAATTTTATTTGTTCATTTATTTTGGTCTTTGTATTTTGTAAAATACAGAATACATACATTAATATTTTCCTTTATTTTAAATTCATGTTGAAAAATATGAGGATAAGAAATATTGCACTTATCACTATCCTCTCTGGTGGCAGTGAAAAATCTTGCTGAGAAAGTCAAGTGAGGCTGTCTGTTGTGCTAAAAATCCAAACAAAGGAGGAAGTTAAAGAGCCATGACAGGAAGTAGAAAACATGGAGCGACTTCAAAAATTATATTCAGAAAACCATGTTGGGAAAAGGGCTTACTTTAGTATTCTACAATGGCATTGCTTCATAGAAAAAACTGAAAAATACCTGCCAGCCACCATGGTCAATATTTGCGATCTTTCTTAGCAGATCTTTCCAATATATATATACAGTATATATATATATATATATATATATATATATTTAGAGAGAGAGAGATAACTACATAGTATAGCCCTCATATTGTAAAGTAATGAGCAGCCTTTGTGCACCAGAAGGTATCACTCCTTGGACAAGTGGCCGGTAACTGGCATAAAAGTGCAAGTACTGTAATCCTTTCTGTGCGCTGCGTCTCCTCAATCCTCAGGTGTAAAGGCTGCTTATTAGAAGCTGTTTTCTCTTTAATCCTCCTATTGTTCTGCATCTAATTCCTTTTGTGCTCCTCGATTTCACTTCATTAGTTTTACTGTCAAAATGCAACAAAAGTAATTGCCTTAATTCCAGGGTAACTGGCTGAGATGTTTCAGTCTTGACAAACACAATCTTTCAGCAGTTTAAGAAGCATTGTGTCAGTATATTTATAACCTGTTGTCTGAAAGGAACAGAATAGAATATGATTAGCTCTGTAATTTACTTATAATTATAAAGTAATAGGAATAATTAAATGGCTTGGATTGTATTCTTCTTCTCCTATTATCTCTCTGGCTATCTGTATAGGTATAGAGAGAGTACTTCACAAGCAGAAATATTAAAGTGAATTATTTTCTTCTGTTGACTTTCGCTCAGCTAATGCTTCTTTGTTAAACAGATTTCTTAGGTTAACTACAGTTAAACAGCAGCTAAGCTTCAATGGGAATGTCATCTAATTCGATGAAAGTAAGTGCTTATTGCTAACTGCTAACTTTCCTTTCATGTCATGGGTATTTTAACTTAAAAGCATTCCAAATTATTACTAAAGTTAAGGTGCCCATAGACTTTCATTAGCTGTCAGCTGAACACTCATTTCAGCTATTCTTCCTCACTTCCTCTTAAGGACCCTTTACACGGGCCAAGAATCGCACAGGTTTTCGCTAATGAGCGGTAACGCTGTTGCGAGTTTTTACTAGTAAAGATGCCATGGTCACATTTGACTATAGCATCTAAAGGATTAAAGGTCCGCGTTCTGCATTACCGCCGGTCTCGGGTGCCTGCCTCTGTGCGGGCTCCATCTTTAAAGTCCCATGTATGGCGCTGGTTGGGAAGGGGTTAATAGTAGAGATGAGTGAATCAATTCTGATCAAATCGGATTTGTTACAAATTTCACAAAAATTCTGCTGACAATCAAATCCAAGGTTTTGGCAATTCGCTTTGGACTAATCATGCAAAATGGTGCCCGCTCAACTTTACAGTGAAAATTGGCAGGGAAGACAATGGAGAGGATGAAGATAGAGAATCACATGAGTCTGGAATGGAGAAGGCTTGCTCTGATTGGCTCAGAGGCTAACAGACAGCCTATGAGCCATTCAAGGGGAGGATTTTGGGAGGACCTTTAGCTTTTGGACTGGACAGATGCCATTCTGAGTTTAGCTTTTGATTGAGTGAGTGAGAGCCAAAAAGCAATTACAGACACAAACCAGTAATCGAGGTGTGGTAGGGAGAGTATAGGGACACATTTAATTACATAGATTCATTCAATAAGTATACAAGTCAGGATTTTATCAAGGAAAGTATAGGAAAGGAGGAACTGGTTACTCAGAGTCCTGTGTATGTTTCATATTGTTTTCATACAACTGTTGGCAAGTGAAAAGTTCATGTTATATTGCTAATTCTGCAATTGACAAAACCCTGAAACAACCTCATTTTTTCTGTAAATGAACAACCAGCCTTTTTTTTTATAACAACCTCAAGTTTCTACAGTCCATAAGCGTTTTATAGGCTTATTGTCAGCACCTCTAGCACCAGCATCAATAGCATACATTCTGCTGTGCAATTGCCGGCTTTTTTTTTACTAAAAAACTGTTTCAATTTTGCTACTGTATATAATTAAGCACTTTTGCATTTCAGTGCATTAATACCAGTGTATTTGTAGAAGGAGGCATATAATTGCTCCTCTTTTAATTACTTAGAAAAGAGCTGCTACCATGTATAATTAAGCAGCTCAACGGATTTTACCAGTGTGTTTATTGCAGGGCATGTTTAATTGCTCCTCTATTAGTAACCAAAAAATCTTTCAATTTAGCTGCCGTTTGTAATTTGGCCTTTTAGTGCATTTCAGTGCAAGAATATAACAAGTTAACATAACACATTGTATTACTGTACGTCAGTATACTGTGCAGTTTAGTGAACACATTGTACTGAAAAAACTGCATTAATATAGCAGTTTCATTCCACACATTTTATTGCGTCAATATATCATGCATTTTTAGTGAGCTCATTGTACTGCGATAACTGCATTAATATAGCAGCTTCATTACATGTATTGTATTATGTCAAGATACCATGCAGTTTCAGTGCAATAACTGCATTAATTTTGCAGTTTTATTCCACGCACTGTATTACGTCAATATACCGTGCAGTTTTAGTAAAAGCATTGTACTGCGATAACTGCATTAATATAGCAGTTTCATTACACGCATTGTATTGCGTCAGCATACAGTATCGTTTTAGGGAATGCATTGTACTGAAATAACTGCATTAATATCGCATTTTCATTCCATGCATTGTATTAAATCAAGATACCGTTCAGTTTCAGTGAATGCATTGTACTGCAATAACTGCATTAATAGAGCAGCTTCATCACATGCATTGTATTACGTCAATATACCATGCAGTTTTAAGTCTCATTCACACGTCATTGTTTTGGTCAGTGATTTCTATCAGTGATTGTGAGTCAAAACCAAGGTTGAAGCCAACACAGAGATCAGGTATAAGGGAAAGATCTGCACCTGTTCTGTGTTTAGAGCTGCACCTGGTTTTGGCTCAAAATCACTGATGAAAATCACTGACCAAACACTGGTGAATGAGGTATTAGTGAGCGCCATGTACTGCAATAACTGCAATTATATAGCCTTTTTGTTACACGCATTGTATTATGTCAAGATACCGAGCAGTTTCAGTGAATGTATGGTACAAAAAAAATTTGCAATTTTGCTAGTACCATTTAATAATCTGTGTATCAAACCTGTGACTTTACATTTAGATCTCTCATGATAAAATGTCTGGTAAACGGAATAGTAGAATAGGAAAGACCATGCCTCATCATCCGAGAGTCACAATGTGGGTGGTTGTAGTAGTGGAAACAGTAGTAGCAGCACCAGCCATCCCGCTAGTAGTAGTAGTTGTAGAAGCAGCAGGCCAAAGTTCTTCCTCACTTCCGACAGGTGTAATATTATTATTGAGGACAAAGAGAATGACATTGTGGACTGGATGGCTCACTCCTACTCTCAGTCACAGAAGGATAACGTCAAAGTCACCTCTGAGTCTGATACTGCACCTTGGAGCCAGGGGTCACAGCATTCAAGCCGCTGCCATGAAAAACATTGAACCTGTGGTAAATGCAGACGTTCAGTTCAACAATAAAACGACTATAGGTGCAAGACACCATAGGTGTTTTTGACTTTTTTACACTAAAAATTGGTAAAGGGAGATGAAAAGTCCTCCTCTGCGTGTTGAGAACGTTAGCTCCTTTTCATGCCTTGTTAAAGGGATTGTCTGGTTTAGGCAAAAAAGCAGGCAACAACAGAAAAAAAACTACAATAAAGAAGCAAAAAGTGCTCATCTAGTGGAGACAGCTGCTCTGGTTCTCTTGTCGGTGCTCTGTTTACATGAGTGCAGTCGTGATGTTTCAGCGACCGGAGCAGAGGGTAGGAGTGGTAGTGGCTCTGGCTGTTGCAGTCAAGCACAGTGGCTTTCCTTGCACAGCACACCCTTGCTTCCTCCAGGGTACAATCATGATGGTTGTCAGGGTTCCCATGATGTTGAGTGTTTGTATGGGTGCAAGGCTGGGCATATAGAGCGCAACACCTGGTGCATGGCACATAAGTTTATAACCAGCTCGCATGTCGCAGAATAATTGTATCTCTTTACTGAAGTGCAAAAATAGGAGTTTGTAGTACATCCAACAATAGCAAAACACAGTTTCAACTGTATACAGTGCGATTCTTCCCAGATAACTATGTATGGATTTAGGCAAGGCAAGGAGTTATGGCCCTCTTCCCTCTCTATCTGTCTCAGGTTTCTTCCTGCAGAATCTTTGCTGGGCAATAATATTCTTGCAGTAATTGCAGATACCCGGTGTTCAACAACATGTGACCTTTGCAGCTAGTCCTGGAATCAGAGGTGCACTGAAGAGGTCAGTGATTTTCAGCAATGATATACTATCAAAGTGATGTCACCGCTACAGCCAGATAAACAAAGCCTGGTGAGGGGAACGGGAGAATTCACAGTGATTCTGCTAGCTAAGTAAAACTCACTTTCCCCAGTGTTGTCTCTTTTCTAACTGAAACTGGACAACCTATTTAGGAATTATTTAAAATGGCCACCAGCAACTCATGTAAATAGGGCTGATTACATCTAGCGACAGAGATGCATGTGCTGGTATCTGCCTTCTGTGCTGAGCATTCATTTCAGGTTATTCATTCATGAGTATCGCACATAGCATCACATCATTACTAACTATTATAGAGCAGGAAGTTGCTCTACAGTAGTGATAATAGTGATGAGCTGAACAGGGCAGTGGGGAGCAGGTGAGTATGGATTTCAACACAGGTACTGCTAGCTGGTAGGCAAATAAAAAAAAATCCTGGACATCGACTTCAAGCAACTCTCGGTAATTCAGGAATACATTATATACATCTAGTCATTTGATGCTAGGGAAATTTCTTTGGATTTCAAGTATATTAACAAAGCTTTAAAGGGGTTCTCCAGCTTTTTACCAAATTTTAGCTCTCCACCAGACCTGTGGAAGGAAGCTCGGTTCCAGCACCTTTGGTCCACTACTATAGTCACCGTCCTCTGGTCCCTACTTGTAAACTTCTGGCAAGGACAGGTGTCATGCGCCTCATCAATGATGCTTTAACCCGATGAGTGATGTCGATTGGGCAATCAGTGGCACATTTACACAGAGCAATTATCAGGAACAATTATTCATACAAATGTTTGTTTCTAATAATCAACCCGTGTTAAAGGCTCTATGGGCACCTTATAAACAACTGCACTCTACATCTGTCATTAATTAAAGCTGGATGTATTATAAGGAGCATGAAAATGACCTTATATACACATTTGTCAAAAAACATCACAAGCTATACTCTAGATCAGGGGTGCACAACGTTTCCTGGTTGGGGGCCACATTGCCAGACTGAACCAATGACGAGGGCCGAAATAAAAATTTTAAGGTGTATTAACAACTGAAATATTGTACTTATGGCATATTGAACACACCACATATACCATTAATGTCTAGTTACACTTCCAGGACTCCCATCTAATGGGAGAAATACATGAAAAATACATGTGAGCAGCCACAAGACATAGACATACATGTCTGTTACCAGATGGTTGGGGGCCACACAGAATGGTATCAAGGGCCGCATGTGGCCCCCGGGCCGCAGGTTGTGCACCCCTGCTCTAGATACTCAACTGACTAAAGGGAACTCAGTATTGCATATACTGCTGGGCATTTACCATTAGTCACTTGAGATAGTGTGTACAGTATGTACCTGCAGAATGTTAATGCACTTACATTACCCCCTAAAGAGTTTACCATATTCACATACTGTACAATCCAGATGATTTTATCACAACAAATGAAAATGAAAAAAATATATCCCAAACTGCCTTCTTTTTATTTTCTAGTTGTCTCTAGATATGCTCACTCATGTTTCCATATCAACTCTCTAGAGGAGGTTACAATGTTTCAATTTTCCATATTTTTGAATTGGTAAAATAACTACACAATGGGAAAAACAGCAGCACTCTGCCGAAGCACATTTCTGTTGTATCCTTTTATACCACTTCATCCATGTGTGAATAGCCCAGTGGGTGTTTTCAGTAGATATCATGACTATGGGCCACTGCATTGTCTATTCTTTCTTGTCACCTACAGAAGGTTCCCATCAGTAGACAAAAAGCAAAGAGGTTCAGGTCGACAGATGTCTCTGCATTCAAACAGTTAAATAAAACTCAAGCTGGTGGCTTTAAGACACAAAAAGCCACTGAATGAGGATGAAAAACGGGGTCATGAGTTAAAAATTGTCAGGATGTGAAGGGTTATGAGGGAATGTTTGAAACTGACACATTTATGTGTGTAAATTGACATCGGGTCAGTGTTTCATGAGTTTTGCATTTCATAGTGAGACACAATCGAAAACTTTTTCTGACATTTTAAAGTATAGACACTCGCCCCTAATGTATAGTATAGTCTCATAGACTCATGTGCAAAAAATGATCAATTCATTGTGAGATACAGGGAGTGCAGAATTATTAGGCAAGTTGTATTTTAGAGGATTAATTTTATTATTGAACAACAACCATGTTCTCAATGAACCCAAAAAACTCATTAATATCAAAGCTGAATATTTTTGGAAGTAGTTTTTAGTTTGTTTTTAGTTTTAGCTATTTTAGGGGGATATCTGTGTGTGCAGGTGACTATTACTGTGCATAATTATTAGGCAACTTAACAAAAAACAAATATATACCCTTTTCAATTATTTATTTTTACCAGTGAAACCAATATAACATCTCAACATTCACAAATATACATTTCTGACATTCAAAAACAAAACAAAAACAAATCAGTGACCAATATAGCCACCTTTCTTTGCAAGGACACTCAAAAGCCTGCCATCCATGGATTCTGTCAGTGTTTTGATCTGTTCACCATCAACATTGCGTGCAGCAGCAACCACAGCCTCCCAGACACTGTTCAGAGAGGTGTACTGTTTTCCCTCCTTGTAAATCTCACATTTGATGATGCACCACAGGTTCTCAATGGGGTTCAGATCAGGTGAACAAGGAGGCCATGTCATTAGATTTTCTTCTTTTATACCCTTTCTTGCCAGCCACGCTGTGGAGTACTTGGACGCATGTGATGGAGCATTGTCCTGCATGAAAATCATGTTTTTCTTGAAGGATGCAGACTTCTTCCTGTACCACTGCTTGAAGAAGGTGTCTTCCAGAAACTGGCAGTAGGACTGGGAGTTGAGCTTGACTCCATCCTCAACCCGAAAAGGCCCCACAAGCTCATCTTTAATGATACCAGCCCAAACCAGTACTCCACCTCCACCTTGCTGGCGTCTGAGTCGGACTGGAGCTCTCTGCCCTTTACCAATCCAGCCACGGGCCCATCCATTTGGCCCATCAAGACTCACTCTCATTTCATCAGTCCATAAAACCTTAGAAAAATCAGTCTTGAGATATTTCTTGGCCCAGTCTTGACGTTTCAGCTTGTGTGTCTTGTTCAGTGGTGGTCGTCTTTCAGCCTTTCTTACCTTGGCCATGTCTCTGAGTATTGCACACCTTGTGCTTTTGGGCACTCCAGTGATGTTGCAGCTCTGAAATATGGCCAAACTGGTGGCAACTGGCATCTTGGCAGCTGCACGCTTGACTTTTCTCAGTTCATGGGCAGTTATTTTGCACCTTGGTTTTTCCACACGCTTCTTGCGACCCTGTTGACTATTTTGAATGAAACGCTTGATTGTTCGATGATCACGCTTCAGAAGCTTTGCAATTTTAAGAGTGCTGCATCCCTCTGCAAGATATCTCACTATTTTTGACTTTTCTGAGCCTGTCAAGTCCTTCTTTTGACCCATTTTGCCAAAGGAAAGGAAGTTGCCTAATAATTATGCACACCTAATATAGGGTGTTGATGTCATTAGACCACACCCCTTCTCATTACAGAGATGCACATCACCTAATATGCTTAATTGGTAGTAGGCTTTTGAGCCTATACACCTTGGAGTAAGACAACATGCATAAAGAGGATGATGTGGTCAAAATACTCATTTGCCTAATAATTCTGTACACAGTGTATTTTCTAAAAATAATATGCACATATAGGACCCAGGATGAGAAATATTAAGGAATTCTCTTGATGACATCTGTGGTTCTTCCTAAACCAAAGAATCTTTTTTGTTTGGGGGCTACCAGTCTTACGAGTCCATTGCTACCCTACACACAGAAATTATATTTACACATTTTAAAGTAGAAAAATAAATAAGCCACAGTGTTTTACCAAAATCAAAAGACTTTATTTTTCCTACTGATACATGCATACACCTTGCCTGAAGGTTGATTTTCTTCTGCAAGGAAAGGACAATTTTTCAGTTTCCGAGCATTCATTTTAATGGATCCCTATGTATTCTATGTGCGTAAAAGCTTTGTGCAAAGCCTCTTTAAAAAAATAACTGAAGAGTTGCCCCTTGGGAAAACAAATTGTGCTGTGATTCCAGAGGAAGGCTGATGAAAGATTTTGCATTTCATTTAAAATAATAGAAAAATAGCTACTTCCAATTACACTGAACAATACCATCATTACGTGAATGCTGCCATTGTGAATGAAGGTTGTACAAGAAATCAGACTTTTATTTTAGATTCCAATCAGCGGCCAAAGATCTCCTATCAGTGATTGCAAAGGGTATTACAGGGGCAATGAAAAGGGTTGTTTTTGTCTATACAAAAGTGCAGCTGTTTTAAAAAAAAAAAAAAAACATTTTCTGAATTAAGGTATTATTTTGCCTTCTGACAGTTTTTTGTAGTAATTATTCAGCAACTTTTTGAAAACTGCTAAGCATAATAAATGTGGAAAATAGTTTACAAAGCACTATTTTAAAATTAAAGAATCAGAATAAAAAAATAATAATATTGAATAAATTTCAGTGCCAAGTGATACAATATGATTTGCCTAGTTCTAATAAATGAACCATTACAAATCTATCATTTGAAAATAACCTACTGTTTGAATTAGGTTTTCAAAATTCACAATATTAATTGGTTTCGGGACAACCATTGTATGTTTAAACCATTGAGACAGGAGTCCATAATTTTATGGAAAGCTAGTGATCGGTTCCAAAGTCAAAAAATGTAATCCCAAAATAAGAAAAAAAAAAATTGAATAGTAATCAGATAACTAATACAGATAAAGCAAGGCTTTATGTATAATAGTCAGGAAAATATGCTAGAAGCTGTAAATCACTTTCTATGATCTGGACAGTTTTTTCCTGGTCTTGTATAGTACACATACACATATGTACCAGAAAAAAAGCTGCCCCTCACCTAATGTCCAAAGGGGCAGCTCATCTGGCACAGATAGTGTGTGGTACAGCAGAGGAGCTACTAGAAAGCCAATACAGGTGTTTTACTAATGAAATGGATCTGAGTCTGAGACATTGTATGTTGAGTCTAGCTTCAACTTACGATGGCCCAGGAAAGACTATTGTAAGTTGAAAATATTGTATCCAGAGCTCATTGTATCTTGTATTTATGTATGTATAGTGTATGATGATGATCTGTGACCCGGACAGGAAGCAATGAAAATTATCAGCTGTGGCAGCAAAGAGTCAACGATCATCTTCTCTGTTAACCCGCAGCATGCCTGTAAGTATGTAACTCTGTTTGTGTGTGTATATACTGTATATACATGTCTGTCTATAGACATGTCTGTGTATGCGCTGTATATATGTCTGTGCATATACTGTATATTAATACATATACTGCATATATATCTGTCTCCATACATGTTTCTGTATATCCTGTATATACTGTACGTCTATATATACATGTCTGTGTTTATACTACATATCCATGTCTGTGTATATGCTGTATATATTTTTGTAAATACATTTCTGTGTTTTGTAGGAAGGTGCAAGGGTCCGTCGTTGACAGAAGGTACGTCTCACCGAGGTTCCTGGCCTCGGTGAAGTAAGAGGTGGTATTTTCAAGTGTCAGCAGCAGCTAGTGTTGGTTGACACGTTGCTATTTTAGTATGGCTGTAAGCTGATCCGGGCCGGCTCTTACTGGGAGTAGCCAAAGTGCTGGGTGGGTGGCTTCTCCCCACGCTCCAGGCCGGGTCTTTACTGGCCTATATCAAACCCAGCCAGCAGTCTCATCTGGGTGTGGATTACTCCTCTGTGACAGTGGAGCATTGTCAGTCCCTGGGTGTTTTGGGATCAGAAAACTTGTGCCGTGCAAAAGGTGAAGATTTCTGTTCTGTGGACTTTTCATGGTGTGAACAAACACCTAGACTGCAAAACGTCACTTTTTGTTTTTTCTTATGTGTGAATAAAACTCTGAACTGTTTAAGTTAAAGACTTTGTGGTTGCCTCTATACTGCGTCCGTTAGCCTGTCTACCAGAGCAAATCCCCACAGTATATACATGTTTGTGTATATACATATCTGTGCATAAACATGTCTGTTTATACAATGTAAATACACTCACCTAAAGAATTATTAGGAACACCATACTAATACAGTGTTGGACCCCCTTTTGCCTTCAGAACTGCCTTAATTCTACGTGGCATTGATTCAACAAGGTGCTGATAGCATTCTTTAGAAATGTTGGCCCATATTGATAGGATAGCATCTTGCAGTTGATGGAGATTTGAGGGATGCACATCCAGGGCACGAAGCTCCCGTTCCACCACATCCCAAAGATGCTCTATTGGGTTGAGATCTGGTGACTGTGGTGGCCATTTTAGTACAGTGAACTCATTGTCATGTTCAAGAAACCAATTTGAAATGATTCGAGCTTTGTGACATGGTGCATTATCCTGCTGGAAGTAGCCATCAGAGGATGGATACATGTTCTCATTCTGTTTACGCCAAATTCGGACTCTACCATTTGAATGTCTCAACAGAAATCGAGACTCATCAGACCAGGCAACATTTTTCCAGTCTTCAACAGTCCAATTTTGGTGAGCTTGTGCAAATTGTAGCCTCTTTTTCCTATTTGTAGTGGAGATGAGTGGTACCCGACGGGGTCTTCTGCTGTTGTAGCCCATCCGCCTCAAGGTTGTGTTGAGGCTTCACAAATGCTTTGCTGCATACCTCAGTTGTAACGAGTGGTTATTTCAGTCAACGTTGCTCTTCTATCAGCTTGAATCAGTCGGCCCATTCTCCTCTGACCTCTAGCATCCACAAGGCATTTTTGAGGACTGCCGCATACTGGATGTTTTTTCCCTTTTCACACCATTCTTTGTAAACCCTAGCAATGGTTGTGCATGAAAATCCCAGTAACTGAGCAGATTGTGAAATACTCAGACCGGCCCGTCTGGCACCAACAACCATGCCACGCTCAAAATTGCTTAAATCACCTTTCTTTCCCATTCTGACATTCAGTTTGGAGTTCAGGAGATTGTCTTGACCAGGACCACACCCCTAAATGCATTGAAGCAACTGCCATGTGATTGGTTGACTAGATAATTGCATTAATGAGAAATAGAACAGGTGTTCCTAATAATTCTTTAGGTGAGTGTAAGTCTGTGTATATACTGTACATGTCTGTGTATAAATGTGTATATACACATCTGTCTATATGTGTATAAATGGGTGATGGTCAGGGGCAAATGAAAGGAGGGGGCCCAAATTGGGTAAACAGCCCACTTATGATGCACTTAAGCCACTCCTGATTGATAGATAGATAGATAGATAGATAGATAGATAGATAGATAGATAGATAGATAGATAGATAGATAGATAGCGTGACACAGTGAAAGGTCTGTTAGTAGATGGGAGGTATTTTCCTCCCAGCATATGCTGCAGAGACTGATTGCAGCAAGGTGAGGTCAAGCAACAGGCCGGATTTCACTTGCCGGTCCAGGCTTTGCGAACGCCCACCTCTCATTAAAGACAGCTAGAGTGAGGGATAGAGTTGTCTGTGTTAAGGTAGGAGGCTTGTGCCTGGATGAATGCTTGAGACCTGTTTGGGGAAGACAGGTCGACTAAATCCTGGACTTAAACTTTGGTGTGGATCTGTTTGCAAAGTGTGAACACACGCCTGGACTGGGACTCTTTATGCAGGACCTGCAGCATGGTGTGAATGAACGCCAGGACTTTCAACTAAGTTGAAGTTGTTTGCTGAGCTGTTAAACCGGCCTGTGTGAATAAAACACTGCAGTTTGAGCAAGAACTGTTTTTGGTGCCTCTGTTCTGTGTCCGCTCATCCTGCCTTCCAGAGCGAATCCCATGATAGATAGATAGATAGATAGATAGATAGATAGATAGATCTAATTACAATATTACAGATGAGCAAATCGATTCTAAACTAATTGGATTTATTATGAATATCACAAAAATTCAGCTACAAAACATATCCAAACTTTATTTTATTTTGGATGAATCGCGTAAAAACGATGCCTAGCAGCCTTTTATTGAGAGTATTGGCAGGGAAATCCATTAGAGAGGAAAATGGTGGAGAATCACATGACACTAAAAATGTCTTGAAAACGGAAGGTTACAAAAAAAATATATACACAGGCCTCATCATTTGCGAGTCAGATTGTGGGTAGTAGCAGCACCAGCCATCCGCCAGTAGTAGCAATAGGCCACAGTTCTCCCTGGCTTCCGAAAAGAGCCCCATTCTTACTATGGACAAAGAGGATGAGATTGTGGACTGAATGGCTTACTCCTACTCTCAGTCACAGCAGGATGATTTGAACATCACCCCTGAGTCTGACACTATGCCTTGGAGCCAGGGGTCAGAACATTTCTCCTGCTTCTCCTCCTTGCATCTCCAGATAAGCCTTTCAGTTGCGTCCTCTCTGCCATCACTGCCCCCACCTAATGTGGTGATTTCTTTTTTCCTAAGAAGAGACAAAACCCCATGTGTTATGGAAGATACTCAAAATAGTCTCTCTGTTGATGACTTGCAATATAGAGCAGAGGCAAATTACAGTTATAACCTCCCAAAAACTGCCAGATCTGCTTCTATTATTTTCAGCTCGGGAACTGGTGATGCCACTAATACTTTGGGCACAGGCTCAAAACATACCAGACCTAAACCAAACTTGGTTGCTGCTAGCTATGTGTAGAGTGAGTATCTCTTGTATGGCAATTTATCTCTACAGTGCTGGAAGACAAAAGCATTGCCATGTATGAGATCTGCAGGATTAAAATAAGCCGTGGGCATTCAAACACCAACATAGACACCATGGCTCTATTGTAGCACATGAAGTGGCATCACCATATCAAGTAGAAAATAGAAAAGAGAAGTGACTGCCAGCTATTTAAACAAGAGTGTTCACCTTCTTCCAGTCTTCTTTGTGGCAACCAGTGCCCTTGTCATCATCATCAGTTACTGTTTCTCCCACACAGATTACTCCTTCTCTTCCTCCTATTCTGCTCTATCGTCAGTCATTGATAATGGAACATATAGCCAGGAAACAACTCTACACACCCTGCAATCTGCTCATGCGCAAGCCTAACTCCCTCCTGGCCAAGTTGCCAGCGATGCAGTTGCTACCGTACCACTTAGTGGACTTTGCTGCCTTTAGAGAGCTGATGGTGTGCGCCCAGCAACCCTGCTTTGTATTGTACTGTCTTTCACAGCCCACTGGGTCAATCTTTTTCAAGGTGAGGCAAGACCACCGCCAGAAGGTCAGGTCCTATTGACACCTCCATGTTTGTGTTGTCTGGTTCCCACACCAAGTGCTCATCCACTTCCTCCATGGACATCCTCTCGTCTCCAAAAGCAGCAAGACAAGGCGTTTCTCTCATTCCCCAATCCTCCTCCTAATATATGTTCAGCCATATAACATTTTGAATATTTGTTGTTAGATGAGAAGGATACTACTCACGCTTCAGAAGACCTCATGGTACTTTCTTTACTTTATTTTTCACAATTAAAATGTGTTACATGGCTCTCAGGCCCACTTGTTCAGAGTTCGCCGAGTTGTAAACCACATATTCAAGTGCAATGTTTCGGGGGTCACGCTCCCTTACTCATGCGTGAAGATCAGGTGTAACCAACAGCCTTAAATATTCTAGGGCATGGGCGTAGTCTGTCTCGAATTTCAATTCGTATCCAAAAACATTCGTTTGGTTACAAATTGACATTTCACAAAAAAACTTTTAAATTACAGATGTCATTCAACCCTTTTGGTTTTAATGTTTCCATTTTTGTAATCCATCTATTTTCATGCTGCAGCAATTTATTCTTATTATTTTCTGGAGTAAATCCAGGTTTAATATATTCTAGTATTGCCCATAAAAGAGAAAACCGCAAACGCACTGCTATGTGAACAACCAAAAGTGCTTATTCTATATTTGCTAAAAACTACTTTCGATTTGACAACTCCTATTACTTGCAGCAGCAGGGGACTTCGATGGGGTCCTCCAAAGCACCAAGTTTTGCTAATATTTTCATGGCCATGTTTGAAGAAAATTATATTTTCAGTACAGGAAAATTATCTGCCACTACCACATGGTTACGTTATGTGTACGATATTTTCCTTCTATGGAGAGATACTGAACAATCCCTATTGATATTTATTGAATATCTCAATTCATGTCACAAAACTATTAAATTTCAACTACACTACCATCCTACTACAATACAATTCCTAGATGTAGAAATCATAAAAGAAGAAACAGGAGGTTTTAACACCATATTATACTCCAAACCTACCGATCGAAACAATCTATTGCTTTACACTAGCCACCACGCCCCATATATTTTTAAAGGTATACCAAAAAGTCAGCTAATACGAGCTAAACGTATAACTAAAACAAATCAAGATTATATAAAACAAGAAAAAGCCATATCTAAAAAATTTCTAGACCGAGGATATCCCAAAAATATTATCGATACAGCAGAAAAAGAAATTGAACATATTCCAAGAGATACCCTATTTATCAGGAAAAATAAGAAAAACGCAAATGAATGCCCAGTATATATAGGCGCCTACAACTGTCATGCGAAATTAATTTAAAAAACTATCAATAAATACTGCGATATCTTGCAACATGATAAAAAATATGGAAACCTTTTTAAATCAAAGCCTAACTTTGCGTACCGAAAAGGGCGAACAATAGGTAATAGATTAATTAAGGGAGATGTAAAAATACAAAAAAAGGATCGACAATCTTTTCTAGACACACAAAAAAGAGGCACATTCCCATGCTTGTCATGTATGAACTGCAACCAAATTATAAAGGGAGAGTTCATCAATCATCCCAGGAAAGGATACATAATTCCTATGCACCACTATACTACATGCATCACCAAAATTTTTATCTGCGGTCTGAGATGCCCTTGTACCATGTGGTATATAGGATAAACTAAAAGAGAAATATGGACAAGACTCATAAAACACAAATCCAACATAAAAAGATACGTGGAAACCACTGATAGCAAAAAAAGAAGAAAAAAAATAAATACCAAGAAACTACATTGTTGCAACATTGTTATGAAAGGAAACATAAATGGAACGAAATAAAATGGGCAATACTAGAATATATTAAACCTGGATTTACTCCAGAAAATAATAAGAATGAATTGCTGCAGCATGAAACTAGATGGATTACAAAAATGGAAACATTAAAACCAAAAGGGTTGAATGACATCTGTAATTTTAAAGTATTTTTGTGACATGTCAATTTGTAACCAAACAAATGTTTTTGGATACGAATTGAAATTTGAGACAGACTACGCCCATGCCCTAGAATATTTAAGGCTGTTGGTTACACCTGATCTTCACGCATGAGTAAGGGGGCATGACCCCCGAAATGTCGCGCTTGAATATGTGATTTACAACTCGGCGAACTCTGAACAAGTGGGCCTGAGAGCCATGTAACACATTTTAATTGTGAAAAATAAAGTAAAGAAAGTACCATGAGGTCTTCTGAAGCGTGAGTAGTATCCTTCTCATCTAACAACAAATATTTAAAATGTTATATGGCTGAATTATGTATGAAGTCTGAGTATTTGAGTCAAAGTGAGACTCTAAGTCAGCCAGAAGTGGAAAACACATGGGAGTACCCTGATTGATTATAAAGTGAAGCATCACCATGCCGTGTTAGAAATTATCAGCCTGGGTGACAGTAACCACACAGCCAATCACTTGATAAAGTGCATCAAGCAGCAAACATCATGCTGGCTATCTCAATTACAACTCCAACTGGGCAAGGTGGTCAGCGAAAATTGCAGGAACATTGTGGCTATGCAGCATTAGGGGGCAATAACACATCACAGAGCTGTGAGATGGGGAAACAGCTCTCCTTGTCTGAACACTGTGCAGATTAAATTAAATTATCTGGACTGACATTCTGCTGTTTGGCCACAAGATGCTGCTGTTTTCTAAACACAGCTACAGACTGTACTGTATATATGTCCATATTCATGAGCGGTGGGGTTACACAGAGCCTGGAGAGGAAGAGAAAGAGAGCAGCCATCTTAGAGGGAGCTGAGACTGAGGAACTGTGTGAGAAGAGGATCCGACAGCGTCCAGGTGTAGCTCAGTGATCAGAGCAGCAGCTAAGTGAAGCTGATTGTGTCCAAGACCCTGATCCTGTCCAGAGGAACGAGGAATGCTTCCAGGAACGCTGATGAGAGCTGAGGAGCAAAGCTACATACACTGCAGCACCGCATGCTTGTTGGAGAAGCATTTGTTCAGTTCAGAGTCACCAGCGGAGGCAGAGCAGACCTGGGTTGGTAAGATCGTGCACGCACCTCATTACAATGTTGGCACCTAGACCAGGCCTGTAGTTAGTTAGTTATGGTCTCTGTGTCAAAAAATCACAGAAAAAAACAAAGATAAAAACATCCTGCACGGTATGATAAATAAATATGTGGTTGTCCCTGGCCACATTCACGAAAAAAAATCACAGAAAAAAAGATAATGCACTAATAAAATTGATGCAAGCATTATATATGGACCAAGCCCTCACTCTGATGTAATAAAATCTGAGACTCTTAGCCAATATATTTTGATCAAAACACATCTTGTGCCCACATAACCAGCACCAAGGTGGTCTCAGGTCAGGCAGGTCGTACGCTAAACCTACCTAAGTCTTCCTACCTTCCTATCAAACAGACCGCCTTGATTGGGTGGTACAAATAGGTGTGCTTACTCCTCCTCTCATTGGTTGCTTGATGCACATAGAGGTGATTAGGAGCAGCACACCATATGTGCGGAGTCTGCGCTCCTGAACATAGAAGCCCAACGGCTTAGGTAGATTTAGTGAAGTGCGGTTAAAATGTGTAACCTGACCCCTGAGCTGCAGGCAGAGGTTGTGTTGGGGGCTCTAGAGGGTGACGTCAGACAGACAGTGATAGTAAGGCCCAAATCCGAGAGAGACACCCTAGAGAAAATATTCTCTCTGCTGGAGAGAGCACAGGGGGGCGTACTAAAGTAGGGAAGTGGTGGAGCCACTTCTTCAACCGATCACAGTGAGAGGGCGGGACCCTGATGCAGTATTCTAATGCCCTACAGGAGACATTAAATGAAATACAGCGGCGAGACCCAGAGGCCATGGGAGCCTTCCAGGAGGTGGACCAGCTACTATGAGACCAGTTCATAGTGAGGCAATGACATTCTAGCGTATACCTAGCCGCCATGGAGAGAGAGGAAGAGCTCATGCCTGTGACGGTGAGAGTACTGAGTAGCACACATTCTATAGGATGTTGGTCTGCATCTGAAGACTTAGATTCTTTAAAGGATGTGGTCCAGGCCCTGCGGACAGAATTGAGAGAACTTCGGCTGGAAGTGTCCCAGATGAAGGCAGGATCACCCTGGCCTCCGGAAATGACCCCAGCGCCCCACGCCACTCCATCCAGGATAACTCAGGTGCGGGGGCTTGTCAAAAGAGGGCCCCTCTGCTGGGCTTGTCTACTGTACGGCCATATGGCCAGAGAGTGCCCAGAACAGATTAATTCTAAGCCAACGTTAAACTTCCGACAGCCACAGTAGCTGGGCGTCCTGCGGCGGTACACCAGAAGCTAAGCCCTATGCGTAAGGAACACGACCTGTATGCCAGCAGCCCCGTTATGGAAGCCGAGTTGGAAGCCCAGAAGGTACGCTGCCTAGTTGATACAGGGTCGGAGTGCACCCTTATGCCTCTGGAGTTTTTCGAAAGACACTTTGGACATATGATGGAGCCGGAAAATACGGGAGCGTCATCAGGCTGACAGCTGCCAATAACAGAGAGATGGACGTCTGAGGGATAGTCTGGATGCGGGTTTGACTGGGCAAGATGTCGGCAGGAAGGGGGTCGTGCTGGTTAACCATTCGTCCCGGAGAGGGATGGACGTGACGTTAAGTATGAATGTGCTGAGAGACCTAGACCATCAACTCTATGCCAAAGAAGGGCCGAAGTATTGGCAACGGGTCACCACACACCGGCCAACCCAGAAGGTTGTACAGAAGATGGTGAGGAGCTGTAGTCTGCAAAAGAGCAACATGTCCGGTCGGCACATTGGACACGTCAAGGTGCCGCGGAGGACCTCGGTGAAGATCTCACCTTGACAAGAACAAATATTGATGCTGTTGGTGGGGGCCGGACGACAACTGAATCAACTGGAGGTCCTGATCGAGCCCGCTTACCAAGAGGAAACGCAGACTCACCCAATGGTAGCCCGGGCCCTTACTATTGTGAAGGATGGATGTGTGCCTCAATGCTGCCTCAATTTTGAAGACTGTGAGTTAATCGTTCCTGATAATACCTTGCTGGCCAAAGTTTATGTGTCCGAAGGGGATATCCCTTGACGAAGGAGCTTCACGCTACTGCCAGATAGGAGATCAGCCTGGACCTATGCTGTAGAGGTCCATCAAAGGGAGACCCCGACAGCGCAGTGGAACGGTCGAGTGATCATGGCTCGGATGGGGGTGGACTGCAAGACCCTGACTCCAGGACAACAGAAGTTGCTGGAAGACACCCTTTGGGAATTTAGGAGGCATTCTCGAGACATGATGAGGACTTTGGGTGTGCTTCTGCCATCGAACAGGAAATCCCCACCGGCAATGCTGCACCGATCAGGGAACATTACTGACAAATCCCACCTAAAATGTACCATGAGGTGAAGGATATGATGGCCAGCTGTCACTGTGGGAAGTGGGGGCGAAACCCCCACCGTACAATGTGGAGCTGACGGGGTAGCAACTAGGCCAGGAAACGGGGAAAAGGGAGCTGGTCACCTCCTATAGCATCCCTAATCCTCGCCCTTACTCCTCACCGTATTTGCGAACCTGAATGGTAGGACGGCTCATACTCAGGAAACCTAGGACCCTGAGTCGCCCTGATAATCCCTCAAATAAAGAAAGGGCTGAGACGACCTGTTCATCCCAGACATGGATGAACAGGAGTCTCCACCGGCCTAGCTGCAAGGAAAGAGACAAGCAGTGCACAGCTACTGAATCGGAAGGTAAAAGCCCAAGAACAACTGGCACTTACCTGCCGCGGCAACAATGACAACCAGACCCCCATGAAGACAGGATGCATGGCGGCCCCCAGCAGAGCTGCACCCTGACTTGTGGTTCCCGCTCTTGGGAACCCTGAGACCCCCTCCCGGAGGCACACCACACATGGAACATGTCTAGCAAACATGCTGAACTACAAACACCAACAGACCAGACATGTAACAACCACTAGACAAGACAACAACCACCCATACATAAACAACACCAAACATATGCAAAGGTAGCGAAGGGAAGGTAGACAACTGGATGACATAGATGACATCAGGGGGACATCAATGTCCCACTAGGTGGCCCTCAACGACTGGGCAGATAAAACACCCAGGACAGGAGCAAAGCTCCAGCACAAACAAAAGCTGGAGTACAAATAACTCCAGCCTGGAAGACACAGGTAAGATAAACGCCAAGTGGCCACACCCAGCCAGGCAGTTAACCCCTCCAGCACTAGACAGGGGAGGTTCCAGGAGAAGCGGAGCAAAGCCCATGCATGCTGCGACAACAAGGCGTTGCCCCTGTTGACCAGCATGTACGGCTAATGTGTCACGGCGCACAACAAAGACCGGTACACCAGCATGTTCGAAAATCGGTTGATCCAGGAGAGTCAAAGTCCTTGGGCTGCTCCAGTAGTCTTGGTGTGGAAGAAAAATGGGAGTCTCTGGTTCTACGTGGATTATCGGAAGCTGAATGCCCAGACCGTCCGGGATACCCCCTTCCGCATATTGAGGAGTCATTGTCTGCCCTGAGTTATGTGAAGTTCTTCTCGACTCTTGACCTGGCCAGTGGGTATTGGCAGGTACCGGTGGCCAAGAAGGACAAAGCAAAGATGGCCGTCATCCTAACTATGGGACTCTACGAGTTCAACCGGATGCCGTTTGGCCTGTCCAATGCCCCGGGAACATTCCAGCGGTTGATGGAGCACTGTCTGGGGGATCTCAACTTTGAACCGGTATTAATATACCTGGACGACATAGTAGTGTTAGGGACCTCCTTTGAGGATCACCTCCAGAAGCTGTGACAGGTGCTAGGACGGCTGCGAGACCATGGGCTCAAGATCAAGCCCAAGAAGTGCCAATTGTTTAGACAGCAGATAGAGTATTTGGAACATTTGGTCACCCAGGAGAGGGTAAAGCCGGCCCCCAGCAAGACGGAGGCCGTCCAGAAGTGGCCGCAGCTGCGTACACTATGAGAGGTGTGGTATTTGTGGGAATCGCCGGCTACTACAGGAGGTTTATACCCAAATTTGCTCATTTGGTGGGCCCATTAAATAAGTTATCAAGGGACACTGTGGGGGCCCCAAAGAATCATCCTATCGAGCGGGGACCCCGGCAACAAGAGGTCTTTGAAGCAGTGAAGGAGGTGCTGACCAGTGCCCCGATTCTGGCTTATGCGCAGTTTGACAGCCCATTCCTGCTGTACACTGACTGAAGTCAAAATGGTCTGGGTACTGTGTTATCCTAAGTCCAGGATGGACGTGAGAGAGTCATTGCCTATGGCAGCCGGTCTCTGAGGGAGTCAGAGCGCAACCCTGACAACTATAGCTTCTTTAAATTGGAACTACTGGCACTGGTGTGAGCCATGACCGAAAGGTTTGCGGAGTACCTGACAGGTTCAGAGGTGACCGTGATGACAGACAACCCATTAGCACATCTGGAGAATGCCAAGCTCGATGCGCTTGAGCAGAGGTGGTTGGCTCTCCTTTTTAAGTACCAATACAGCATTAAGTTCCAGTCAGGAAGTGAAAACGGCAACGTCGATACACTCTCCCGAGTCCCTGTAGGGTTATCGACTCCTGACCTTGGTCAATTACCCATGTTCCAGGACGTGGCACATTCAAGTGGGGTGGCGTCCAGGATGCCCATGGTGCTGGGAAAGACGTTGGCTGATTGGGAGAGAGTCCATAATGGCTGCCTGGACCTGTGGAAAGTGAAAGAATGGGTCCAGACCAAGATCTGTCCTCAGAAGAGCGGACCCGTCTGACTCCAGAGGGCCAAAAGTTGTTGAGGCAGTGGGATAAGCTGACTGTTACCCAGGGCCTCCTGTGTCAGACCATATACTTACAGTCAGAGCTGCAGTATCGGCAACAGATTGTCATCCCCATGTCATTGGGACCGGAGGCCACCCGGGAAGTCCATGAGAGGGGTGCCTATTTCGGGAGCGACAAAACATTCAAGTGGCTTCATCAGCTGGTATACTGTCCAGATCTGGGAGACATGGTGGCTGAGGCATGTCTTAAGTGTCGACCCTGCGGGCTGAGTAAGAGTACTGAACAGCAGGCTCCTGTACAGGCCATCCGGACCTCAGCGCCCCTATAGCTTCTTATGATCGATTGTGTACAGATTGGGTACTCTACCTCGGGACACTCATACTGTCTAGTCATGACAGATCATTTCACAAAGTATGCGGTGGCTGTACCCACTAGAGACCAGACGGCAGAGTCGGCCGCTGAAGCGGTCTGCAAACACTTTATACAGGTGTTCGGGTGTCAGGGGGCATGTTTTCAGAGTACTCTAATGAATGAGCTGTACCAACTGTATGGGATCGAACCACCCCTTATCCCCCCCAGGGAAATAGGGCGTGTGAGCGGTTCAACTGCACCTTGCTCCAGATGCTGCCAACTCTGTAGGACAGCCAAAAGGCTTGTTGGCCGAGTACCTACCTGAACTGATGTGGGCCTATAACAAAAGGGTACACAGTATCATCGGATACTCCCCACATATGCTCATGTTTGGGAGAGGAGGACGGTAAATTGAAGACCTCCACATGCCTGATCTAATGGAGCCACCACTAAGAAGTACCACCGCATCGGTGCAAGAGCACCGCCCTCGTAAGAGATCGATCCACAAGGTTGTGGGGGAGTGCCTGGGACAAGTGGTACACCCTAACCGAAGACCAGTGCAGTGGGATGGGTATGCCCCGGGTGATCGAGTCACGGTCAAAGCCAAACAGCTGTCTGGAAACTTGGCTGGGCAGTGGGAAGCGGTCCCATAGATGGTGATGAGGAGGGTAGACCCTGCCAGCCCAGTCTATGAGGTAGAGCCAATAGGGACTAGGGGGCCCTCGCAAATCTTGCACCGTAACATATTGAGGGGGTGTTATTTTTATGATGCCTCCTCCTGCTCAGAGTACAGAGGAAATCCCCTTAGAGGAGGAGGAATGGTAGGTTTTCCCTGCCCCGGTACCCACAGAGGCTCCAGCGGTAGCAAGTTTGCCACCCAGTGAAAGTGTTGAGTAGTCGGTAGCTCCTCTCTCACTAGATGTGCCTGACGTTCCCAGTACTTCTGAGCCTATCACTCTGCGAAGGTAAACCAGGCCCAATGCTGGTGTGCCCCCACAGCGCTATGCCCAGGATGAGTTTGAATGGGGAGGGTTGCCAAGGACTTCAACCTCTAGTGGGGTGGCATGTGAGATGGAGAAACAGCTCTCTGTCTGAACACAGCTTGTGTAGATTGAATTAAATGATCTGGACTGACATTCTTCTGTTTGGCCATAAGATGCCGCTGTTTCCTAAACACAGCTACAGACTGTATATATGTCCATATTCATGAGAGGTGGGGTTACACAGAGCCTGGAGAGTAAGAGAAAGAGAGCAGCCATCTTAGAGGGAGCTGAGACCGAGGAACTGTGTGAGCAGAGGATCCAACAGCATCCAGGTGTAGAAGCATATCTCAGTAACCAGAGCGGCAGCTAAGTAAAGCTGATTGTGTCCAAGACCCTGATCCTGTCCAGAAGAAAGAGGATTGCTTCCAGGAACGCTGATGAGAGCTGAGGAGCAAAGCTACATACACTGCGGCACTGCATGCTTGTTGGAGAGGCATTTGTTCAGTTCCGAGTCACCAGCAGGCACTGCAGACCTGGGTCGGTAATATCGTGTGCGCACCTTGTTACAGTGTTGACGCCTAGAGACTGAGACCAGGCCTGTAGTTAGTTAGTTAGTTAGTTAGTTAGGGTGTGTGTCAGGCCACAAGTGGTGCTATTGTTCATTGCAAGGACTCCATAACTTAAACTGACATTTCACACTGGAGAGCTGATAAACTTCTCACAAACTCAAGCCAGGCTGGCTTTTGCTCGGAAGGAATACTCAGGCACGAGCTAGAGGACCAGTTATGGGAGGGGGAATTCTGTAGGGCTTTGCAAGTTAGTAAGCTGTTATGCTGCACCGGAGGTTAGCCCACACCACACACCCATACAGTTATTCTTGTTTTTTAGGGTAATAACAGGTAAGGTGTGGCGGTTTAAGCATGCCTGCCAGTAGGTAAATTACTCTGCTTGCCTCCTACAACCATCGGAGGGTGCCTTGCTGTGCAGCACAAGGGTCTCAGCCTTCGGGCTGGATGTAGGTAAATTTATTGTATGTTTCCAGCATCACGTTTAAGTAAATTTATGTTTTGGCAAAAGCTGGTGGTGGAGTTGTTTTCCTCGTTCGTGACTTCACTGTATCTAGGGAAGCCCACCCCGGTACGCGGCTTACATAGCATGCCCACAATACTCTCTGATTGAAGTCAACAGCTGTTTTACACTTAGTTTTCCTATGACCAAGAACATACTGTAAAGTAAATCTCTAGAACTGCTGTCATATTGGCTCAGGTAACATAGTTGTTCCAAAGCTTGTAAATGAACTAGAATAAAAAATATTCAAACAAAAAATAATCTGAAGCATGGTTTAGTACAGATTTTTATTTAGTAAAATAAATTAAGGGGTTTTGGTCTGGAGTCTGTGTATAGGGGCAGGACATGGCATCTTTATTTAGGATATATTTTGTGTGGTTTTGTGTACTTTTGTGAGCTAAATGTCATAGATTAGAGGTATGTCATATATGAATGGGTGGAGCACAAGGAAACTTATAATGGAGTCTGTTAGGGTTCCATTGTGGCGTTTTTCGTATTGATGGGAAGAATAGCACTGCATCTAATCTGACAGAACTGTCAATGAAGACTCCAAAAAGAGTCTCTAATGGTAATGTGCACAGAACCTTAATTTGTAACTTATCGCTTCCTTGGTGTATACTTGGTTGGAACTTTTAGTCACTAGAAAGTACTGGGTTTAAGAAGGTTGAGAAACACTAAAATAGGCAATCCCTTTATTTACCCTCAAGTGTAAACCTCTCTGCACAAAAATCATCACTTAGAGAGCTGGTATTACTTAGTAGATATGGGTGGGGTATCGACTTACCATATTTACGGCAGTTAGACCTCTACATTACTGATCATGAAAACACCTTTGGTGGAGACAAGCTGAAATTACCGTATGTCTTACCATGGACTACACATAGGTTCTGCTCCCTATTACTCTTACTCACATACATTTACAAGAACATTTGCTATTAGCTGCTTCAGCATCCCTGTTTGTGTCAGTCTAGTTTACTCCCTGCATCTCCCTCCTCTTCCTCTCTTCAAAGATTTCCATGGGAACTTGTAAATCTCATCCTTCAGTAGCTGAGAGCTGGTCTTACTTTGAATTATCAGAAAATTCTCTGATAAGATATATTACACATTTTCTTATATTCACCTGTAGAGATGGCCTTGCTGTTCGCCCGGCGGTCCTTTCACGGCGAACTTTGCACGTTCGTAATTTGCCGAACATGCGAACATATGGCGATGTCTGCCGGCGCAATATTCCTTTGCATTGCCCCGAACTTTCACCCATGACACATCCATTAGGTGGGACAGGACAGCCAATTGAGACGTTTCAGTACATGGACACACCCCCACCCTATAACAGAACCTGATCTGGCAGCCATTTTACATTCTGTGTTTTGCCAGTGTAGGTAGAGGTTGCTTTGTGGAGCAGGGACAGGCTGTTAGAGACACCAAACGCTAGCTAATAGGGCCACAAAAGGCTTTTAAGGACTGGTATAGGTGTGCTATCGATAGGTTTGATATACATGAGGGGTGTGATATACTTATGATATACTTTCTAACATAGAAAGTATATTATAGTGCATTTTCATTGTGAAGCAGTTGTGTGCGGTTCTGCTGCGATACCGCAGCTATATAGAGGGACAAGCACTATTGGAACAACTATTTGCAATGGGTGGGATATACCTGTTGCCCCCCAAAAAACTGATTGAGGGGTGTGATATACCTGCTTCCACAAAATACTATTTGACGGCTGTGATATACCTGTTGCACCAAATAAACAGGGTGGTGTGATATAACTGTTGTGGCAAAAAAAATAATTGAGCGGTTTGATATACCTGTTTCCACAAAATACTGATTAAGGGGTTTGATATACCTGCGCTTCCACAAAATACTGATTGAGGCTTGCGAGATAACTGCTTCCACAAAATACTGATTAAGGGGTTTGATATACCTGCTGTGACGAATACCAGACCTCGTGCCCGCTTGACGTCACCTGCGTCGAGCTCACGAGGCTCGGTATGTTCACGGGTTACCAAACCGTGACGTTACGTCGTCCAGAGGAGCAGGTAAGGTCATCTTGGTACAGTTTACACAGACACCTCCTGTCCACGCGGGCACAGAGAGGCAACAAGCTGAGAGAGCCTTTTCACTGCTGCAGTGAAACAGCGCCTTCTCAGCCCCGGTAATCTGCCACCAGCTTCTCGTTTGATATAAGCCCGGTCCTCTAACGGGATTATATACGGTGAGAAACCAACCCGCGGTAGCTTATAACTAGGGGATTCGTGATTGAGATACAAGATAGCGCAAGATTAAATTATATATTTAATCGCCTTAAGGGCACACAAGATGACACAAAATACAGTCGTGGCCAAAAGTTTTGAGAATTACATAAATATTGGAAATTGGAAAAGGTGCTGCTTAAGTTTTTATAATAGCAATTTGCATATACTCCAGAATGTTATGAAGAGTGATCAGATGAATTGCATAGTCCTTCTTTGCCATGAAAATTAACTTAATCCCCAAAAAAACTTTACACTGCATTTCATTGCTGTCATTAATGGACCTGCTGAGATCATTTCAGTAATCGTCTTGTTAACTCAGGTGAGAATGTTGACAAGCACAAGGCTGGATATCATTATGTCAGGCTGATTGGGTTAAAATGGCAGACTTGACATGTTAAAAGGAGGGTGATGCTTGAAATCATTGTTCTTCCATTGTTAACCCTGGTGACCTGCAAAGAAATGCGTGCAGCCATCATTGCGTTGCATAAAAATGGCTTCACAGGCAAGGATATTGTGGCTACTAGGATTGCACCTCAATCAACAATTTATAGGATCATCAAGAACTTCAAGGAAAGAGGTTCAATTCTTGTTAAGAAGGCTTCAGGGCGTCCAAGAAAGTCCAGCAAGCGCCAGGATCGTCTCCTAAAGACTATTCAGTTGCGGGATCGGAGTGCCACCAGTGCAGAGCTTGCTCAGGAATGGCAGCAGGCAGGTGTGAGCGCATCTGCATGCACAGTGAGGCAAAGACTTTTGGAAGATGGCCTGGTGTCAAGAAGGGCAGCAAAGAAGCCACTTCTCTCCAAAAAAAACATCAGGGACAGATTGATCTTCTGCAGAAAGTATGGTGAATGGACTGCTGAGGACTGGGGCAAAGTCATATTCTCCGATGAAGCCTCTTTCCGATTGTTTGGGGCATCTGGAAAAAGTCCTTTGTTATGCCAACAGTAAAGCATCCTGAGACCATTCATGTGTGGGGTTGCTTCTCATCCAAGGGAGTGGGCTCACTCACAATTTTGCCCAAAAACACAGCCATGAATAAAGAATGGTACCAAAACACCCTCCAACAACAACTTCTTCCAACAATCCAACAACAGTTTGGTGAAGAACAAAGCATTTTCCAGCACGATGGAGCACTGTGCCATAAGGCAAAAGTGCTAACTAAGTGGCTCGGGGACCAAAACGTTGACATTTTGGGTCCATGGCCTGGAAACTCACCAGATCTTAATCCCATTGAGAACTTGTGGTCAATCCTCAAGAGGCGGGTGGACAAACAAAAACCCACTAATTCTGACAAACTCCAAGAAGTGATTATGAAAGAATGGGTTGCTATCAGTCAGGAATTGGCCCAGAAGTTGATTGAGAGCATGCCCAGTCGATTTGCAGAGGTCCTGAAAAAGAAGGGCCAACACTGCAAATACTGACTCTTTGCATAAATGTCATGTAATTGTCGATAAAAGCCTTTGAAACGTATGAAGTGCGTGTAATTATATTTCACTACATCACAGAAACAACTGAAACAAAGATCTAAAAGCAGTTTAGCAGCAAACTTTGTGAACATTAATATTTGTGTCATTCTCAAAACTTTTGGCTACGACTGTACACAGAGAATATATACAGTGGTCTGAGGTTACAGATACAGGTGATATAGGTACAACAGGGTTAAGCAGAGCAAAAGTCAGTTACCGTAGATGAAAGTTCCTTTGGGTTATGGGGGTGGAATAGTCCTTGGCTGCAGTCACGTGGGGGCAGTGATGTCAGCTGGTTCTCGGTCTCTCCAAACATATTGGCACGATGTGACCCCCTTCAGAAAAGACACCACCCGCTGGCTTGCATGGGCTTATGACCTGTAGCCGGCCGCTCCCCTCCCCGCCTCTGGGAAGGGTCCACCCCTCCTTCTCTGGTGCTGGCAGCAAATGACCCATAAAACCCCTTAGAGCTCATCGCCCCAGACCAGAATATCGCAAGAAGATGGTTCTGGGCCCAATTGATCCGCATGGGTTCCGGCTACAACTAGAGTCCAAACATGGTGCCACTATGTGGTTTCTGTGGGGAGTTATGTATATCTCCCCTCCCGGGCATCCTAGCATCAAGCCAGGACCACGTGGGTGTTTGACCTTGCCCCAGGATCGCAAAAAGATAATCAAATTATGCCTGGGATGGACGGTCGATTAATAATTCTGTATGAAATGTAGGTGCCAAGATGTCTGGGAGGTATCATTGATCCTGGGCAAGGGCTGAGACCTCCTGCTGGGGGTCTTCCTGCAGGATTAGCTTGCCTCCAACCTGGCTGGTTGAGGTGTGACTTTATCCACCTGGGGCCTGGACCCCTGGGGCTTTCTCCCTTGCTAGCTGACAGCAGATAGCTGGGGGGTGAAAACATATTTTGGATGTACACTGACTGTGTACATGCCAAAAGGTGAATCAAATGACAATCAGGGCTGCCAGTAAATGATAATCCATATTCCTCACACCTGCTTCCCCAAATACTGATTGAGGCCTGCAATACAGGGAGTGCAGAATTATTAGGCAAGTTGTATTTTTGAGGATTAATTTTATTATTGAACAACAACCATGTTCTCAATGAACCCAAAAAACTCATTAATATCAAAGCTGAATATTTTTGGAAGTAGTTTTTAGTTTGTTTTTAGTTTTAGCTATTTTAGGGGGATATCTGTGTGTGCAGGTGACTATTACTGTGCATAATTATTAGGCAACTTAACAAAAAACAAATATATACCCATTTCAATTATTTCTTTTTACCAGTGAAACCAATATAACATCTCAACATTCACAAATATACATTTCTGACATTCAAAAACAAAACAAAAACAAATCAGTGACCAATATAGCCACCATTCTTTGCAAGGACACTCAGAAGCCTGCCATCCATGGATTCTGTCAGTGTTTTGATCTGTTCACCATCAACATTGCGTGCAGCAGCAACCACAGCCTCCCAGACACTGTTCAGAGAGGTGTACTGTTTTCCCTCCTTGTAAATCTCACATTTGATGATGGACCACAGGTTCTCAATGGGGTTCAGATCAGGTGAACAAGGAGGCCATGTCATTAGATTTTCTTCTTTTATACCCTTTCTTGCCAGCCACGCTGTGGAGTACTTGGACGCGTGTGATGGAGCATTGTCCTGCATGAAAATCATGTTTTTCTTGAAGGATGCAGACTTCTTCCTGTACCACTGCTTGAAGAAGGTGTCTTCCAGAAACTGGCAGTAGGACTGGGAGTTGAGCTTGACTCCATCTTCAACCCGAAAAGGCCCAACAAGCTCATCTTTGATGATACAAGCCCAAACCAGTACTCCACCTCCACCTTGCTGGCATCTGAGTCGGACTGGAGCTCTCTGCCCTTTACCAATCCAGCCACGGGCCCATCCATCTGGCCCATCAAGACTCACTCTCATTTCATCAGTCCATTAAACCTTAGAAAAATCAGTCTTGACGTTTCAGCTTGTGTGTCTTGTTCAGTGGTGGTCGTCTTTCAGCCTTTCTTACCTTGGCCATGTCTCTGAGTATTGCACACCTTGTGCTTTTGGGCACTCCAGTGATGTTGCAGCTCTGAAATATGGCCAAACTGGTGGCAAGTGGCATCTTGGCAGCTGCACGCTTGACTTTTCTCAGTTCATGGGCAGTTATTTTGCGCCTTGGTTTTTCCACACGCTTCTTGCGACCCTGTTGACTATTTTGAATGAAACGCTTGATTGTTCGATGATCACGCTTCAGAAGCTTTGCAATTTTAAGAGTGCTGCATCCCTCTGCAAGATATCTCACTATTTTTGACTTTTCTGAGCCTGTCAAGTCCTTCTTTTGACCCATTTTGCCAAAGGAAAGGAAGTTGCCTAATAATTATGCACACCTAATATAGGGTGTTGATGTCATTAGACCACACCCCTTCTCATTACAGAGATGCACATCACCTAATATGCTTAATTGGTAGTAGGCTTTCGAGCCTATACAGCTTGGAGTAAGACAACATGCATAAAGAGGATGATGTGGTCAAAATACTCATTTGCCTAATAATTCTGCACGCAGTGTATACCTGCTTACACAAAATTCTGATTAAGGGGTTTGATATACCTTTTTCCTTCAAATATTGATTGAGGCCTGCGATATACCTGCTTCCACAAAATACTGATTAAGGGGATTGATATACCTGCTTCCAAAAAATATTAATTCAGGTCTGCGAGATATCTGCTTCCACAAAATACTGATTAAGGGCTTTGATATACCTGTTTCCACCAAATATTGATTGAGGCCTACGATATACCTGCTTCCACAAAATATTGATTAAGGGATTTGATATACCTGTTTCCACCAAATATTAATTAAGGCCTGTGATATACCTGCTTCCACAAAATACTGATTAAGGGGATTGATATACCCGGTTTCCACCAAATATTGATTGAGGCCTGCAAGATACCTGCTTCCACAAAATACTGATTAAGGGGTTTGATATACCTGCTTCCACCAAATATTGATTGAGGCATGCGATATACCTGCTTCCACAAATACTGCTCTTCTCTAGGGACTTAGGCACATGGTCATTTTGAAAATGACAGGCAGAGGAAGAGGCAGGCCGTTCCGCAGGGGTGGTAGGGGTCGGGCAGGTGCACCAGGCTGGAGACTAAGTGGGAAGTTAGAGAAGGTGCATGCGATTACTTCAAAGGATGCACCAGAGTTGGTTGAGTGGCTCATTCAGCCTTCCACTTCTGCACCCTCCTCATCCTCTTTATCTGCACCCTCCTCACTCTCTGCTGTGTGCACCCACGAAAACACCACCACCACCATAGCCCCTCCACTCGAGTCAGGAATTATTTTCCCATCCATTCCCAGACCTTACCGATGCGCAGCCATTTTTGGCATCAGATGAGGAAGAGTAGGCAGCAACGGCCTCAACCCAGTGGTCTGACGACACTACCCAGATCAGCCCAAGGAGGGAGGTCCCCGCTGTTGCTGCCTACTCCGAGATCTCAAATGTCAGTGGTGGCGAAGATGACGATGATGACGTGTCGAAGGACGGGGAGAGGAGGAGGGGAGTTCAGATGGAATGACGGAGCAGCAGAGAGGGAGGAGAAGGAGAAGAAGCAGGCAGAGCTCACAGGGCACAAGAGGTAAAAAGCAGACTGCAAATGTATCTGGAGTGAGCTATCCATCATGCACGGTCACTTCTGGCACTCCCAGGACGCTGGCACATGGCTCTGCAGGCTTTTTTTAACGTGTCAGCTGCTGACAATAGTGTTGCCATCTGCAGCCTGTGCTGTCAACAGATAAGTCGCGGTAAGCCCAACACTCACCTAGGGACGACCGCCTTAAGAAGGCACCTGGCTTCCCATCATCGAGCCCTGTGGGAGCAACGCCGTCAGAACCCACAAAGCCACACTCCCAGCTCTCCACGTCCTGCCTCTTCTCCTTCCACTCTCTCCTCCCATTTGTCCTTCACTCCACCTTCCACCGTGCCGTTGTCACGTTCATCTGGAAGAAGGCAGGCTTCCGTGGCCAAAATGTTTGAGCGTAAAAAGTTGATGACGCCGGATAATCCTCATGCACAACGACTGACCGCTGGCTTGTCGGAACTGCTAGCCCGCCAACTACTGCCATATAAAGTGGTGGACTCGGAGGCCTTTAGAAAATTTGTGGCCATTGGCTCACCGCAAAGGAAGGTCCCCAGAAGGAAATATTTCTCCCAGAATGGCATCCCAGAGCTATATGGCCACGTTCAGCGGCAAGTGAATATATCTCTGGCACACAGTGTCGGTGCCAAGATACATCTGACCACAGACACGTGGTCTAGCAAACACGGCGGGCAGGGAAGGTACATAACTTTTACTGCCAACTGGGTGAACCTTCTGACGGCCATCAAGCATGTAATCCGTGGCTCCCGTGTGGATTTGGTGTTACCGCCACAGATTGCATGCAGGCCTGCCTCTTCTTCTCCTACTCCTATTCCATCCTCCATTTCCTCCTCGGCTGACTCCTTCTTTTCCACTGCTACTGCCTCTTCCGCTGCGCACCCCAAGCTCTCCAGAACCTATTCGACGTGCCCGGTGAGACGTTGTCATGCTGTGCTGCAGCTGTTGTGCCTGTAAGCCAAGAGCCACACCAGTCCTGCACTCCTTTCAGCTCTGCGGTCACAGGCCAATCAGTTGCTAACCCCGCTCAATTTGACAGTTGGTAAAGTGGTGTGCGACAACAGTGCCAATCTGCTGAGTGCACTGAAACAGGGCAAAATGACACATGTGCCGTGCATGGCACACGTCCTGAACTTAGTCGTGCAGCGATTCGTTGCCAAATACCCCAGGGTCCAGGATGTCTTGCGACAGGCCAGGAAGATCTCTGCCAATTTTAGAAGATCTTACACAGTCATGGCTCGCCTTGCTGATGTTCAGTGGCGAAACCACTTGCCCGTCAGATGTCTGATTTGTAACAGCCCGACGCGCTGTAAATCCACCTTGTATATGTTTGATAGGCTACTCCAGCAGCAACGTGCCATTAATGATTTCCTGTACGAACTCTGCAGCAGGACAGGTTCTGGGGATCTTGGTTTCTTTTCACCGCGCCATTGGCTGCTCATGCACTACGTATGCAGACTTCTGCGGCCATTTGATGAGATCACCAAACTGGTCAGTCGCAGACAGGGCGCCATCAGTGACATTGTACCTTACGCCTTCTTTCTGGAGCGCGTATTGCGTTGTGTCATTGATTAAGCCGTCGAGGAGAAGGAGCTGTAAGATGACGAAATCACAATGCTGAATGAATTCTCAGGGGGGGCTACTCCATCTGAGACAAGCCAGCAGGAGTCTGAAAAAGAGTCAGAGGAGGATGGTGGCTGGGGGGAGGAGGAGGAGCAAGAAGAGCAGGCTTTGAGGGGGACTTTAAACTTATTAGGGATCCCTGGTGTTGTCTGTGAATGGGGGGAGGAGACCGAGGACGACATTCTCCTGGGAGATGAGCAGGAGCCAGCCCGCTCCACCACTTCCAATTTAGTGCAAATGGGGGCCTTTATGCTCTAGTGTTTGAAGAGGGACCCCCGTATAAAAAGCATAAAAGGCAAGGGCTAGTACTGGGTGGCAACGTACTTAGACACCCGGTACAAACACAAAATGGTTGACATGTTACCATCATCACAGAGGGCTGGCAGAATGCAGCATTTCCAGGCCTTGCTGTGAGAGATGCTGTATTCTGCTGTTGTGGGTGCTGGCAGAAGAATTTCCACCCACAGTGAACAGGTGTAGGTACCAATCCTACGCGCCTGCAAAAAGAGGGAGGTTTGAAGATGTGTTGTCACTTCAGATATGAGTCATTCTTGCAGCCAACCCCAACGAGAGCTTTCCCTCCGGATCTAGCCTCAGGGAATGCCTAGACCAACAGGTGTCCGACTACATCGAGTTAACGGCCAATGTGGACGCTCTGAGAACCGAGGAACCCCTGGACTACTGGGTGTGCAGGCTTGACCTGTGGCCAGAGCTGGCACAATTTGCCATGAAACTCTTGGCTTACCCCTCGTGAAGTGTCCTGTCCGAAAGGACGTTCAGCGCAGTAGGGGGGATCGTGACCGATAAGCGCACTCGCCTAGCTCACAACAGTGTGGATTACTTTTTAAAAATGAATGAGGCCTGGATCTCTGAGGAATTCAACACCTCTGACGACCACGTGTAATTGAATTTCCTCATGCCAGCCCACACTTATCCGCCACAACATAGAACATAGAATGGTCTTTGTCTTATGTATTTACAGTGGCATAAAAGGCCTTTTCTGTCAGGTGAATGCCTAATTATTCTGGCCTCTAATCCAGTGGCCTACAGTAAAATTTTTATCCAGTGACCGCCTAATGTACCTCCAGCCACATAATCACAAGTTCTTTTCTGTCAGGTGAATGCCTAAATTTTGGGGTCTGTACTGGCCTACAGTAAAATGTTAATGTACCTCCATCCACATTATTACAAGTTCTTTTCTGTCAGGTGAATGCCTAATTTTTGGGGCCTGTACTGGCCTACAATAAAATTTTTTGCTAGTGACTGCCTAATATACCGCCAGCCACATCATCACAAGTTCTTTTCTGTAAGGTGAATGCCTAATTTTTGGGGCCTGTACTGGCCTACAGTAAATTTTTTAGCCAGTGACCGCCTAATGTACTGTACCTCCAGCCACATAATCACAAGTTCTTTTCTGTCAGGTGAATGCCTAATTTTGGGGGCCTGTACTGGCCTACAGTAAAATTTTTAGCCAGTGACCGCCTAATGTACCTCCAGCCACATAATCACAAGTTCTTTTCTGTCAGGTGAATGCCTAATTGTTGGGGCCTGTACTGGCCTACAATAACATTTTTATCCGGTGACCGCCTAATGTACCTCCAGCCACATAATTACAAGTTTTTTTTCTGTCAGGTTAATGCCTAATTTTTGGGGCCTGTACTGGCCTACAGTAATTTTTTTAGCCAGTGACCGCCTAAAGTATCTCCAGCCACATCATCAGAAGTTCTTTTCTGTCAGGTTAATGCCTAATTTTTGGGGCCTGTACTGTCCTACAGTAAAGAAAAATTCCAGTGACCGCCTAATGTACCTCCAGCCACATAATCACAAGTTCTTTTCTGTCAGGTGAATGCCTAATTTTTGGGACCTGTACTCCTGTGGCCTACAGTAAAATTTTTATTCAGTGACCACCTAATGTACCTCCAGCCACATAATCACAAGTTCTTTTATGTCAGGTGAATGCCTAATTTTTGGGACCTGCACTGGCCTACAGTAAAATTTTTATCCAGTGACCGCCTAATGTACCTCCAGCCACATCATCACAAGTTCTTTTCTGTCAGGTGAATGCCTACTTTTTGGGGCCTGTACTCCTGTGGTCTACAGTAAAAATTTTATTCAGTGACCGCCTAATGTACCTCCAGCCACATAATCACAAGTTCTTTTCTGTCAGGTTAATGCGTAATTTTTGGGGCCTGTACTGGCGTACAGTAAAAAATAATTCCAGTGACCGCCTAATGTATCTCCAGCCACATAATCACAAGTTCTTTTCTGTCAGGTGAATGCCTAATTTTTGGGGCCTGCACTGGCCTACAGTAACATTTTTATCCAGTGACCGCCTAATGTACCTCCAGCCACATCATCACAAGTTCTTTTCTGTCAGGTGAATGCCTAATTTTTGGGGCCTGTACTCCCGTGGCCTAAAATAAACTTTTTCTAGGCTTCAGCAGGGCACATTTTTGAGAGTTTCCCTTTAAGACGCATAAAAATGGCCCCTGACTAAAATACATATTTTTTGTGGGAATTTTTGCCAATGATCCCCCTTTGGTATGTCACTGTCCATGTTGTGGGACTATTTGTGCACTTCTATTAAGCATTTGGTGGCTGCAAATATGACCTGAAGGTTTTTCAGTTTCGCGTGCCATTAAAGTCAATGGGCCCGGCAGCGAACGCGCGGTTCGCGAACATTTGACGCGCGTTCGCGAACCGTCCCGGCCAATGTTCGTCCATCAGTATTCACCTGTAGTGTTGATGCAAAATTGTTAGAAAAGTTAGTGACCATTTAACTTCCTGTTAAGAGCTAGAGTACCTAGCCGGCACATGTGTGCCCAAGCCCTTAAATTTGCTCTGTTGCTTATACGTACTTCCTATACTTATGTGTATAGCTACTAAGGTGTCTGTTAAATTTGAAAGCCGTTAAATTATTGTCTATTCAGTCCTCTCAGTTTAACTGCACTGTCATAGGGGAAATTTAGGCTAGCAGCACATACAGTACACAATGAGCCACTTACTACTAGGTTGTCAGATCACAGATGCTATGGATGCTGTGGAGATTCATAACTTAGTGATTATACTCTATATACAATCATTTGTATCTTATTGTTATAAGTAATATTGATCAGTTTTAACATGTAACTCAATTATACTCTAAAGTAAACAAATGTGAAAATAGTGGTTTATTTTTCTCTTCAGTTAATGGGACCCTTTCATCAACTTTTGTGTGATGTGAAACACCCTGCAGTACTGTTTTGCAAAAATAACACTTTGGAAAAGTGCCTGTTTGTATGTAAATTAGGTACCTGGAGTCATCGGGGCATCTCACAGCAATGCTAGAGTCATGGACTCATCATTGCAATCCTGCCCAACTTGACATTTACTTAGCTTGTAGGTGCCACCAAAATCTCTCTTAGGCCTATTGCACACGACCGTATGGCTTTTTCAGTGTTTTGCGATCCGTTTTTCACGGATCCGTTGTTCCGTTTTTTGTTTCCGTTGTGTTTCGTTTCTGTTCCGTTTTTCCGTTCCGTTTTTCCGTATGGCATATACAGTATACAGTAATTACATAGATAAAATTGGGCTGGGCATAACATTTTCAATAGATGGTTCAGCAAAAAACGGAACGGAAACGGAAGACATACGGATGCATTTCCGTATGTGTTCCGTTTTTTTGCGGACCCATTGACTTGAATGGAGCCACGGACTGTGATTTGCGGGCAATAATAGGACATGTTCTATGTTTAAAACGGAACGGAAAAACGGAAATACGGAAACGGAATGCATACGGAGTACATTCCAGTTTTTTTTGCGGACCCATTGAAATGAATGGTTCGTATACGGACCGTATACGGAACGCAAAAAACGGCCAGTAAACGGGGGAAAAAAAACGTCCGTGTGCAATAGGCCTTATAGTGTGCATGTGTGTGATTTCAGCAGTGACGGAGGTGACATTTCCAAGCTGAGGGGATGCCAATCAAAGTAAGATGGGCGGGGTTTACAGCGATGACTCCATGACTCCATGACTCCAGCATTGCTGTGAGATACCCAGGTGACTTTAGGTACACCATCTACATACAGAAAGGTCATTTTTCAAAGTTTTATTTCTGCAAAATGGCACAGCTGAGAGTTTTACTGGAGACATCATTGATTTCAATGTATTGTGACCCGCAGCACACCATGCCATTATTTAACATGTCAAAAGATGCTGACAGGTTCCCTTTAAGTAAACTAAGACATTTCAGAAGTAGACAGATAATGAACGTTCTTATTCAATAACTATGGGTTAGAAAACGTGTTGAATGATTGTCACAAGATGGCCTTTCAATTTTTATGATGATGATGATGTTCCTATATAAGAAAAGAAAAATAACAAATAATGTAAGTGCCAGGTCTAGTATTTGCCAGATACCATGGCACCTGACGTATCCCAATGACCATAATCAGGTCCATCTGGTTTCCACTGCAGTCCTTCTTCACTCTGCTAGACAAGCATCAGTGTTTTGTTCTACTTTACTGTCAGGATCTGTGATCTAACAGAACCTCCACCAGAGATGTGAACTTATCTTAAGGAATATGCCGAAATGAAAATGGACATCCCTATCCCTTGCAATTAAGAAGCTACATATTAGTAACAGTGGGAGGTTTCTTCCAAGGACTATTGACAACAAATTTACTTTGTACAAAGAACTAGAAGGTCCTCTTAACTAAAGTGGAGATGGAAGACTATCAAAGCTTAACCTTTCAGAGTGGAAAGATTAATTGTGTGGCTAGACTCTGAAATTAGGGCCAGATAAATTACAAGTGTACAAGCTGGAGATTGATGAAGCTCTGCTTAAAAGGTTACTTTGTATCAGAGGCTAAAATTCTATTCTACATAAAGTCATTTCTTCAAGGAAGTGATTTTCAAGTGATTGACTAGGCGTTGTGTGTCTGCAGTATGTTATAAAGCTATGAGTCATCTGTGACACATGTGCTGCAGTACATAGTGGATTTCTAAATGTGGACCCTAGGATCTTCTCATTGCATGTATCTCTTCTCTTTATGCCAAATACATTTCATTTATTTTTATTTTAAACTTTTTGCTTGAGCTAATTTGCAACTAATTTTGAACTTATCTTGCTGCATTTTGGTCAACCTAACAGAACTGGCAGAAAAATAATTGTATGCATGGTTATTGTTAGAGTATCTTTGTGCTACCTGAGCATTGTGCATTCAACTAATAATTATTGGATTGTCCCTTTTGCAGCATAGACTTCCCCTTTCACAGATCTCATGACTTTTAGTAGTATATCTCCTTCAACTTTGGAAATACAATTCTGTCCATATCTCATCTCTGCTATGGTAGCACAACTCCCCTCATCTTGGTGAAGTATTGCAGAGCATGGGGTATCTGCAAATCGTTTGTTAAGTAATGTGTTATATCGTCATGTACTATATTATTATGCATTGCAACCAGCATCACTATGTATGGATGGCACAGGCTGGGTTAACAATTCTGTCCCAGCCATTGTAGCCCTTTAGTGCCTATTGCTATACTCACTCCCTCTGCTACCTGGCTGTCAGTATTTTAAACAGTGCTGAAATACATTGTCCGGACTGCCGCACATACAGAGAGAAGTCCTCTCCATTATGTTAGAATAGTACAGCAGTCCAAACCATGTATTTAAGTGCAACTTTGAGTGCTGACAGCGGGGGAATAGGGGGAAGTAGGGAGATAAAAAATGGAGATCGGGACCTCTTATCTGCAGTACTACCATGTATTACTGCTGATAATAGTTAGAATTGTGGTGACAAATTCCTTTGAAGATTAAATAAATTACATTCAACTCTTTAAGTTTACATAATAAAATATTACATACCATTAGCTCTAGCCTAAAATACAAACTAGACTTTCCTCTCTGAGGTGTGTGACTTTGCACCTGGACCCCGATTCTTGTGATCAGTGGGGGTCCCAGTGGTAGGACCCCCACCAGTTTAATAGTTATCCCCTATCCTGTGTATAGGGGATAACTTTATGTAACCGGGAATACCCCTTTAATTTTGGCCTGATTTTTCAGTACTGCATTTCCACTGCAACGGATCCCCGGGAAGCAATGGCCTGAGGGAGAACACCGTGGCACAACACTTCATCAGGGCCACTACCACTCCCACCCTCTGCACTGGCTCCTCCGGGGGCTCGCTACACATAGGAAAAAACAAAATATAGTTAAAGTGTAACTGTCATAACAATTGGCCGCAAAGCTACATTCAACCAGAAAGGGTTAAAGGGGTGTTCAGGGATTATAAAAATAATGACCTATTCTTATGATAGGCTATCAATATCAGATGAGTGGGAGTCCATCTCCAGGAACTCCCACCAATCCTCTCTGAATGTACTTTTTTAAGTTGTTTTGCTTGCTGCTGAAGCTGTGCCAGTCTCTCAAATGGAACTGCAGCGGTAGTGACGTGCAGTACCAGGACATAACCACTATCAAATGTGTGGCACTGTGCCAAATTAAAAATAAAGGTGATTTTCCGACATTCTACTATATATAATGCTGTTATTTTGTTTTGTGAAGCCAACACCATAGACCAAAATCCTGCACTGATAAAACAAGTGTGTTTACAATGATAAGATAATGAGCCCAAATAAAGGCAAAAGTACTTACTCCATCTAAAATCTTTCACATATGTCATCTTACAGATTACAAATGGCCATTGTTACGTGAGTGGATTTGGATCTGCTGCGTACACTAAACAGATTTGGCTTGGAGTTATTACTAAGGGCATTTTCTAAGTGGCCTCCTGGTCTTCACCCCTCTCATCCGTTGTACAGGGATCTGGTTTCCCCTGCAGGGGAAACACCAGGCAGCTACCTATAACTTAATCTCTGTTCAGTGACTTATGATCCAAGGGGCTCAAGAGACAAACAGTGCCACGCACCAAGCGATCAAGCAAACCATAGTCATGGATGAGCTGGGGGTTCGGGCAAATCTGTCCTCAGTGACGGGCAGGCAGATATGTTCAACTCTGTAAAATCAGTCCAAAGGTCAAGGGAGACAGCAAAAGGTCAAATCTGGTAAACATGCACAGAAATAGAGCACCTTCACAGGAAAAAAGCAAGCTAAACAAACATATTGCTCAGGCATCTTCTTAAAGGGGAAGGTGCTTTACATAATTAGAGGGCTGAGTCAGATGGGTCCATTCATACATCCCGCGGATCCATAAAACACAGGTCCACCGGCAATGGGCTTTCCGCATTTTGCGGACCGCACTTCCCCGGCACTAATAGAATATGACTATTGCGGACAAGAATAGGGCATGTTCTATTTTTTTCGGGAACGGAAATGCGGACCCGGAATTGCCATGGAAAACCTATAGAAATTAATGGGTCTGCAATTCTGCTCCACAAAATGCAGAACAGAATTGCGGACGTGTGGAATGGACCATAGGCTGTGAAAGATTAGGATGAGCGCCCCTCTTAGAGAACCAAAAAAGTTGTATTTAACGACATCCATTCTTCTATTTCTCTTTGCAGTCTAAATTTCTGTGAAAGAAAATCAAAAACAGAAATATATCTAGAGCCTCATTAGTACTGCTGAAGCTTAACTTGAAAACTAAGTTTCTGCAAATAAAGTAATAAGTATAAAATATTATTATACTACCTACATTGCCCCCTGTCAAAAGATTGTACAGTGCCTTGCAAAAGTATTCACCACCCCCCTTGACTTTTTTTCCATTTTAGCGCCTCACAACCTGAAATTAACATGGATTGTTTGAGGATTTGCATCCTGTAATTTACAGAACATGCCCACAACTTTGAAGATGTTATTTTTTTTATTGTGAAGCAAACAACAAATAGGACAAAATAACAGAAAAAGTCAATGTGCATAAATATTCACCCCCCTAAAGTCAATACTTTGTAGAGCCACCTTTTGCAGAAATCACAGCTCCAAGTCGCTTTGGATAAGTCTCTATGAGCTTGCCACATCTTACCACCGGGATTTTTGCCCATTCTCCTTGCAAAAACTGCTCCAGCTCCTACAAGTTGGATGTTTTGCGCTTGTGAACAGCAATCTTTAAGTCTGACAACAGATTTTCTATTGGATTAAGATCTGGGCTTTGACTAGGACCATTCCAACACATTTACATTGTTTCCCCTTCAACCACTAAAGTGTTGCTTTAGCAGTGTGTTTGGGGTCATTGTCGCTGGAAGGTGAACCTCCATCCTAGCCTCTGATCCCCACCATGTTTCACTGTGGGATGGTGTTCTTTGGGTGATGTGATGGTGTTGGGTTTGCGCCAGACACAGCATTTTTCTTTGATGGCCTAAAAGTTAAATTTTAGTTCATCAGACCAGAGCACCTTCCTCCATTACATTATGGGAGTCTCCCACACGGCCTTTTCGCAAACTCACAACATGCTTTTTGTTTTTAGCTGAAAGTAATGGCTTTCTTTGGCCACTCTGTTATAAAGGCCAAACTATGGAGCAATACAGCTTATTGTCGTCCTATGTATAGAGACTCCAGTCTCTGCTGCGGAACTCTGACAGCTCCTCCAGGGTTACCTTAGGTCTCTGTGGTGCCTCTCTGATTACTGCCCCTCCTTGCCTGGTCCGTCAGTTTTGTGGGCGGCCGTCTCTTGGCAGGTTTGCTGTTGTGCATGTTCTTTCCATTTGGTTATGATAGATTTGATGTTGCTCTGGGGATCATCAAGATTTGGATATTTTTTTTATAGCCTAACCCTGACTTGTACTTCTCAACAACATTGTCCCTTACTTGTTTGGAGAGTTCCTTTGGTCTCCATGGCAGATGTTTGGTTAGTGATGCCTCTTGCTTAGGTGTTGCAGCCTCTGGGTACAGCTGGCCTTGCGGTTTCACTCAGCGGGTCGTTTCGCAGCGAACTTTGACCCATGACACATCATCAGGTGGTCAAGACATCTGAGACGTTTCAGCACATGGACATACCCCCTACCTTATAAATAAACCTGTTCTGGCCGCCATTTTACATTCAGTCTTTTGCCAGTGTAGGGAGATGTTGCTGTGTGGAGCAGGGACAGACTGTTAGGGACACCAAACGCTAGCTAATAGGGCCACAAAAGTCCTTTTAAGGATTGGTATAAGTGTGCTATCAATAGGTGTGACTTACTGAGGGTGTAATATACTTATAATATACTTTCTAACATAGAAAGAATATATAGTGCATTTGTATTGTGCAGTAGTTGTGTGCGGGTTCTGCTGTGATACTGCAGCTACACAGAGTGCCAAACGCTATTGGAACAAATAATTTCTACTGATGTGATTTACCAGTTGCCCCCCCAAAAAAATGATTGAGCGGTGGTGTTATATACTAATAATATACTTTCTATAAAGTGCAGTGGGTAGTGCAGCATTGGTTTGCGATTTAGCTGCATTGCCTCAGCTACAGATAGGGACAAACGACATTGAAACAAATAATTTCTACTGGTGTGATATACAAATTGCCCCCCAAAAAAAGTGAAAAAAAAAGTGGGCTACAGTAAAATTGTTAATCAGTGACTGCATAATGTACCTCGAGCCACATAATCACAATTTCTTTTTTAAGGCCCGTACTCCTGTGGCCTAAAATAACAATTTTCTTGGCTCCAACAGGGCACATTTCAGAGAATTTCCCTTTCACACGGGTGAGAATTCAGCGCGGATGCAATTCGTGAGGTGAACGCATTGCACCCGCACTGAATCCGGATCCATTCACTTCAATGGGGCTGTTCAGATGAGCAGTGATCTTTCACGCATCACACAGCATCGCAGCATGTTCTATATTCTGCCTTTTTCACGCAGCACAGGCCCCATAGAAATGAATTGGGATGCGTGAAAGTCGCAAGCATCCGTAAGCAAGTGCGGATGCAATGCGATTTTCACTCATGGTTGCTAAGGAGACAAGGGATGAGTTACCCGTGACCCATTTACTTTATTATTTTCCATTATAACATGGTTATAATGGATAATAATAGCATTCTTTTAATTCAGAATGCTAAGTAAAAGGTCCATTGTGGGGTTAAAATAAAAAATTTTTTACTCACCCTCATCCACTTCCATCGCGCAGCCGGGCTCATCTTCTTCTTGCAGGACCTAGCTGGAAAAGGACCTTCGGTGACATCATCGCGCTCACCACGTGGTGAGCGCGGTGACGTCAGCGCAGGTCCTGCTGAATGAAGATAGAAGAACCTTCATCTGAACAGCTCCATTGAAGTGAATGGGTCCGGATTCAGTGCAGGTGCAATGCGTTCACCTCACGCATTGCACCCACCCGGAATTCTCGCCAGTGTGAAAGGAGCTAAGACGCATAAAATGTCCCCCTGATTAAGATACATATTTTTTGTGGGGAATTTTTGCCAATGATCCCCTCTGGTATATCACTGTCCATGTTGTGGGACTCTTTGTACACTTCTACTAAGTATTTGGTGGCTGCAAATATAAGCTGAAGGTTTTTCAGGTTTGCCTGCCTTTAAAGTGAATGGGGCCCGCCGCAAACTTGCAGTTCGCGAACATTTTATCTGCGTTTGGCGATCGCGTTCGCGAAACCATCCCAGTCGATGTTCGTTCATCACTACCTCTGGGGCCTTTTAAAAAAGGTGTGTATATGTAATGACAGATCATGTGACACTTTAGATTGCACACAGGTGGACATCATTTCACTAATTATGTGACTTCTGAAGGTAATTGGTTGCACCAGAGCTTATTATGGGCTTCCTAACAAAAGGGGAGGTGAATACATACGCACATACCATTTTTTCTGTTTTCTATTTCTAAACAATAGTTTTATTTATTTATTTTTCTCATTTCACTTCACCAACTTAGATATTGTGTTCTGATCCATTCACATAAAATTCAGATTAAAAAAACATTGAACCTTAAGACTGTAATGTAACAAAAACACAAAAAAAGTCAAGGGCGGTGAATGCTTTTGGAAGGCACTGTAAATGAAGTACAGTGTTAAGAAAAATAGATTGCTCATTGAATAGGCTTTTATGTGGCCTCATACATAATATAGCTACCGTATGAAAGCACTTTTGGCCAGCAACTATTTAAACTCGATTGTATGTATTGGACAAAAAGCAAATATTGGGAAGCCACCAGATAGAGCACGACCGGCTTCCATCCTATAGCTATTAAAACCTAATAAATATACTAATGGTCAGCTCACAAGAAGTCAAAAAAACTTATTTATTATTATCTCTAAAATGCAACTATAATAAAATAGTCAATGCAATGTGATAAAAAATACATTTAAAATACAAACACATAAATGATAATATACAATAAATTGAATTTGGTCACGGTCCCGCCAATATGGTGGGTTGCGGAGCTCCGCAGCCATTTTTTATGCGCAGCTATACTGGACATTATTTCAAGGTGTGCAGGACATTCTTGTTACTTTTCCTCGTCTGTTAACAAGAGCGCTATAGTCTGGCTATACAGAACAAGAACGCAGGACACTGCAACTAAACTCACTGACAGGGTAGTAAGTGCACCATAACCTGCATAGTGCACTCAAATACGCAGGGATATATCCGTTTTTTGAAGTTTTTTTTCACAAATCAATCTGAATAAAACATCTGATACTGTTTCTTCAGTTTATAAAGGATTGCAGCTGTATTATAAATCTGTGGGCGCGTGAGCTCCGCAACCCACCATATAGGAGGGACCGTGACAATTTAAATTTATTGTATATTGTCATTTATGTGTTTGTATTTTAAATGTATTTTTTATCACAATTGCATTGACTATTTTATTATAGTTGCATTTTAGAGATAATAATAAATAAGTATTTTTGATTCTTGTGAGCTGACCATTAGTATATTTATTAACTATTTAAACTCGACACCACCATGTTCTATTTCAATCGGAGGGAGCAGATAAAACTATTGTCAGACTCCACAGGTGGTGGTTTGTCTACTGTGGGAGCAAAAGATAGGGCATGTTAAAACCCAACACGCCTAATGCCTTTTCAACCTGATGTCTATCTTCAAGCAGAGTCAGGAGGCCCCACACATGTATAGATTGTTGGCCAATCCTGAGATTTCTCTTCTTTAGTTACTGTTATGGTGTGTTGCTGAATCGTATGGCTGTTTCTTTGTCTGCACCCTTTTCATAATAGCAACTGGTAGGCAGTGGCGTGCCTTGGGTGTTTGGCACCCGGTCGGGTCCTTCTATGGCACCCCTCATCCCCCCCCATACTTGACCACATTACCTCTTACATCCAGGGACATCTCCTGTCATGTAGACTTCTCTTTCCTTTCTCCTCTGTTAGACCGCCATGACAAATTCTTTCAGCCGCATTCATCTCTACAGAGTTTGTAGCACAGACACGTTAGATTTCAAAATTTTTCCATCAACCTCCCCATCCTGGTGTACCACAGTGTCATCCTGCTGCCAAATGTGACCCAGTAGACATAATTGGGGTCATTTATCAAAACTGGTGTAAAGGTAGAACTGGATTTCCAAAAGAGCTGTCACATATGAAAAGTGGAATCTGATTGGCTGCAATGGGCAACTAAGCCAGTTCTACTTCTACACCAGTTTTGATAAATTACCCAAATGTCCCTATAGTGTCTACAGCAGTTTTCTTTGTCAACGAGAGTGCCCAGTAATAATAACACCCTATTTTGTGCTCCAGGTAATAATCCCTGTATAGTGTCCCCAGAAATAATAGAATTGCCCCCACAGTGCCTCCCTAATAGCAACTACCCCACACTGCCCCATATAGTAATTTCCCCCCACACTGCCCATAGAAATCCCCCATAGTAATTTCCCCAACCCCACAGTAATTTCCCCCACCTTGCCCCCATACAGTAATTTTTCACACACTTCCCCCATACAGTAATTTCTCCCACAGAGCCATTTCCCCCACACTGCCCATATAGTAATATTGCCCACTCACAGTAATTTCCCTCCACACTGCCCCATATAGTAATTTCCCCCCACACTGCCCCCCATAGTAATTTCCCCCCCCACAGTAATTTCCCCCACATTGCCCCATACAGTATTTCCACCACACTTCCCCCATACAGTAATTTCTCCCCACAGAGCCATTTCCCCAACCCCTGCCCCATATAGTAATTTGCCCCCCCACAGTAATTTCCCCCACACTGCCCCCCCACAGTAATTTCCCCCACACTGCCCCATATAGTAATTTGCCCCACACAGTAATTTTCCCCCACACTACCCCCACACTGTAATTTCCCCACACTGCCCCCACACAGTAGTTTCCCCTCCACACTACCCCCACACTGTAATATCCCCACATGCCCTCATACAGTAGTCTACCCCACACTGCCCCCCACAGTAATTCCCCCCCACACTACCCCCACACTGTAATTTCCCCCCACACTGCCCCCACACAGTAGTTTCCCCCACACTGCCCCCCCCCCACAGTAATTCGCCCCCCACTTACCCCCACACTGTAATTTCCCCACACTGCCCCCCACACAGTAGTTTCCCCCCCACACTGTCCCCACACAGTAGATTCCCTCACACTGCCCCCACACGTAATTTTCCCCACACTGCCCCCACACAGTAGTTTCCCCCACACTGCCCCCATACAGTAGTTTCTCCCACACTACCCCATATAGGAATTTCCCCCACACTGCCCCCACACAGAAGTTTCCCCCCACACTGCCCCCCACACAGTAATTGTCCCAACACAGTAGTTCCCCCCACACTGCCCCCCACACAGTAGTTTCCCCACACTGCCCCTCACAGTAATTTCTCCCTCACATGCCCCCCATATAGTAATTTGCACACACCAGTAGTTTCCCCCACATTGCCTCATATAGTAATTTGCCCCCCACATAGTAATCCCTCCCATAATTATTTGCCCCCACACAGGATCCCACCATGATATTTTTCCCCCACATGTCCTCCTGTGTGTGTCCTCCGATGTCCCCCACAGTTAGCACATAAAAAAAAATTAAAAAAGCTAAATACCTGCGCTTGCTCATAGAGGAAGGTGCGCATAATTCACTGGGCTTCTGGTCCCAGCCTACTAAGCCTGAAGCCTATGGTGGTGATGTGGGGCGTCAGCCCTCCAGCCATCAGCGCTTCCCATCTGTATTGATGGAAGCGCTCATTGCACCCCCTGAGAGCTGGCACCAGGGGGAGGGTGGCCAGCCTTAGTCCTGGGGGGCAAATCCAGTCAAGTGGCCATTTTAGCCCCACCCATTATTAAAAGCCCCTCCTACAGATAATAGGCCACTCCCAACAAACAATGTACAGCTGACATTCTATAGTTGCGGCCTGTCTCTACACATCATACAGAGAGGGGGGCCCTGTCCTGGCTGCAACCTGCCTGCTTCCACATTATACAATAAACAGCAGGTACAGCCAGGAAGCTCATCCGATCTCCTCCCTTCCAGATCCTGCTCATTGCCTGTGGTTTCCCCCACATCTGCCAACCGCCCGTGGCCTGCTATCCCCCTTTGCCGTCCTCACCTAACTCTGAATCCCCCTTCTGCAAATGGCAGGGGGAGGAGCCGGAGCATCTCCTCTCCTACATAGCGCCCCATACCTCTTACATCCTTTGATGTCACCCTTGTTGTAGACGTTGTCTTTCCTCATCTTCTCATCAGACCAGACCGCCAATGATGATTTTTCTCTGCCATCTCCATCTCTACAGAGATTGAGAAACAGACATTAGTTTCCACATTTCCTCTCTTCACATCTTCTGAACACCCTTTCCTGCCACCCCCAATACCATACTGCAGAAAACAGTCCCCCTGGAAATACTAATACCACACAGATAGTGCCCACAAAACTGTGCCCGCTGTGCCCCCCCAATACTATACTGCAGATACAGTCCCCCTGTGAAAATGCTACTACCACACAGATAGTGCCCCCTTCAACAATTTTTGGCACACAGTGCTCTAAAAAATAACTGTGCCCAGACACTAATAGTATAAAGATAATGATCCCCCAAAAATAATTGTGCTAAGCTGATACTATGCCAGGGTGCCCCCAAAGTAACAGTGGCTCCCCAAAATCCCACCAATAGAAATAATTCTCTGCAGAGCACACTTAGCAGTAATAATGCCCCTATAGTGCCCATACTAGTAATCAGTTCCCTCATAGCCCCCTCTAGTAGTAGTAAAGCTCCCCATAATACCCCCTAGTAGTAATAATTCTCCCTATAATATGACAGTACATGAAATACCCCGCTTAGTGCCCGCCAGTTAAGCTAATGTCCCCATAATGTATGCCAGTATAAAATACCCCCTATATACTGCCCCAGTAAATGCACTCATAGTGCTCCTCTCCCCCTTCCCATAGTGTCCCCATAATATGCCAGTAAAAAAATGCCCCTTCTTAGTGCCCCCAGCAGATGCCCCTATAGTGCTCCTCTCCCCACAATGTGGCAGTAAAAAATGCCCCTTCTTTGTGCCACCATATGCCCAATAGTGCTCCCACTCCCCCATAGTGCCCCCAAATAATGCCCCCATAGTGCCCACTTTCCCCTATAGTGCCTCCCATATGTGCCAGTAAAAAAATGTCCCCTTAGTGCCACCAAATGCCATAGTGCCCCCCATAATGTGCCAATAAAAAGGCCCCTTTAGAGCCCCACTTCCCCATAGTGACCCCAAATAATGCCCTATAGTGACACCAGATGCCCCATAGTGCCACTCTCCCTATAGTGCCCCCCATAATGTGCCAATAATTACAAAATGCCCCTTTAGAGCCCCCCCAGATACCCCCATAGTGCTCCTCTCTCCATGGTGCCCCCCATAATGTGCCAGTAAGAAATGCCCCCCCATAGTGCCAGCTCCTCCCACAGTGTCAGCCCCCCCCCCCATAGTGTCAGCTTCCCCAATAGTGCCAGCCCCCCCACCATAGTGCCAGCTCCCCCCATAGTGCCAGCCCCCCCCCCATAGTGCCAGCTTCCCTCATAGTGCCAGCTCCCCCCTAGCAGCCCCCCCATAGTGCCATCTCCCCCCATAGTGCCAGCTTCTCCCATAGTGCCAGCTTCCCCTATAGTGCCAGCTCCCAGCCAGCTCCCCCATCGTGCCAGCCCCCCCATAGTGCCAGCTCCCCCCATAGTGCCAGCAGCCCCCATAGTGCCAGCACCCCCATAGTGCCAGCTCCCCCCAATAGTGCCAGCTCCCCCATAGTGCCAGTTCTCCCCCCCCCCCATAGTGCCAGCTCCCCATAGTGCCAGCTCCCTCATAGTGCCAGCCCCCCATATTGTGGCAGTCCCCCCATAGTGCAAGCCCCCCCATAGTGACAGCTCCCCCCCATAGTGCCACCCCCCCAATAGTGCCAGATCCCCCATAGTGCCAGTTTCCCCCCCCATAGTGCCCGCTCACCCATAGTGCCAGTTCTCCCCCCCATAGTGCCAGCCGCCCCGATTGTGGCAGTCCCCCCATAGTGCAAGCCCCCATAGTGCCAGCTCCCCCCATAGCCATAGTGACAGCTCCCCCCATAGTGCCAGCTCCCCCTTAGTGCCAGTTCTCCCCCCATAGTGCCAGCTCCCCCCATAGCCATAGTAACAGCTCCCCCCATAGTGCCAGCTCCCCCTTAGTGCCAGTTCTCCCCCCATAGTGCCAGCTCCCCCATAGCGCCAGTTCTCCCCCCATAGTGCCAGCCCCCCCTATTTTGGCAAGCCCCCCATAGTGCCAGCTCCCCCATAGTGCCAGTTCTCCCCCCCATAGTGCCAGCTCCCCCATAGTGCCAGCCCCCCTATTGTGGCAGTACCCCCATAGTGCAAGCCCCCCCATAGTGCCAGCTCCCCCATAGCCATAGTGACAGCTCCCCCCGCAAAGAAAGAAAAAAAAAAAACACTAATTCTTACCTCCATCAGCAGCGATGCAGGCCTCTTCCGGCCTGTGTCCCTGCTGTGTGCTGCCCGGCTCAGGCGGCGCGATGATAGTGACGTCATTGCGTTGCCTGAGCTGGCCTCTGATAGGCTGCAGGCATTAGTGCCTGCGGCCTATCAGAAGAACAGGGGAGGGACACGCCTCTCCCTCCCCTGCCCCACAGCACAGCCATCTGTATCGCTGTCCTGAGGACGGCGATACAGATGAATATGGAGATGAGCGCTTCCACAATGGAAGCGCTCATCTCCTACTACTGCCCGCCGCCACTACCGCCGCAATTACATCCAGGGCCGCGCCGCCTGTGGTGATCGGCGGTGCGGCCCTGAGGAATAAAAAAAATTTAAAAAAATTATTTGTTAAAGACGGCCCAGCGGCCGTTTTTTTAGGGTGGCCTGGGGGGCAATTGCCTCCCCGCCCCCCGTCCCCCCCTAGGCACGCAACTGCTGTTAGGCAGCCACTCTCACATGTAGAGGAAGTGAATCTGGCAAAAGGAGCATATTTGTTGGCATTAGGAGTCTATACTGTAGAAATGTCATGTTCTCTACCATTGCATTTTTAATTTCTGTCCATACAGTGTGTTTGATTTCCTAGGCTACTGTAGATCTACCTGTAGCTTATAACAAAATGAGTGGACGTTTATCATTGATACTTCTATCAGGAGTCTTAAATTGTAATCATTATGAGATTACAGTATTAAAGCAACATGTTCATACAACCTAAGCAGGAACTAAATGCATGAGTGACAGCTAATAACATTCATAGTTATGCCGATGGTCTTTGCTGCCACTCTGAGGAGCCACAGGTAAGTCTTTTTAGACTCTTGAGTCGCCCGCTGTGAACAACTGCATGGTAACGTGCAGAAAGCTAAAGTTAACACACCAAAGTGCCAGCTGAAATTGAAACTACAGCAAATTATATGTATGTTAAAAGCTTCTCTCCAGGAAACAGAGTTTATACTTGCAAGCTGTTTTGTAATGCTAGACCAGTATAATTAGTCTTTATAAAGAGCTCAGCTGCAAATACAATGTTGCTACGGAGGTGAATAGAAATATTAGGATTTTTGTACAGAATTTGAAATCCTTCTCCACAGCACAAGGCTGAAAAACTTTAGATTATGAATTTTAAGATAATACATACTGTATATGAATGAAAAAAACGACTGAAGGTTCACAAAGCAGGTGTAAATACTTTAAAAAAATTGTTCTTAAATTTTTTTAGCTTTAAGGGGTTGTCCGCTTTTTTTATATTGATTCGTCGAATTTTAAAATAAAGTAGCGGGTGCAATGACAGGGAGCTGTGATAGCGCCGAACCCCGTCATTGTACGTCTCAGATACCACATTCATACATGATCGTGGCATCTGAGTGTAAAAACTGTGTAAAATTAACATAATAATTTTTTTTTAATCAAACTTACCACCTCCATTTGCTCTCAACGGGATGGCCGCTGTCATCTTGCTTGAAGATCTGGTGCGAAATCTTGCGCGGCACGAGACGTCATACGTCACTACGCACAGAATTTCGGCGAGATCTTCAATCAAGATGGCGCCTGGTGGCCCTTCGCCAGCAAATGGAGGAGGTAAGTATGTTTTTTTTTGTTTTTTACACTATTTCAGGTTAAATTGATTCTCTAAAACGAAGCACGAGGAAATTCGGCTTTGAGGCAAATCGAATTTATCCTGAAATTCGGATCGAATTCCACTTTGTGGGATTAGATTCGCTCCTCTCTATTGATGACCTATCTTCAGGATAGGTCATCAATATCAGATCTGGCCGAGGAAGAGAAAGCAGCGTCGGTATAAGCACTGCCTTCTCTTCATTGTTTATATGCTTGCCGACGCAGCTTGAACAGGAAGGAGCTGTTCCATTGAAGTATATAGGACAGCTGAGATGCAATTACACCTGCTCGCTGCTGCAATTGCGTCGGCAAGCAGGTAAACAATGAAGAGAAGGCAGTGCTCGTACCAGCGCTGCATTCTTTTCAGGCAGCTAATCGACTGGGGTGGCGGGGGTTGGCCCCCTGCCGATCTGATTTGGGGTGGCGGGGGTTGGACCCATGCTGATCTGATATTGTTGATCTATCCTGAAGTCTGGTGAGTAGGCGATTGTTGGTAAGGAATGCTTCCTTCCCAACAATCATAATGCTCATCTGAAGGTCTAATAAAGCCTTAAGGCAGGCATCTTCAACCTGCGGCCCTCCAGCTGTTGTAAAACTACAACTCCCACAATGCCCTGCTGTAGGCTGATACCTGTAGGCTGTCCAGGCATGCTGGGAGTTGTAGTTTTGCAACAGCTGGAGGGCCGCAGTTTGAGGATGCCTGCCTTAAGGCTATGTCCACATCTGCGTTTTAGTATTGTAGTACTCTGGACCAGAAGAAGAGCAGAGTACCAGAATTGCCTTATCCAGCATAGATGGTCACAATCGGGGGCCTACCAAATTCTTCTTCACTATAATGGCATCCATTGGATGTCTGGCAAGAATGCCAGCTTTCTGTTTAAAAAAAATTCTTGCCAGAAACCCAATGGGATATGGCAAATCTGATACTCTGCTCCTCTGATGGAACAGAGTACCAGAATGCTAAAATGCAGATGTGGATGTATCCTTAGATCACAAAATAAGCAACAGTAATATAACTGATCTGGAACAGGTTGAGCAAACCGACCTCTCTATTTTCCCATTGGCATTTAACATTTTGTCATTCTGTTCCAGCATAGGAACGGAATACATGAATTGCCATCTCCAGCATATGCCTGAAAACACCATTGACCAAGTGATCCCTTTCACTATAATGGGGTCCACTGGGTTTCTGGCATGAATACTAGCATTCTGCCGGACAAAATACTGTTGCATGCTTCTACCCTTGTTATCTTATGATACCCATGTCTACATGTACACTGCCCAGGTCAGCTTCGAAGAGACTCACCAGTAGACAATCCATGCAGTAGATGCAATACCCAGCTCCTGGAAAAGGAGGCCAGATCTCTTATAATGCGCTGTTCAGTATAGGATGAAGGTGGTGGAGATGCACTGGCTCACTGTGCACACTTCTTCTACTGAGCTTCTGTGCTTGGAACACAAGACAATCTGCCAGGTCCCAGGACCGCAACGTTAGCATTATGGTCAAATAACCCTGAAGAATGCCACTATGGCAACTGGCCAGACCTGACTGCACTTCACCCCTGAATGGCAGGTGATCTTCAAATGGGTTGCCTAATTCAACCATGAGAAAATATGCGTTTGACATTAACATTAAAGCATAAAGATACATAAACATCACCATATCTTTTGTATCAGAGGTTTGTATGTGAAATTTCTGTCTCCCGTATACCATTAACCACTAGACTTTCCTCTTCAAAGCAGCCTGGCAACATGGTTTCTCACAAGGGAACTGCTTAGTTCTTGGCTTCAGTTCTAGCATCCCTGAGTTAACCACGTGCAAAACAAATTAGCGACAATAAAAATAAAAGGAACAATTGACTGACAGGAGAACGTGACAATTCGCTGTCATGAAACAAGCCAAACAGAGAGGTTGCACACAATAATAGGTAATAAAGCTTGCACAGGGACATCATTCTTCTGTGTGATCTATGATGATTGTCAAATTCCTGGCTGAAAATCCACGCTCTGAATGAGGAAAACTACACTTCTGTACAAGCAGTCAGCTAGACAGCTTGGCTAATAAAACAAAGCTTCCATTGATTAAAAAAAGCACACCATGGAAAGCTTCCCTGTAAAAGACTGCCATGAAAACAATATGTAGCCTAAACGTGGCTAAACAGCCTGTCCAAGCCCACAATATATAGCAAAATGCTATTTTATTCCAAAACATATGGTCATTTAGAACATTCTAAGTTTCTAGATATATTGAGTATTTTGGATATTTACAAGATGGAAGACAGGGGTGAAACTACATCGATATAGCTGGTGAAACTGCTATGGGTTCCTCAGTAACAATGCGATCCAGGCCATCAGGCCCAAGCCTAGCCGGACAGTACATACACCGTAGTGATTAATGTGTGTGTACTGGCAGTCAAGGCCTGGGCCATAATGGGTCAGAGACACAGCAGCCAGACGTAGGCTTTACTCCAACTACTGTGTCTATCTTCCATTACTGCCTGTGCCTCATTCTCTGGCCTGTGCTCTCCCCAGCAGCATGCATGATGCAGTGACATCCTCATTAGAGCATGCGAACATATGGAGAAATTTGTGCCCGCCATATTCTTTTACATTATGAAGAACTTTGACCCATGACACATCCATCCGGTGGTACAGGACAGCCAATTGAGACGTTTCAGCACATGGACATACCCCCTACCTTATAAATAAACCTGATCTGGCCGCCATTTTACATTCAGTGTTTTGCCAGTGTAGGGAGAGGTTGCAGTGTGGAGCAGGGACAGGCTGTTAGGGACACCAAACGCTAGCTAATAGGGACACAAAAGTCATTTTAAGGACTGGTATAGGTGTGATATCGATAGCTGTGATACACAGAGGGGTGCAATATACTTATAATATACTTTAATAATGAGTCAAATACACATAGATCTATATAGTGTTCACCTGGAAGTCAGGGGCCTAGGGGCTAGGGGCTTACTAGGGCCATTTTTATATAGGGTAAGGTTCCGGATGGGGTCGCTCTTATCAGGGCGGGTGGTCTGTGGTTAGGCTATCAGGGCCAGAATAGCACCCCCTGTAGGGCAATATCAGGGACAGTTCTTTGCCCACCCTGTCCTCCAGGGATAGATGTTTTTTGCTTTCCTTCTGGGATTCATGGATGTGCACTTGAACCCCCCCGGATTGTGGTAGGACACATGGTTTCTGATTTGATGCCGCCGAGCACCTGATTTAGTGCCGCCGAGCACTTGTTATTGCCTACCACATCTATGCTTTCTGCTTAACTTTAATAATTAAATTTATTTGCATTTTGAGGGATATCTTTTCCATTCAAACGTCCTCAAAATGGGTCCGCATCCGTTCCGCAATTTTGCAGAACGGGTGCAGACCCATTCATTTTCAATGGGGCTGGAATGTGCTGTCCGCATCCGCATTTGCGGATCCACATCCGCATTTTCGGATCCTCACCTCCGCATCTGTGCTTCCGTTTCCGCAAAAAAATAGAACATGTCCTATTCTTGTCTGCAATTGCAGAGTAGACAAGATTAGGCATTTTCTATTATAGTGCCGGCGATGTGCGGTCCACAAATTGCAGAATGCACATTGCCGGTGTCCGTGTTTTGCGGATCCGCAAAACACTTACGGACGTGTGAATGGACCCTCATAGTAACATTATTAAAGGTTACGTTTTGTCTTTATGTATCTTCTAATGGATTGCCTTCCTTGTACAATGTTATAATATACTTTCTATGTTAGAAAGTATATTATAGTGCACTTGTATTGTGCGGCAGGTGTGTGCGGTTCTGCTGCGATACTGCAGGTATATAGAGGGACAAGCGTTATTGGAACAAATAATTTCTACTGGTGTGATATACCAGTCGTCCCCCAAAAAACAGATTGAAGCGGGGTGTTATATACCAATATACTTTCTTTATAGTGCATTTGGGTACTGTATAGTGCATTTGCGCATGCGCGTACGCGAAGATTACATTGCCGATATTTCACATTGAAAAAATAATGAATGGAGATCGCAAATTCGAATAATACATCTGGTATGTCACTGTCCATGTTGTGGGACTATTTGTGCACTTCTAGTAATTATTTCTTGGCTGCAAATATGGGCTGAAGGTTTTTCAGGTTTGCCTGCCATTAAAATGAATGGGACCCGACATGAACTTGCGGTTCGCGAACATTTGATCGCGTTCGCGATCCGTCCCGGCAGATGTTCGTCCATCACTAATCCTCATGCCTGCTGGAGTCATTATGAGAGCACACAGGCTGAGGATATCCCCTGGCCTGTGCACTGCCCTGCTTAGTTCAGCAGGCACAACAAAATCAATGCATCACACTAGCTACTGAGGATAGCATGATGTGCTCTGTTCATCAGGAGAATGGGGCTAGGTAAGTATTGCTTTTGATTTTATTAACAGTAAAGGAACTTTACTGCTGTAAGGGGGACACTAAAGGGTCATCACTACTATGAAGTCGGTTCTGCATCATGCCTTCTACGCTTTGCTTATTGCGGGAACAGAGCTAGGTATTACATTTTTATTTTATTAACACTGCAGGGGCTTCACTACTGTGGTGCAGTACCCTAGACCTGAGGGTAGCTGCAATTGTTTGTTATGTTATGTTTTGTTATTGTTGTCATTAGGGATGAGCGAATCGATTTCGGATGAAACATCCGAAGTCGATTCGCATAAAACTTTGTTCTAATACTGTACTGAGCAGGAGCTCTGTACAGTATTAGAATGTATTGGCTCCGATGAGCCAAAGTTATTGCTTTGCGAAGTCTCGTGAGACTTTGCGCAATAACTTCATAAATTAATTTGTACTGTAAAAAAACATTTTCCGAACTCGGGTTCGGTCCTAAGTGGTAACTTCGCGAAGCAATAACTTTGACTCATCGGAGCCACTGCATTCTAATACTGTACAGAGCTTCTGCTCCGCACAGTATTAGAACAAAGTTTTATGCGAATTGACTTTGGATGTTTCATCCGAAGTCGATTTGCTCATCCCAAGTTGTCATGTTATGCTCTGTACACCAACATGGGAGGTATGGTTGGCAAGGACAGGGTTAACCACTCTGTTGCTCTCCTTTTGGTGGGATTGGGCTGGTCTTACTTCTTTCCAGGAGGGGGAGATCGATTCTAGTTTGTGTGGAGGAAGGACACTCATCACCTAAATAACATTCAGGCCAGTCTAACCCTAAGCCTGTATCACACAGTGAACACCTATTTCCACAAGTGAAAGCATACTGTGAAATACAAGAGAGAGAAGTCAGCAAGACAGCACATCTAAGGTGCCATTTAATTGTCATCTATCCAGCCACCATATTTCATCATCTAGTGACAGAAATTGCACTTTGTACCTACTACTGCTGAAAGTATGTACTACAAGTTATATTTTTTACTAAGTAAGGATAAATTTTTGTACTTTTACTTCTGTCCTGATTCTTCAAACCACCGATCTCCAGGGAGCAACGGCCTGAGGGAGTAGACCGTGATGCAACATCTCATCAGGGCCACTACCACTCCCATCCTCCCCATCGGCTCATCAGTGGCTCACTGCAGGAGTACTAAGGGAACAGCACTACTGTAAGGGGAAATTAAAGGGGCATAACTACTGTGTGGGGCACTAAATGGGCATTCTACTATATTTGGGCAGTATGGGATCATTCTGTTTTAAATGGGGTACTAAAGAAGAATAAATACTGTGTAGGGCACTAAGGGGTCATACAAGGCCCAGAGCAGCACACTGTAAAGTAAACTCATTACTTTTCCTTCTGTCCAGCACTAGTAAGCATTTTATTTTCATATTCTTTACATGACTGAGTGGGTGGGGGTTGTATGGCAAGTGAGGGTGGGTCTTGACTAGCTGTGGGAGGATGGTTGCAGGGAAATTGGCATATACAATTACAATTAGTACTTTCGTACACTTAGTAGTGGTTCACGTTGGCTGTTCTCACTCCAACGCTTCCTGGGGATGTGCACTGTATCAAGGGTGAACCTTTTCTATCCTCGGAACATACCCTGGACCTTTTGGGGCTCCTGACTGGTGTCAGGTGGGGTGCTCTTAATGTTAGATAGATGGGTGCAAGGCTGGAGAGCAGATGTAGGGGCTGGTGGACGGATGGTAGTCAGACACCAGGTTCGTTTGGTTGCAATAAATAAAGTCTCTTTTTACTGAATAGATAATGGGAGTAGTATAGCAGCAATATGCACAGTTCTAGAGTATGGTACAGGCTAGACCTCTCCCAATAGTTGTGTAGGCCCCTAGCAATGGTGGTAGTAATCCTCCCAGAGTCTGACTGTAAGTACACCTTGCAACCTCCCCTAATAACCACAGGCATGCAGTTCCATTCTCATTAACTCTTTCTGCAGTTCCCAGTTGCAGTAGGTGTTCTACTCGAGCACCTGAGCACTCGAGCACTTTGGTGCTTGATCAACACTAGCAGGCATCAGTCTTCTGCTCCATTCTTTAGAAAGGTTGCTCACTGATGTTCACCTTACCAACTAATGGGGGAATCTCACTAGCCTAGCACGCATTACAGTTTTAGAAGCACTGTGCTAATGTGTTAATATTCATGAATATTTTTGGGGGTGGATTTCCTGGAGAAGGAATATTGGCTCACCAAGCAAAGGTGAGGACTGGGCAAAGATTAAAATTGTGTTTGATGAAGTGGTGCAACCAGCTATTAGAGGGGTTCTGTAGACATATTCGTATATTTTACATACTATCAGCATGTGGAATGAGAAATATTTTGTTAAAATAGTTCGACAATGGACATCTGTACGCTGCACTGGGACACAGAAGTGGATGTGCTATCTGATGGTGCTTGCGAAAGTCCAGGTGCAGGGCGGTAGGCATCCGGGCCTCCGTCTTGTACAGGGGAATGGCCAGCACATAATACAGGGGAAGAGGAGGCAGTGGTGTGACCTGCAGACACTGATTGTTGACCTAGGCATTTGGTCCACCTATAAGGGTGCTTTGATGCCATGTGGCGGATCATGCTGGTGGTGGAGAGGTTGCTGGTGTTCACGCCCCTGCTCATTTTGTTTGGTGTGGCCCGCCTTCTCTCTTTTTCCACCCCACTGCCTCTTCCAGCTCGGCTTTCCATCTTCCCAGGTTGGGTCAGTGATTTCATCGTCCACCACCTCCTCTTCCACTTCCTCACTTTGGGCATCCTCCTGACTTGTTGACCTAACAACAACCTCACTTATTGACAACTGTGTCCCATCCTCATCATGAACCTCTTGAGACACTAGTTGCCGTTGACTTATTGGCAACTGTGTCTCATCATTATCATCCACCTCGTGAAACACTAATTGCCGTTTCCCACCATCATCTTCTTGTGACTGTGAACGCTCAAGAGTTTGGGAATCGGTGCACACGATCTCCTCATGTCCCTCTTCAAGCGGGCTTGGCAAGAGGCCCAAATCAAGAAATGGCGATGAAAAGAGCTCCTCGGAATATCCAAGTGTGGGATCACTTGTTTGGCAAGACTCTCAATGGTGGGAGGAGGGAGGATCAGGGTGATGATTCTGTTGACCAGACTCTTGGCTACTGAGATTGGACTTTGTGGAAGACAGGGTGGTGCTTAACCGACTCGAAGCATTATCTGCTGCAATCCAACTGACCACCTGGTCACACTGGTCTGACTTCGAGACTGGTGTCCTGCGCCGCCCTGCAAACTGGGACATGAAGCTAGGTATCTTGGATGAGTGTGTTTCTTGTGCTCTGGCAGCAGGGAAAGTTTCACCGAGCCCAGGGCCACAGCCTCTGCTTGCACTATCAGCAGCACGGCCACTTCCCTCGTCTTCTACATATTAAATGGTATACAGTTGCAAGAAAAAGTATGTGAACCCTTTCGAATGATTTGGATTTCTGCACAAATTGGTCATAAAATGTGATCTGATCTTCATCTGATTTACAACAATAGACAATTACAGGCTGCTTAAACTAATAACACACAAAGAATTAAATGTTACTATGTTTTTATTGAACAAACCATGGAAACATTCACAGTGCAGGTGGAAAAAGTGTGTGAACCCTTAGATTTAATAACTGGTTGAACCTCCTTTGGCAGCAATAACTTCAACCATCGTATCGTAGATTCGCTAACAGGGATGTTAGCATATGCCACAGACTTTTGTAGTCTTTAGCTGACACTCTAGGATTCTTCTACACCTCATTGAGCAGTCTGCGCTGTGCTCTTGCAGTCATCTTTACAGGACGGCCACTCCTAGGGAGAGTAGCAGCAGTGCTGAAATTTCTCCATTTATAGACAATTTGTCTTACCGTGGATTTCTGTGTCACTAAAACTGCTTGCTGTCAGTGAATGTACTTTCAGATTGAACCTAAAATGGCCGCCTGAGCACTGCGCCATCATTGTGCCAACGCCCTGCTACCGGTGGGAAAAAGTTTCTGACACCCCCTCAGAAGCGGGAAAATTGAGTTGCAGCCCCTTTAGAAGAGCGGGAAAATAATATTTGCTGCGACACCATAGACTTTTCTTTATGCCGCCTGGTGGTGCCGCCCCCCTAATACAAGTGAACCTAGGGGGAGGACCTGAAAGAGTTAGGAATGCCAGCCCTTCAGAGGAAATGGAAATGCTCTGTTGCGGTGGTATTGAAGAGAACTTTAACACTGTATCCCCACGCAACCGGGAAGAGCAAGCCACCCGGACCCCTAGAAAAAAAGACTGAGGAGGAGCAAGTCCAGGAATATAAAGCTTGGGCAGCCCGCTGGAGGAGACAAGGCATGGAACTGCCAAACTACCAGGACCCCACCGGTACTGCTGCGCCGGCCGATCCCCAGGTGTTATCGCACCAGCGCTTGATGAGAGAGGAACCATCAACAAGCCCTACCTTTCCTCCAGCAGAGGAGCAAGAGAGAGAGCACGTATCCTGCTATAACTCCTATTAGCCCCGCACTCCACCTCCCTGGTTGGACTGAATCGCACTGTTGATCAAGTCGGGGACAGAGAGGGACCGCCACCCAGTGTTCCATCAGAAGATTCCCCAGTGGGCTGGAACCCACTTTTGCAGGGTCAAGGAGACGGTAGTGACCGGAATGGTTCTGGGCAGTATGGAACCCTCCAGAAGAGGAAGCACCAGCAGAATAAGACCCTTACTCGTGAGTAGGCCAGCTGGCAATAACAATTTAGCCCCCTTGTGAGAGACTACTGTATTGGGAGCCAGTACTGTTATGTTGGGGAAGGAACTCTTTGCTTGAGTTGCTGTGGAAGTCTTCCAGGCCACATGGGAGTCCTATACCTATTGTTTTCCCAATTTGTTCAGGACTACCTGCTGGACTCCTTTACTGCAATATCCCAGTTGCGCCATGTTTTGTTTGCGCCATTTTATTCCCTTTATACTCCCTTCTCAGGTTTTCTGGGACTTTACATCAACAGTGTTCTGCAACGTTTTAAGTCATGTGCCCAGAAATACTTTCTTCTGCGTGTTATCCTATGGAACGCATATGCTTTTATAAATCAAAGACTGTTGCACTTTAACTCCTTGGATTACCAATATTTTATACCTCAAATCTGGGATGGACTTTGTCTCAGGACTTTGTCATGAACTTTGCTGCCCCATTCTAAGATCAACGACCATTTTTGACACCGTCAAGCACAGAAGATGCAACGACCCATGTCACCCTTGCGTCATGAGAAAAGACAAGAAAAAATATAGATGTGATATTTCAATAACTGTATATTGTTATGCATAACCCTTTATTTACAGGAGATTAGTACCATAATAGTACTCTGCAACAGTAAAGAATTTGCATATTTGTGATTGCGGCACATGTCTTATATCTTACATGTGACGGCATAGAGACCCACAGCATCTAGCAAGACCAACGCTGAGGACGGCTTACCTTAAACCAAGGGGGGATGCAGTGTCCCACTATGTGCTATATGTGGGCACTTTAAACTGTCTTATTTAATGTATTTATATGCTAGCAGCTATTTCCTATTAACAGGCAGATAGAGTGTCTTTACACCTACTCGTCCCTAGGTGGTGCTGGCACCACATATATATAGTTGAGGGTGTGTCTAGGCAGTGTAGAATGATAGAGAACCTCAGAAGATAAGGAAGGAAGTTAATGGAGGAGCAGAACAGGCCTAGTCCACAATGTAGCTGCTATTTTAGCCCCTTGGCCCGGATCAAGCCAAGGGAGTATAGAGAACAGTATTACAGCAGCAAAGCACAGACCAGTGAGTCTACATCTGAATATAGAAAAAGTCTAGTGGAGGTTAGAGCTAATATTAGCCAATGGACTTCACAAGCAACAGTGACCAGGAGGAAACTAAACGTACCTGGACACAGCCGGATGATTAGTGCACAGAGGCATCCTTCACCACATGCCTCTATGGACATAATGGACCGTAATTCTTCAGTGAGCATCCTTTCCAAAGAATGGAGCCGAAGACTGATACCTGCTATTAGGGAGACAGCCCTGTGGATTGCTACTGACCAGTAAGAGTTTATTATGTTGGGGAAGGAACTCTTTGCTTGAGTTGCTGTGGAAGTCTTCCAGGCCACATGGGAGTCCTATACCTATTGTTTTCCCAATTTGTTCAGGACTACCTGCTGGACTCCTTTACTGCAATATCCCAGTTGCGCCATGTTTTGTTTGCGCCATTTTATTCCCTTTTTACTCCCTTCTCAGGTTTTCTGGGACTTTACATCAACAGTGTTCTGCAACGTTTTAAGTCATGTGCCCAGAAATACTTTCTTCTGCGTGTTATCCTATGGAACGCATATGCTTTTATAAATCAAAGACTGTTGCACTTTAACTCCTTGGATTACCAATATTTTATACCTCAAATCTGGGATGGACTTTGTCTCAGGACTTTGTCATGAACTTTGCTGCCCCATTCTAAGATCAACGACCATTTTTGACACCGTCAAGCACAGAAGATGCAACGACCCATGTCACCCTTGCGTCATGAGAAAAGACAAGAAAAAATATAGATGTGATATTTCAATAACTGTATATTGTTATGCATAACCCTTTATTTACAGGAGATTAGTACCATAATAGTACTCTGTAACAGTAAAGAATTTGCATATTTGTGATTGCGGCACATGTCTTATATCTTACATGTGACGGCATAGAGACCCACAGCATCTAGCAAGACCAACGCTGAGGACGGCTTACCTTAAACCAAGGGGGGATGCAGTGTCCCACTATGTGCTATATGTGGGCACTTTAAACTGTCTTATTTAATGTATTTATATGCTAGCAGCTATTTCCTATTAACAGGCAGATAGAGTGTCTTTACACCTACTCGTCCCTAGGTGGTGCTGGCACCACATATATATAGTTGAGGGTGTGTCTAGGCAGTGTAGAATGATAGAGAACCTCAGAAGATAAGGAAGGAAGTTAATGGAGGAGCAGAACAGGCCTAGTCCACAATGTAGCTGCTATTTTAGCCCCTTGGCCCGGATCTTGCCAAGGGAGTATAGAGAACAGTATTACAGCAGCAAAGCACAGACCAGTGAGTCTACATCTGAATATAGAAAAAGTCTAGTGGAGGTTAGAGCTAATATTAGCCAATGGACTTCACAAGCAACAGTGACCAGGAGGAAACTAAACGTACCTGGACACAGCCGGATGATTAGTGCACAGAGGCATCCTTCACCACATGCCTCTATGGACATAATGGACCGTAATTCTTCAGTGAGCATCCTTTCCAAAGAATGGAGCCGAAGACTGATACCTGCTATTAGGGAGACAGCCCTGTGGATTGCTACTGACCAGTAAGAGTTTATTATATTCAGTACCTAAGTGCTAGAGTGTAGACATAGTATATACAGATATAGAGAGAAGGAAAACTCCTCAAATTACAATTGCCAAGCCTGTTATAAGGAATACAGCTGAACCAATATTTGGTTTTATTGCTTTGCCATATACATGAACTGTACTGACTACCTGGAGACAATTGATCAAGTAAAAGTTCTGTTGTTTACAACAATTGACTCCTCATCCTTTCTACTACCTTCATTCACACCTAACTGTGCTGGCATTACGAACAACTGGGGTCCCAGCCTCCAAAGGACCCTAAACACCTATACCATCAAGGGCACCTCAACTACCATCTGGCTGGTGATCCCTGTACTAGAGAGTGCCCCAGAGGATTTAGTGTTGTCTTCCCCTTCACTGCACGCCAACGCAAAAAGGCTCTGCTAACAATGAGTACCAACAACTACTACCCCAATCGTCCCACCGTAGCCTCACGCGTTGCACCTGCGGACCCGGTTGCTGCAGTTGTGAAGTGCAAGGCAACATCCCTGACAGCTGATGGATGCTGACTGCATCTGTGTAGACAAAGATGACACCAGGTTAACAGTTGAACAGTAAGTTTTTTATTGATTTTTTAAGTTTAGATACAGCAGTTCTGTTCTCACACTTTGTATGGACAAGAATATCTTCCACAATTTTGCAGATCACAGATCTTACAGGTTTCAAGGCTACAAAGGTAGTTTATAGGCCTGGGTCTTTCTAAGGCACAATCTTCCTCACACTGCACTTTTCTTTCCCACAGTTCTAGAAATAGGGGTTCAATATTTTGCTCTTTCTATGCAATGCAACCATGGGGCGACCACCTCTATATGACAGACAAAGTTCCATTACTTATTGAAGGTTGCTGTACTCATTGTAAATGGTTCCCCAATGTCCTTAGTGAGATGTGGATCTTTTAGAACTTCCACTGTGCACTTGTAAAGGATGTCCAGCGTACCATAAGACTTGAATCTCCTGAACAAGTTTCATTGTGGGGCCTCTAGGCCTAAGTTATATCTCTAGAGACATGGTATGCTTCTCAAGGTATCTTTTTCTCTCTTCCTCTCTAAGATAGCAGTTTTTTAAGCTTTCTATCTGGTTGGCTCTGTTATACAGAGTTGTTTTCAGGGACAATTTTCCAGTCACTATAAAGATATTATTCAAGGTGTTGTGGCAAGTTTTGAAGTTATCCTTTATCCACAGTGTTATCCCCCTGTCCACAGGTCCCATTTCCTTTATAAGATGGAGCATCAGGTTCAAGCATGCACCCTGCCACTCCATCCATTTTTTATGGGACCACCAGAAATAGGGGCTGCTGAAGATACCGAGTACATACAACGGTATGTACTCAGTATCTCCAGCAGCCCCATAAAAAATAAATGGAGTAACAGGGCCTACTGCTTCATCATGGCGGGGAACTTGACCCCCGTTCTTGGGATTGATGTGGGTCCCAGCAGTCAGACCCGCACCAATCAGTTAGTTATCCCCTATCCTATGCAGGGGTGTACCACCTTTGAGGCCAGGCCTCAGGCAGCACTAGGTAGAGGCAAAAGGAAGGGAGCAGAAGGGCCATGGGCAATGAGCGCTTTCATTGGGGCAGAGGGGTTAGGTTAAGAAATTGGCATGGGTGGGCGCCGTTTCAGTTTTTGCCTCAGGCAGCAGAAAGGCTAGGTGCACCCCTGATCCTGTGGGTAGCATATTACATCATAACACCGCAACACCTTTAAAAGATTAATCAGAATGAAATATTAAACGGTATTATATTAAAAGCATCATATAGCATTCCCAGTGAGAACATTATACCAACAGTCAAACATGGCAGTGTTATAGGTAAACTGTGCTGCCTCGTATAATAGAATATATTTTATTATTGGAGGCACTGTCTATTATGGCTGTGCCAAAACATTAGAAAATATACTCTTTGATCATCTTACTACCCACCTGGCACTAAGGATCCTTTTACATGTAGATTCCTGCCCGTAATGAACGTCGATCAACATTTCTGTGAATGAAAATGAGTTCCATTCAGCTGAATGGGACATGCAGAAATCCATGGGCTTCCCACCAAAGCAACCCCATTCACATGAATATAATACAGTAGATTGTCAGTTGCAGAAAAAGTTCTGCAGCAAGGTCACCATTAGTGTTTTTTCACGCATTCATTCATTTTCATTATTGTCAGCAATACATGCCCTGTATACAGGGAGTGATGTGCCTTTGACAAATGATCATTTGTTTATGTGCACATATACAAATGAGATCAGCCGACAGACGAGCGTCTTCTTGTTTGGTAGCAAATCACATTGCAACTTTACACAGGACATTGATCGGAAACAAGCATTGCAATTGCAAAATATAACTTGAAGTACATCCAGCAGTAGTTGGTACAAAGTGCAGCCTTTATTCCCAGATGCTAAGGTATGGTGGCTGAATAAATGGCAATTAATGCACCTCAGATACGCTATCTTAAAGATCACTGTCTGTCTTGCACTTCTGGCTAACAGCAGTATGACACTTGTGGATATAGGTGTTCATTGTCTGATGGTGGCTTGGAGTTAGTCAGGCCTGGACGTTGTTTAGGTGATGGATGTCTGAACTGTATTCCCTCACCTGAAGCAGGGTCTGTAAAGCTGAGATTGTTGGTCACTCTGGTGACTAATCATGCTGTAGCTTCTCAGGTGTCTTGATGTCCTGACAGTCTCTGGAGTAGTGGTCTCCCAGAAAAATAGGTCACTTGCTGGTCCCTAGACCCAGGAGCATTTGGATGAGCTTCCTTTCTCCTTACTGTCCTAGCTATAACTCATCCTCCCGGCAGAAAGCAGGACCAGCCCCCTCCTACCAAGAGGGGAGGAACAGAGTAGTTAACCTTGTCCCTACTAACTATACCTCTGCATGCTGATGTACGGGGCATAACATAACATTACCTAACATGGCAACACAAAAGCAGATACGCCCAGGTCTGGGATATTTAGCCTTAAAAGTAACAGGTCTTCTTTAAGCAAACAATGCATGAATTTGCACATATATTTCTAAACATTAAAACATCAGAAATAGAGTTATGTCATCACAAGTCATAGATGAATGTGAAATTGTTTATAGATTCTCAATGCCTGGCTAGTCATTAGGGCAACACTGGATCACCAGTTTAGTGTGTTGAGTGACTGCGTTGACCTTTAAGGTAGAAATAACAGGTTGAGGTTACTCGAAATAGATGAGTTTCAATCATACTGAATGATTATTACAGAAAAGCCTGTTAGAGTAGGCGGCTGTGTGCGAGCAATTTCTGGCTGTGCATGATTGACTGAGGCGATCTCTTAACTGAAAATGGCCATTGAGTGGGTGCAGTTCTTAATATGATTACAGAGCTCTGTGGCTCAGTATGACATATAGTGTGTAATGGGGTTTCTGTATGGGAACTTACTTACCTTGGATTAAAACAGAAGCTCATTGCTTCATAAACAACAGAAGGTTATTGCAAAGACTTGGGAAATTTATATAGTATAGAGGGCACACTAGATCTAGCCAGTGTGTTGTGGCCATACGATGGAAAAATACTTTATATAAGAATACCACTATGGTGGTAATACGCTTCATCTTCATAATTGCTTCCTTTTCTGCTTGTGCTGGCATTCACACTCTAACATGCCACAATAGTGCTCTGGGACTTCAGTCTTTATACGTCATGTAAAGATGCAAGATCAGTAGTTAGATAAAGAATATCTGGTACCAGAGGTGGACTGAGAAGTCAAGCAGTTGAGCACCATCTACAGATATCCCTTTGTCCAAGATGATGTAGGCAGTAGTGAATTTCCTACTGTTGCCAATATGATTTTATTTGCCATCATTCTCCCCCCCCCCCCCCCCCGACCCCCGGACTCAAGACCGATGCACCAATGCATTCTTACCCTGCGTCCGAGGTTTAAATAACATTCAGGGAAGAAAATGAATACAAGAACAGGAGCAGAATCTGATGTTAGTTAGGGAGAAGATCAGAAGCAATGTCAGTAATATTACTTTACAGTAAGAGCAGTAGATGCTTGGAACAAACAAACAAAATCAGATTGGGAAAAATACAGTAAGTGACATTAAACATGTCTGGAATACACATATATCTATCCTAAGAGAAAAATAAAAGGGAAATATTATAAGGTAAAAATAGTTGGACCATGTGACCTTTTTCTGTTGTCATTCTATGCCTAGAATTTCCTAATATTGTAACACCTTTGACAGTGACCCAGTAGTAACTGCAAGGGGTTAACCAGGTAATGTGCATCCTAAAGGTTGTGTATGGGAAGTAGTTAGGTGTGGGCTGGCCCCATCCCTTCCTCTAGTGAGAAGCAGTTCAGTTATGTGTAGGCTGTGATTGAGAGACCATTGAGAAGCTAAACAGAGAAATAATTGCCCTCTGAATCAAGAGCAGCTAGAAAAGTTAATGAGCCCCTGAGAGAAAAAACTGCTGGCTATCACAGAAAATTTAGCAGCCATTACAAGGAAGAGTGCTGGAAAATACAAGCCAGTTAATGTTAACACATATGTGCTGGTTGTGTACTTTACTGCACTGTGGTTGGGGAGAGAAGTTACAGACACCCTACCATACTTGATCATCTGCTAAAGAGACTACACCTTCTGTGAGTGTTTTAAAAATAATGACAGAGAAAGAGAGAATTTGCACCTGAATTAGTGATATACAGTTGCAAGAAAGAGTATGTGAACCCTTTGGAATGATATGGATTTCTGCACAAATTGGTCATAAAATGTGATCTGATCTTCATCTAAGTCACAACAATAAACAATCACAGTCTGCTTAAACTAATAACACACATTTTTTTAATGTTACCATGTTTTTATTGAACACACCATGTAAACATTCACAGTGCAGGTGGAAAAAGTATGTGAACACCTAGACTTATGACATCTCCAAGAGCTAATTAGAGTGACGTGTCAGCCAACTGGAGTCCAATCAATGAGATAAGATTGGAGGTGTTGGTTACAGCTGCCCTGCCCTATAAAAAACACACACCAGTTCTGGGTTTGCTTTTCGCAAGAAGCATTGCCTGATGTGAATGATGCCTCGCACAAAAGAGCTCTCAGAAGAACTACGATTAAGAATTGTTGACTTGCATAAAGCTGGAAAGGGTTATAAAAGTATCTCCAAAAGCCTTGCTGTTCATCAGTACACGGTAAGACAAATTGTCTATAAATGGAGAAAGTTCAGCACTGCTGCTACTCTCCCTAGGAGTGGCCGTCCTGTAAAGATGACTGCAAGAGCACAGCGCAGACTGCTCAATGAGGTGAAGAAGAATCCTAGAGTGTCAGCTAAAGACTTACAAAAGTCTCTGGCATATGCTAACATCCCTGTTAGCGAATCTACGATATGTAAAACACTAAACAAGAATGGATTTCATGGGAGGATACCACAGAGGTTGATAAGCAGCAGCAGAAAACTCGACCCCACGCGGCCGGCGCATGCGCTGTGTGGCTGCTGTCCGGACGTGCTCCAATTAGGTCGCTTGTTTGGGCGACGAGGAGGCGCTGAAGGAAGCAGTCACACATCATGGGCGGGTCCGCGCCAAATCGTCCCCCGATGCAGGTGATCGTGGTAGGTAAATGATTGATCCCTCCCCTTTTGTCTATATATGCCCAATTTGTCTTAGTGTTGAATGTACCTCCTGACGAAGCCTACGTGGCGAAACACGTGTCGAGGTTGAGACACTTGGGGATCCATTGACACCAATGAGCAGCAACAACATGGGTATGTAACGTGAGACTCTGTGTGGGTTGGACGGGCGGCATTAGGTACTATTTCAGCAGTCATCAATCATACAATTATACAGCCGCTGTCCCACCGTCCACCTGGGTTTCTCATGTGAGGATGGCAGGATAGTTTGGATGGTATGGTACATGTTCGTGGGGATAGGTATTGTCACCACCCACTAGCTACTCCATCGTCATCTGTCTCTCCAATATTGTTGTAATCTTGGCTGCTCAGGGTGCAACTTTCCTCAAGTGTGATTCTCCACATTGTTGAGCCCTATTTAGAGGCTCGGTTCTTCATGTCCTATCCCCTTTGACTTAAACTTTATTGATTGTTCTACGTAATTTAATAAAAGGAATTTTTTATTAATAGCATCCTTGCTTTTTGGTGTTTGTCAGTACCTGCATGTATGACAGTGTGTATGTGAGAGTGCCTGCATGTATGACAGTGTGTGTATGTGAGAGTTCCTGCATGTACAACAGTCTGTGTATGTGAGAGTGCCTGCATGTATGACAGTGTGTGTATGTGAGAGTGCCTGCATGTATCACAGTGTGTGTATGTGAGAGTGCCTGCATGTATGACAGTGTGTGTATGTGAGAGTGCCTGCATGTATGACAGTCTGTGTGAGAGTGCCTGCATGTATGACAGTGTGTGTATGTGAGAGTGCCTGCATGTATGACAGTCTGTGTGAGAGTGCCTGCATGTATGAAAGTCTGTGTATGTGAGAGTGCCTGCATGTATGACAGTGTGTGTATGTTAGAGTGCCTGCGTGTATGACAGTGTGTGTATGTGAGAGTGCCTGCATGTATCACAGTGTGTGTATGTGAGAGTGCCTGCATGTATGACAGTGTGTGTATGTGAGAGTGCCTGCATGTATGACAGTCTGTGTGAGAGTGCCTGCATGTATGAAAGTCTGTGTATGTGAGAGTGCCTGCATGTATGACAGTGTGTGTATGTGAGAGTGCCTGCATGTATCACAGTGTGTGTATGTGAGAGTGCCTGCATGTATGACAGTGTGTGTATGTGAGAGTGCCTGCATGTATGACAGTGTGTGTAGGTGAGAGTGCCTGCATGTATGACAGTGTGTGTAGGTGAGAGTGCCTGCATGTATGACAGTCTGTGTATGTGAGAGTTCCTGCATGTATGACAGTGTGTGTATGTGAGAGTGCCTTCGTGTATGACAGTCTGTGTATGTGAGAGTTCCTGCATGTATGACAGTGTGTGTATGTGAGAGTGCCTTCATGTATGACAGTGTGTGTATGTGAGAGTTCCTGCATGTATGACAGTGTGTGTATGTGAGAGTGCCTGCATGTATGACAGTGTGTGTATGTGAGAGTGCCTGCATGTATGACAGTGTGTGTATGTGAGAGTGCCTGCATGTATGACAGTCTGTGTATGTGAGAGTTCCTGCATGTATGACAGTGTGTGTATGTGAGAGTGCCTGCATGTATGACAGTGTGTGTATGTGAGAGTGCCTGCATGTATGACAGTGTGTGTAGCATAGGACGCACGCGGGCAGTCTCCGTGTTTTGCGGATCCGCAATTTGCAAACTGCAAAACACATATGGCCGTCTAAATGGTCCCTTAGGCTAGCACCACAAGGTGGCTGTGGCAATGCATTGCAGCATTGTGCTGAGATGATCCTTGGTTGCACGACACATTGTTGGCCAAAAGCACTGTGCAGCCTTATATGTTGCTTGGTCTTCCAGGATTATGCACGTATTGTATATGTTTATGTCTGTATGTGTGGTTTCGGGAGGGGGGGGCCTAGGCACATTCCTTGAACAGGGGCCCCCTGCTGTCTGTGTCTGCCCCCCGTTACACAGCACAATCTACTTCTAGTAAATGGTAATTTTTATGTGCGCACAAACAATCAAATTACGGTACCTGATGAATGAGCGTTTAGTTTCTTCATCAGGTAATCCGCCTACACGCCATCCACCGCAGCCATTACGCCCAAGAGCTACTAAAGCGAGCAACTCGGTAACCCATGTCACAGTGAACTACACTGTGACAATATGTCTATCTTTATTATTTTTTTACATAATAAAGCATTTTTTTTTTAATCATGTTTCCATTTTTAAAAGCCATATCTTTTTTATTTTTTTGCCAATGATCTTGTGCAGCGGCCCCCTTTTTGCAGGAAGAGTTGACATATTTATTGTTGCATTTTTTGGGTGCATATGATTTTTTGATCGTTCAATATTACAAGGGGACCAAAAAATGTCATTTATTTTTTTATTTTTTTCTGCATTCACCTGAGGGGATAGGTCATGTAATTAGAGCAGATCGTTACAGATGCAGCGATACCTAATATGTCTATTTCTTTTTTTTTTCTATTAAAGCTGTTGTCTCCTCTCAGACATCATTGCTAGGATATGCCCCCATTGTCTTATAGGTGCGGGTCACACCTATGCTGGGACCCACACCTAAATTGAGAACGGAGCCCTGAAAGTGGTGGAGGGCGCACTGCTCATATGCAGCCGCCCTCCATTTATTTTCTATTGGGGCCGCCACAAATAGCCGTGAGCTGGCTCGGCTATTTCCGTCGGGCCCATAGAAATTAATGGGAGCGGTGGCTGGTCATGAGCAGTGCGCTTTCATTCACTTCTATATGGAGACCGCTTGGCCAGACCGGAATCCTCCAGCCACCACCTTTCGGGGCTCCGTTACTGATATAGGTGGGACCCACATCTATAAGACAAGCCATATGGGCCCATTGTCTGAGATAAGACAATCCGTTTAAGTTTTACACAGTAAAAAATATATTTTTGTGTTACCATTTTCTGAAAGCCATATATACCGTATTTTTCCGCTTTATAAGACGCACTTTTTTCCCTCCAAAAGTGGGGGGGAAATGGCCGTGCGTCTTATAAAACGGATACTTCGCTGGCCTCTATGCTGCACAGCGCAGCCAGCGAAGTATGTGTGGAGGGAGGAGGTGGGGACACTCATGGCGGGGCCCGGTGCAGTGACTCTACTCTAATACACCGGGCTCCACAACTGTTAAATACATTCAATCTTATCTATATCTAAATGTATACGCTCTGTTCGGTACTTACTGAGTACCGTAAGTATAGCATTAAGACGGCGCAGACCGGCATCTCCCTCGGTCATGCGCCGCCTGCCGCAGCTTCCTCTGTCATGCGCCGCCTGCCCCAGCTCCCTCTGTCATGTGCCGCCTGCCTGTTCATTCATAAAGTGAGATAAGCAGGCAGTCGGCTCATGACCGAGGGAGCTGCGGCAGGCGGCGCATGACCGAGGGAGCTGGGGCAGTCGGAGCATGAGGAGGGAGCTGCGGCAGGCGGCGCATGACCGAGGGAGCTGCCGGTCTGCCCCGTCTTAATGCTATACTTACGGTACTACAGTAAGTACCGAACAGAGTGTATACATTTAGATATAAATCGGATTGAATGTATTTAACAGTTACGGGGCCCAGTGTATTAGAGTAGAGTCACTGCACCGGGCCCCGCCATGAGTGTCTCCGCCTCCTCCCTCCACACTGATGCATCTGATGGGGGATCTGTAGATGACACTTATGGGGATCTGTGGAGGACATAAGTGTCATCCACAGATCCCCCATCAGTGTCATCCATAGATCCCCCATCAGTGTCATCCACAGATCCCCCATCAGAGTCATCCACAGATCCCCCATCAGTGTCATCCACAGATCCCCCATCAGTGTCATCCACAGATCCCCATATCAGTGTCATCCACAGATCCCCCCATAACAGTGCATCATACACAGATCCCCCCATAACAGTGCGTCATCCACAGATCCCCCATAACAGTGCGTCATCCACAGATCCCCCAATAACAGTGCGTCATCCACAGATCCCCCCCATAACAGTGCGTCATCCACAGATCCCCATAACAGTGCTTCATCCACAGACCACCATTAGTTCAAAACCTACCAAAAGCACACCTTTTGGTTCAAAATATTTTTTTCTTATTTTCCTCCTCAAAACCTAGGTGCGTCTTTTCATCAGGTGCGTCTTATAAAGCGAAAAATACGGTATATATATATTTTTTGGGTGATTGTCTTATGTAGGAGCTTGTTTTTTGTAGGATGAGGTGACAGTTTGATTGGTGCATGAAGGAAAAAACAAAACAAAAGAAAAAAGGAACCTGTATACGGCGCCAAATCCCTCAGAGGTAGTCAGCTGCTTATTTTAGAATGGTAAAACAGGGGGTAATGGAGTGCCAAAACAAGCCGTCGTCTCATTCACTATTGAAAAATCCCAGATGCTTGTGCAACCCAGCAGGGTTACTTTTAGGATTAATAGTGATGGTAAATTGAAGATGGTATATTAGAAATAGTATATTAAAAGTAGTATATTAAAAATGCCCCAGTGGGAACAGAATATATTTTTTAATCAAGGTATTCTATCTAGATAGAATACCTTGATTGAAAAATATATTCTGTTCCCACTGGGGCATTTTTAATATACTATTTTTAATATACTATTTCTAATATACCATCTTCAATTTACCCTCACTATTAATCCTAAAAGTAACCCTGCTGGGTTGCACAAGCATCTGGGATTTTTCAATAGTGAATGAGACGACGGCTTGTTTTGGCACTCCATTACCCCCTGTTTTACCATTCTAAAATAAGCAGCTGACTACCTCTGAGGGATTTGGCGCCGTATACAGGTTCCTTTTTTCTTTTGTTTTGTTTTTTCCTTCATGCACCATGTCCACTTTAGATTAATTCTATCTGGACATTACACCTGTGGCAGCCTTTAACATCCTACACACAAAAAAATATATTAATAAATATATACAAAAAAGAACAACAACAATAATAAAAATCAATAAGTATTCACCCGAAATATATTTTGGACCCTAGATATATCGTATCACCACCTAACGGTCCGTTCCCCTTGGCGCCCTGCCTGGATATCCCAGACTCTCTAGACACCAGGGAGTCTGTGACTAATCCCCTCTTCTTTTTTCCCTATATCTCTGTCTTATAGTTTGATTGGTACCATTTCGGAGTACATACGATTTTTAGATTGCTTGGCATAAGACTTTGTTTTGGCACTGTTTTTATTTAGTTTTTTTTATGGCATTCACCTGAGGAGGTCGTTACAGATGCAGCGATATCTAACATACAGTATGTCTGTTTTTCTTTTTTTTTCTTTTATTTATAATTTTATATTACTTTTTTATGGGAAAGCTGCGGGTTTTTTTACAAAAAAAAATAACTAAAGCACAAAATGAAAAAAAATACTGTATTTTTTTACATTTACGTCTACGGAGCTGTGTAAAGACTCATTTTTTGAGGGGCAGATTTGTACTATATTGATACTGTATGTTGGATTTAGCAATGTTTATTAAAATTTTTGTTGCATGCAATCATAATCGTGATATAAAACTTCAGCATGTTGCAGGAAAACTACAACTCCCAGCAGGTCCTGAAGGTTTGCATCTTATAGGGTATGCTAGGAGTTGTAATTTCCAGAGAGGAATGCAGTAAAATGTAAAATTATATTTTTATTACACTATAGATTTACCTATATTATAGTATTAGCTTGCCTAATTATAGCTTGCTGATTTTTCAAGTGCTGATTTTATAAGTGCATTGGAAATATTCAGGAGACTAACTTAGACTAACTTAGGGCTCTTTCACACTTGCGTTATTGTCTTCCGGCATAGAGTTCCGTCGTCGGGACTCTATGCCGGAAGAATACTGATCAGGATTATCCTAATGCATTCTGAATGGAGAGTAATCCGTTCAGGATGCATCAGGATGTCTTCAGTTCCGGTACGGAACGTTTTTTGGCCGGAGAAAATACCGCAGCATGCTGCGCTTTTTGCTCCGGCCAAAAATCCTGAAGACTTGCCGCAAGGCCGGATCCGGGATCAATGCCCATTGAAAGGCATTGATCCGGATCCGGCCTTAAGCTAAACGTCGTTTCGGCGCATTGCCGGAGCCGACATTTAGCTTTTTCAGAGTGGTTACCATGGCTGCCGGGACGCTAAAGTCCTGACAGCCATGGTAAGTGTAGCGGGGAGCAGGGGAGCAGCATACTTACCGTCCGTGCGGCTCCCCGGGCGCTCCAGAGTGACGTCAGGGCGCCCCAAGCGCATGGATCACGTGATCACATGGATCACGTCATCCATGCGCATGGGGCGCTCTGACGTCATTCTGGAGCGCCCGGGGAGCCGCACGGACTGTAAGTATACCGCTCCCCCGCTCCCCACTACTACTATGGCAACCAGGACTTTAATAGCGTTCTGGGTGCCATAGTAACACTGAAAGCATTTGGAAGACGGTTCCGTCTTCAAATGCTTTCAGTACACTTGCGTTGTTACGGATCCGGCAGGCACCTCCGGCAACGGAAGTGCATGCCGGATCCCAACAACGCAAGTGTGAAAGAGGCCTTAGAGATCTTCCACTGTAGCAGAACTTCAGCGGTGTTTCTGGTGGACACTCAGACACTGTGTTTCAAAACAGGTAAGGAATTTGTTAGACAGGTTATCACTATTGTCTGATTGCAAATGAGCATACAGTAGGTGATAAATGTGTTAAATTTGTTGTTAGGGGAGGAGCTTTTGTGGGAGTGTGTGTATATATAGCCACATAGTATTAGCTTGCCTAATTATAGCTTGCTGATTTTTCAAGTGCTGAATTTATAAGTGCATTGGAGATATTCAGGAGACTAACTTAGACTAACTTAGAGATCTTCCAGTGTAGCAGAACTTCAGCGGTGTTTCTGGTGGATAATCAGACACTGTTTCAAAACAGCAGAACTTCAGCAGTGTTTCTGGTGGATACTCAGACACTGTGTTTCAAAACAGTGCTGATTTTGCATTGGAGATATTCAGGAGATACTCAGGAGATAATCTGGAGGTGGATACAATCTAAACAAGTAAGATGTGTTTGTTTAAAATCTTTCCCCTCTTTAAAATGGCAGACCTGGTTCTGTGCAGGAATTGTTGTGCTTTTATTTCAGGTTCCACTCTTCAGAGGTTTGGATGCTGGCTGATCTGTAGAGAGCTCTCCATAATGCAGCAGGAAAATGCTTTTTGAAATCTGAGATTTGTAAATTAACTGGTAAACAAACTCAGGCTGAGAACGTTGCAAAGCCACTGCCACAGAGGCCCCCTAGAAATGGAAGATTGGTTACAGCAGGTTCTGGTAGAGACATGTCCCACAGTCTGTGGCTCTCCATAATTCATTTGCAGCACTTTCAGAGTGCAAGAGCAACATGGAGGATGGCTCAAGCACAGTGGGAGAGAAACAATGATCTCCCATGCCTAAAATATGCAAGACTGCAGCCAAAGACAAAAAGGAGAAGGTGAGGACCGATAGAAAGCAGCTGTTGGTGGGCGATTCCATCATAAGAGGTGTGAAGTTTTAGGAAAATGGTGTTGTGAGATGTCTCCCTGGTGCTACCGTTAGCAGGGATAGACGACGTATCCCTAATATTGTTAGGCAAGCAAAGCAGGAAAAGGGAGGTGGATGTCATTGTCCATCTTGGGACAAATGATCTGGCTTGCAATGAGGTTTCAAAGGTGAAGGAAGCTTTTCACACACTTGGAAATGATATACGAGAGGTTGCATCAACTGTTTCATTCTCTGCAGTTTTGCCTTTGCATAACCTTCAGCATGACAGGAAGATGCGCATTAAGGAATTCAATGTATGGCTTGGTGAATGGTGTCTGAACCAAGGGTTTGGCTTTGTGTCTCATATTAGCTCTCGTTGGAATGGAAAATAACTGTACAAGAAAGATGGTTTGCAGCTTTCTCTCAAGGGAACCAATGTCCTCAGTGAACAGTTCCAAGTATTTGCTAAGGAGCATTTAAACTAGGAAATGGGGGCAAAAGAGTGACAATTCAGCAGTCCGACTGCCCCCCAGAACAATGCCAGAAGATGCCAGTAGCACATAGGTTAAGAAATGACAAGCTCAGAGTCTTGTCTACAAATGTTCACAGTTTAGTTGTGGCTGTAATGGCATCTGAGAATATAGATTTAGTGGCTGTTACTGAGACGTGGTTCAATGGAAGTAATGACTGGGATATAAGAAGACAAGGGTTCTCTCTATATAGGAAAGACAGAGAAGGCAAGAAGGGGGGAGGGGTGGCCCTGTATGTGAAAGATAGCATAAAATCTAATTTAATACAAGTTAGCGAGACCAATTTAGAGTCAATTTGGGTTACCTTGCAGCTTGATAATCATAAGGTAACTCGTGTAGGTGTGATATATAGACCACCTAGCCAAGTCAAAGAATTAGATGATCTACTAGTTGAGGAAATAGCTAAAATGACATTGAAGGGGGAAGTTATCATTATGGGAGACTTTAATCTTCCTGATGTAAACTGGAAAACCAAAATAGCTAGTTCTGCCAGGAGTAGAGATATTCTAAATTCCCTACTGGGATTATCTCTACAGCAAGTAGTTGAGGAGCCAACCCGGAAGGAGGCCATTTGAGATTTAGTATTCACAAATGGGAATTTGGTATCTGATATTACTGTAGGGGAAAGCTTGGGATCTAGTTATCACCAGTCAGTGTGGTTTACTATAAGTACAGTGACTGATTCACACCACACAAAAACAAAAGTTTTAGATTTTAGAAAAACTGACTTTTCTAAAATTAGATTCCCTATCAGATTGGAACAGTTTCCATGGAGACCAGGAGAAATGGGACCACTTAAAAGTGGCACTATTGAAGGCAACAGAAAATTGCATTAGGCTTGTCAGTAAAAGCAAAAAAAGGAAGAGGCCACTGTGGTACTCAGCAGAAGTGGCCAAAATAATTAAAAACAAAAAGATAGCATTTAGTAATTATAAAAAAAAAAGAGGATGACAGGCAAATTTATAAGATTAGGCAGAGAGAGACCAAACAAGTTATAAGAGCTTCTAAAGCGCAGGCAGAAGAGAAATTAGCTAAGTCAGTGAAAAAAGACGATAAGACATTCTTCAGATACATAAATGAAAAAAGGAAACTAAAACAAGGAATTACCAAATTAAAAACAAAAGAAGGAAGGTATATGGAAGAAGATAAAGAACTAGCTGACTGCCTCAATGAATACTTCTGTTCAGTTTTTACAAAGGAAAATGAAGGAAAAGGACCTCAGTTAGGAAGGAAGACTAATGAATCTGTTGATGCATGTGTCTTTACAGAGGAAGAGGTTCTAAGTCAGCTGTCTAAATTTAATAGAAATAAGTCATAGGGGCCTGATGGGATACACCCAAAGCTATTAAAAGAGCTCAGCGGTGAACTAGCAAAACCATTAACAGATTTATTTAACCAATCACTGGTAACAGGAGTCGTCCCAGAAGATTGGAAATTAGCAAATGTTGTGCCCATTCACAAGAAAGGTAGTAGGGAGGAATCGGGCAACTATAGGCCAGTGAGCCTGACATCAATAGTGGGGAAATGAATGGAAACCATACTCAAGGAGAGGATTGTAGAACATCTAAAATCCCATGGATTGAAAGATGAAAAACAGCATGGGTTTACTTCAGGGAGACCATGTCAAACTAATCTTATTGATTTTTTTGATTGGGTGACTAAAATAATAGATGGCGGAGGTGCAGTAGACATCACTTATCTAGACTTTAGTAAGGCTTTTGATACTGTCCCACATAGAAGGCTTATCAATATATTAGAGTCTTTCGGCTTGGACTCCCATATTGTTGAATGGATTAGGCAGTGGCTGAGGGACAGACAACCACTGGCGGATCCAGGGGGAAGGGCAACTGGGCAATTGCCCCCCCACCCCCACCGAGCTGCTCAGAAGTGGGGTGGGGGGGCGGCGGCGGGGCACAGGGAGATGAACGCTTCCATTGTGGAAGCGTTCATCTCCATAGTCATCTGTATCGCCGTCCTCAGGACAGCGATACAGTTGGCTGTGCTGAGGCAGGGGAGGGAGAGGCGTGTCCCTTTCCCTTCCTCTGATAGGCTGCCGGCCTAGTGCCTGCAGCCTATCAGAGGCCGGCGCAGGCGGCGCAATGACGTCATCGCGCCGCCTGAGCCGTACAGCGCGGGACACAGGCCGGAAGAGGCCTGCATCGCATCGCTGCCAAGGAGGTAAGTATAAGTGTTTATTTTTTTTGTGTGTACAATACTGGTGGCTACTGGCACATAATGGGGGGCTGTCATTACTGGCACATAATGCGGGGCTCTGGCTACTGGCACATAATGGGTGGGCTATGGCTACTCGCACATAATGGGGGGCTCTGGCTACTAGCACATAATGGGGGGTTGTCATTACTGGCACATAATGGGGGGCTGTCATTATTGGCCCATAATGGGGGGCTGTCATTACTGGCACATAATGGGGGGCTGTCACTACTGGCACATAATGGGGGGCTGTCATTACTGGCACATAATGGGGGGCTCTGGCTACTGGCACATAATGGGGGGCTCTGGCTACTGGCACATAATGGGGGGCTGTCATTACTGGCACATAATGGGGGGCTGTCATTACTGGCACATAATGGGGGGCTGTCATTACTGGCACATAATGGGGGGCTGTCATTACTGGCACATAATGGGGGGCTGTTATTACTGGCACATAATGGGGGACACATTTCATTTTTTCATGGCTCGATTTGGCGTCCCCCTCTCTGAGGATAAAACGGTTGGCCCGGCGACAATTATCACGTTTTTAGGTATCGAGATTGATACCAACTTGATGGTTTTTCGCCTACCAAGCGATAAATTACAAAAATTATCCGGCTTGATATCAGGTTTCCTCTCAGTAAAATCGGTTACGCTACGACAAATGCAGGAGTTATTGGGATTATTAGTATTTGCGTGCCGCATCATGCCGATGGCTTGCGTTTTTTCCTGCCGACTATCACTGGCAACGCGCGGTGCAAAAAAGCCTTCTCACTACATCCGGTTGACCAAGCAGCTGAAATTGTATTTACATGTCTGGAATTCCTTTTTGGCCCAGTATAACGGCCACACTTGTTACCAAAATTTGGAAATTTCTTCTCCTGATTTGTCATTATTCACAGACGTTGCTGGGTCTACTGGTTTTGGGGCCATATTCGGCTATGAGTGGTGCGCAGCACCGTGGCCTGACTCTTGGCTTTCTCGGGGCTTGTGTTCCAACATCACACTGCTGGAGTTGTTCCCTATTATTGTAGCCATCAATTTATGGGGCTCCTGTTTCCAAAACAGGCGTGTCTGTTTTTACACAGACAACATGGCGGTAGTCTGCTGTATTAATTCGTTAACCTCCTCTTCCCTTCCAGTTCTCTCACTACTTCGCCACCTTGTCCTCCGCTGCCTAGAGTTCAATGTCTGGTTCCGAGCCCGGCATGTGCCAGGCGTAGACAACCCCGTAACTGACGCTCTCTCTCGTTTCCGTTGGCAGGAATTCAGATACCGGTTGCCGGTGGCAATCCAGGAAGGAATACCATGCCCGCCGATGCTTTGGGATTTGCCAATCAATGACTGATAAGTATGGTACAAGCGTCAGTGACACCAGCAACGTGATCAGCACATGGTAAGGCGTGGGCAGAATGGAGGGCGGTGGCGGTTAATTCCACAAATGCTATATTGCCATCAGCATGTTTACAGGTGACCATTTATTATCTCTTGTCCCTGAAAGCCAAGGGAGTTAGTGCTTTGGTTGCGCAGCGTAGATTGTGAGGTGTTGGTTTTTACCTTAAAATGCACGGTTGGCAGGATGTGAGTCAGCATTTCCTAATTAGGCAAGCTATTAGGGGTTGGTGAAAGGAGCATATTCGCCGCGAATGCCGCCGTCCTGTATCATTTTCCTTATTAGCGAGCATATGCCAATTACTCCCCTCTATTTGTGCATCTCCTTATGAGGTGCATTTATTTAGGGCTGCTTTTTGCTTAGCCTTTTTTGCTGCCCTGCGTATAGGGAGTTGGTTTCCCCTTCCCTCACTCGCCCAGGAGGTTTAGGAGTTAGTGACGTATTCATCAGCGAATCGGCCCTACGGGTCTTCATTAAGCGCTCTAAAACAGATGCTTTCGCGCGAGGGACCTGGCTTCCATTGCATAAGATTGGCAGCCCAGCTTTTCCCCATGCTGCTGTAGCCTAGTTCGTGTCTACTCGACCAATAAGCGCTACTTTCCTGATTCATGCTGACGGCACCCCCCTTACCCGTTTTCAATTTAGGTCCATATTTCGCCGTTGCCTCCTTTCGCTTCACTTACCTGTTGCTGAATTTGGCACACATTCTTTTAGAATTGGGGCAGCCACGGAGGCGGCTTGCGCTGGGTTGTCAGAGTCCGAGGTGCAGTGGATCGGTCGTTGGAAATCTGCCTGCTTTGCGTCATATGTTCGACTTCATTTATTGATTTGATTTTTCTTTTAGATGCGGTCCAGCCTACAGTATGTTTCATCGGTCACTCGTACATCTTTTGGGCGGGACAGAGAGCAGAAAGCCGTCCGGGCGATCGATGTCTCGGTTTTCACGGAAGCTGTGGAATTTAGCCATCTAGTGCGATCCCCGGTGATATTAGTGATTCATGCGGGTGGCAATGATCTGTGTCTTTTAAAAATAGCGGAGTTGATCACGTTAATAAGGGCTGATTTGGAGAGACTCCCCTCTTTCTTCCAAGAGGCGATTATAGTGTGGTCGGAAATTATTCCCTGGGTTACGTGGCAAGGTGGCAGGGATGCCACAGTGATAGAAAGGGCCAGGCGCACGGTCAATAACCGCATTTCACGGTTTGTCCACTCCAGAGCTGGGGTAGTCGTACGTCATCGCCAGTTGGAGCGGGACAACGGGCGCCTTATGCGGCCCGACAGTGTCCATTTGAACGACATAGGGTTAGATATTTGCTTGTCTGGTTTACAGGATGGAGTTGAGCAGGCCCAGTTCTTGTTGGGTGGGGGTAGGAGCGCCGTGTAGGAGTGCACGGGCCCCTCCATGGAGGTCGGTGATCAAAGCAAAACGGAGAAAAAGGCGGACTTGCCCACAGAGGGAGTCTGTGGGGCATACCGCTTCTTGAAACTCCAAGTTGTTGATGTTGGTTTGCGATATAAAAAAAAGTTGGTTTGATAAAGAAAATAATTAATAAAGCTGTTACCGACTCTCACCCAACAAAAGAGTATTGTCATGTCGTTATTCCTAGCTGCTAAGTGACAAGGTGGGGTTATAGGGCTACATTCTCAGCAGTCTGCAGAAGTGGTAGCTGCAAATACAGTGAAGGAGTTTAAGCATGCATGGGATAGGCATAAGGCCATCCTTCATATAAGATAGGGCCGGGGGCTATTCATAGTATTCAGTATATTGGGCAGACTAGATGGGCCAAATGGTTCTTATCTGCCGACACAGTCTATGTTTCTATGTTTCTAATACTGTCTTGGGGGACTAGCGGGAGCCTGTGATGTCCACCACTCAGTCACAGGCAGCTTCTGTTTCATGGGGGACACAGCAGCACCACCAGCATGTCTGCACACTCAGGAGCACAGTAAAAGCCGCCGCCGCGCTCTGCAGACTCTAGAATATGGGCAGGCGACAGGGCTCTGTGAGGACGCTTTGTGCGTGCTGCGCAGGGAGTGAGAAGGAAGCGCAGGCACCATACCACATGTATCAAGAGGCGAGTCCTGCCACCCACTGAAAGATGGCAGCGCCAGCCGCCAGCATCACTGCAGGGCAGATTAAGTGGCGAGATGATCAAGATCATCTCACCACCTTCTGTGTGTCTTTGTAGCTCTGCTCTTCCTATTGAAGCGGCAGGCAGTGGCGCTTGCCAGCAGAAAGCTGGGGCTGCCTGCAACTGCTGATTAATATGTAAATTTTTTCCAGAAGAGTAAAAATACTCCTCTTAACAATTTTGAGGAGTATTTTTAGCCAAGGAGGAGTACAAATTTTGCTGTAATTCACATATATAATGCATAACGTTATGAGGCTGATATTTCTGCAGAAAACCATTGCTAGTCTCCCATGCAGAAATAAATGTAGACAATTTTACATTTATCCAACATCATACACTAAACATAAGACCACTGTTGCCACACACAGCGCCCACCTGACGCTGCCATACACAGCGCCCACCTGATGCTGCCATACACAGGGCCCACCTGACGCTGCCATACACAGCGTCCACCTGATGCTGCCATACAAAGCGCCCACCTGACGCTGCCATACACAGGTCCCACCTGATGCTGCCATACACAGCGCCCCCCAGATGATGCCATATAAAGGGCCCACCTGACGCTGCCATACACAGCGCTCACCTGATGCTGCCATACACAGCGCCCACCTGACGCTGCCATACACAGGGCCCACCTGACGCTGCCATACACTGCACGCACCTTCCGCTGCCATACACAGGGCCCACCTGCCGCTGCCATACACAGGGCCCACCTGCCGCTGCCATACACTGCACCCACTTGACGCTGCCACACACTACGCCCACCTGACACTACTATATACATATTACATACGCAGCTATACTACATGCCCATTACACAAATAGTTTACTATATGCACATTGCACACACAGCTCTGCTACATGTCCATTACTCAGATAGAACTACTCTGAGCACATTACACACAGAAAACTGTACAATAGACTGGTTACACCTCCATAGCCTTGTTTTATACACACTTTCCATACATAAAGTACCTCTGCACTCTCCACCAGCACAGCCTGTGTTCCCCTAACTCCTCCCACACACATGGCTGATCACATGACTGTGACATCACAACAGGTCCTGTAACCACAAAGTAATGTTTTGTCCAGCCTCTGGAGCTGCTCCTGGTGAGAGAGATGTCTGTGAGGGATGGGGCTTCTCAGGAGAGGGGCGGGGCTTCAACTAGGCAGGGGCCCATCGAGGATTTCCCCGACTCCCCGGTGTGCCAGCCCGAGCCTGGATATCACCTCTTTGTATAGATAAGACAGGATCCACTAGTGATTGTCAAAGCTTATCTGTTCTTTCCTTGTACAATGACCTCTGCACAGGTCACAGAGCATGACTAGAAAACTCTACTATAAAAGTCAATGAGGTCCCCTCCAGACTATTGTGTCTATGGCACATGGGACTGCAGTAAAGCTATTTTCTTACTGCTTTGTAAATTCTGTTAAGAACAGGTCAGGCAAGATGGCCATCCCCATAATCATGTTCAGAAAGTAAAATAAATAGATCTGCAATCAGAAAATAAAAAAAGGATGTGTGTTACTATCTGGTTTTAACTGGCTCTATCATTGTCAACATCTCTTTAACCTAAAAATTAACCAACTGAGACCTCTTTTTATTGGCCACTTTTTTTATTTCCTGGGAGTTCCTTAGGTTCTTCTGAACCTAGGCCCAGACTGCACAGTTTTTCTGCTACATTTTCAGCTTCCGGATTATTGGACAGTAAAGACCTACAAGACCCAGCACGAGGATGGAAACCTAGTTACAGAACAACTGTGAAATCTTATTAGAATCGTTGATCCGAATAGCAAACTCAACCAAAGATAAGTGAGAAACCTATTCCAGCTGATTATCTGTAACATAACACCTCAGATACTGTTCCAACAAGTGATTCAACCTTTTACTCTGTCTATTTGTTTTAGGATGAAAGGCTGAAGAAACCAAAAAGGCAATACCCAACTTTTAACAGGAAGATCTCCAAAATTTTGATACAGACTAAACAACTGTGTCAGATACAATGTATTCAAGAATTCCATGGATTCTCACAATATGATCTTGAAAGATGTATGATAATTCCTTCACAGAAGGAAGTTTACTCAGCGGAACAAAGTGACACATCTTAGAAAAATCTGTCCACCACCACCTAGACCACAGTCTTTTCTTGAAAGCGAGGTAGATCCGTGATGAAGTCCATAGAGATATTTGATCGAGGCCTTTTGGGAATTGACAAAGGACACAGTTCTCCAACAGGACATTTTCTGGGTGTCTTAGATCCATGGTCGGGCACCAACAGTGTCTGTCTGGCAGTCAACCTGTCAGTACCCTCAATACCTGGATGCCCACTTACCAAAGAGTCATGCACCTCAGACAATAGTGGAGTGCAAAACTTTTGAGGAACAAACAGTTTATCTTCAGGAATGTTTTCAGGTGTCTGACTCTGATTGGCAGAGATTTCAGAAGCCAGATCAGGAGGAATAACAGAGACCACAATACCTGCTGGCAAAATCAGATCAGAGCAGGGCATGGATGGGCAAAAAAACTCCGGGACAAGGCATTCACCTTGACATTCTTGGAACCCAGCTTGTAGATAATTAAACAAGTAAAAATGTAAAGCCTAACATGCTTGACTAGGGTTCAGCCGCTTAGCAGACTCTAGAAATGTAAAATTTTTATGATCAGTAAGAACGACTACTTGATGTTTCGCCCCCTCTAATAAATGGCACCATTCTTCAATATCCCATTTAATGGCTAGGAGTTAACAATTGCCAATATCATAGTTCACCACTGCAGCAGAAAATTTTCTCGAAAACTAGACGCAAGGTTTAAGAAACATAAACGAAGATGTACCCTGAGAAAGCACCACTACCACTCCAACCTCAGAAGCATCAACCTCAATAAAAAATGGTCTATTCTGCCCCGGTTGGGTCAGGATAGAAGCTTTAGTAAAGCTTTGTTTCAGGGACTCAAATGCTGCTATTGCTTCAGGACCCAGTTAGCCAGATCTGAACCCCTCTTACGTAAGTCAGTGAGTGGTGTGGCAATAACTGAAAATATTTTTAGGAATTTCTGATAATAATTAGCTGGCTAGACCCAATTCTTTATCTCTTAAACCTTGGCCGGATCCATCATAAAAGAATCCGGAGAAATATTGTAACCAAGGAATGGTGCCTCCTTGACCTCAGCAGACATTTTTTTAATTTAACAGACAATTGATTCTCCTGTAGTACCTGCAAGACAGTTTTCACAGAATCAGAAGTAAAGTGGTAGTCAGGAAAAGCAGGATGAAAAAACAGGTAATAACAATAGTACTGTTCCAAAACGGCAGCCAGCAGAGCCAGGAAACACAAATTCACAGGCACCTGCTGGGATTGCATGCTGGCTTCTCAGCACACTAGTTGGTCCCATGTGACCGACGTGATCATGCAATGGCACTCAAATACTTAGCACAATTGGTCCGGGGCTCCAGCATTATAATAGGCCAGATCGCTGGCTTGGTAACCCCAGCAACGGGACACCGCTGCCGAGCTGAGACAGCAGCACCTGGGGATGCTGTGACAATAACTGTGGGGGAAACACCAAGGAGGCACTTTAATTGTGTGGGGGCACTATGGGGCATTTACTTTCTAAGGAGCACTAAGGGGTCATTTAACTGTGTGGGAGCACTTATGGTGCAATTTCACTTTGTAGAGGGCAGTGACAGGATACTATTGTGAGGAGGGCACTATGAAACATTATTGCTCTGTAGGGGAACTAAGTAGGCATTATTACTGCATCTGTGCCAAAATGAAGGAAGGACTAGTTCTGTAAGGCAAAAAGGGGTACATATTACTTTGTGTGGACACAATGAGGGCACTGTTAATGTGTGGCGGCTATAATGGAGCACTATTACTGCGTTGATGCCACTTACTAACTATTAATACAATGTGGGGAAAATAAGGAGGCACTGTAGTTGTGTAGGGCTCAAATGATGCATTATTATTGTGTGAATGTGTGGTTACCATTATTACCGTCTGGGATACTATCTGTTTTCACTACCATTTTGGAGGATAAATATAGATACGGGACACCAAGGGCAGTAGCATGCACAGTACTGAAGGAAATAGCAGTATAACACTTTTAAAGTAGCAGGATGGAAAGTTTATGTGGAGGGTTTGCATAGGTGGAGAGGGTGCTGGAACAACTATGATCTAATGATGTCCTTATGCAGCGCCCCACTCATGTACGTAAGCACTGCAAATCTTGTTATGATGTATGTTGTATCATGCTGTATTGCACTTTTGTATAAAGATCCCTGTTAACAGGCTGTCAGGTGCACTACACACCTTCCACCACTAGATGGGGATATTGGAAGAAAAATCCAGCTCCACGTTGTCATGGTCTTACCTTCTTGCTGTTCTCCTTCGTTTGACATGTGCTGGCGGCCATCTTGGTTTCTGGGTTTCTTGTAGCCTTCCACCCTGCGGCTCCTCCTTCCCACTGGGAGGAGCTGGATGCCTAGCTCATATATATAGGAGGTCTGTGGCTTCAGTTCCTTGCTTGGTCCTCCTGTGTTCACATGCTTCTAAGACTGCTGCTGCTTCTGGTTCCTGATCCTGGCTTCGTCTGACTACCCTGCTGGTTCCTGATCCTGGCTTCGTCTGACTACCCTGCTGGTTCCTGATCCTGGCTTCGTCTGACTACCCTTCTGGTTCCTGACCCCTGGCCTCTCAAAGACTCTGCTTCGGTTTCACCATCCGTTTGGACTTTTGCTTTACAGCTTTATTTTCAATAAAGCCTTCTTATTTTTCACTTATCTCTTGTTGTACGTCTGGTTCATGGTTCCGTGACATTAGGACCAAGCCATGAATTCTGACGGTACAGGGCCATCCTCGCTACCCATGCTGGTTGCCAGACTTGATCAGCAGGATCACCTGTTGGGTCGGTTCGCTGTGGCGTTGCTAACCCTGCTTGAACGCACGGCTCATTTCGCTCCCGTTGCAGATAGGTCGGTTGTCGCTCCTACTGCCGCTCCGGTTGTTGCGCCAGAGTCTACCCCGACACCTGTTGTTGCGCCTGCGGTGTTTCGGGGTATGACCGGTTCTGCCCCTCTTCCACAGCGCTTTGGGGGAGAGCCAACTCAGTGCCGAGGTTTCCTTAACCAGGTGGGCATTTATTTCGAGTTGCTGCCACATGCCTTTCCTACTGAGAGATCAAAGGTGGGCTTCTTGATCTCGCTGCTCTCGGACAAGGCCTTAGCCTGGGCCAGCCCTTTATGGGAGAACAACAATCCGGTGGTTGCCGAGTTTTCCGGTTTTGTTGCTTCTCTTCGGAAGGTATTCGATGTGCCGGCTCGTGCTGCCTCTGCTGCGAAGCTCCTTATGTCCATCAGACAGGGTTCACGATCCGTAGCTGAATACGCCATTGAGTTTCGTACCCTGGCAGCAGAGGTGGGCTGGAATAATGAGGCTCTGGTCGCTGCTTTCTCTCATGGTCTCTCGGATGCCTTGAAGGATGAGGTTGCAGCTAAGGACCTACCAGTGGAGCTCGAGTCTCTTATTTCTTTCCTGATTTTGATTGGCACCAGACTCAGGGAGAGACCTTCCTTTAAGGAGAGCCTGCGGAGGTCTTCTAACAGATTGGCGCCTACGTTTGCTGTCCCACCCGTGCCTCCCTCTCCTCCCACGCCTCCTGGGGATGACTTGTCTGGGGGTGAACCCATGCAGCTGGGGTTTGCTCGCCTGTCCGAGGGGGAGAGGGTTCTCCGGAGACGCGAGGGCCGATGCATGTACTGTGGTCTCGGTGGGCATTTTCGGTTGGCATGTCCGAACCGTCCGGGAAAACGCTCGCACCTGAGATCCTGTCGGGGGCAGATCTTGGGTGGAGTCTCCTCGTCCCCGGTTTCCCGTGTTGACAAACCACTGATCACTGTTGTCCTCTCCTGGGTCGGGGGCTCGGTGACGACCCAGGCGTTGGTGGACTCTGGTGCTGGTGGTTTGTTCATTGATAGTGTGTTCGCTGCCGCCAATTCCATTCCTCTGCAGGCTCGAGGTTCCCCACTGGCTCTTGAGGCGATAGACGGCAGACCCCTTCTGCTGCCACACGTGACTCATGAGACCCTTCCAGTGGGGATAGCCATTGGTGCCGTTCACAGAGAGTCGGTCTGCCTCCAGGTTATTTCGTCTCCACACTACTCGGTGGTCTTGGGGTACCCCTGGCTCCAGAAGCATAATCCGACTTTCGATTGGAGATCGGCCGAGATCCTCTCGTGGTCACCGCAGTGTGGGGCTAGTTGCATCCATGGGTCTGTCAAGTTGCTGTGTACTTCCTCGGACTCTCTGTTGCCTCCTGAATACGAGGAGTACCGGGATGTATTCAATAAGGTGCGCGCGGTTGCCCTACCTCCGCACCGCCCATACGATTGTGCCATAGAGTTGCAACCTGGTGCCGTTCCTCCTCGTGGCAAAGTCTATCCACTGTCGGTAGCGGAGAATGAGGCCATGGAGGAGTACGTGAGGGAGGCGCTTTCACGCGGACACATTCGCAAATCCTCGTCCCCGGCAGGGGCTGGATTTTTCTTTGTGAAAAAGAAGGGCGGTGAGTTGAGGCCTTGCATCGATTACAGGGGTCTCAATCGCATCACGATCAAGAACGCTTACCTGATACCCTTGATTTCCGAGCTGTTCGATCGCCTTAAAGGGGCCACGGTCTTTACCAAACTCGACCTGAGGGCGGCATATAACCTGGTAAGGATCAAGGCGGGCAATGAGTGGAAGACCGCGTTTAACACCAGGACCGGTCATTATGAATCCTTGGTTATGCCCTTTGGGTTGTGCAATGCGCCCGCAGTCTTTCAGGAATTCATCAACGATGTTTTCCGTGACCTGTTGCAGCAGTGTGTGGTGGTCTATTTGGATGACATCTTGGTATATTCTGAATCCATGGAGGCCCACATTCTGGATGTCAGACGAGTGTTGCAACGGTTACGAGAGAACAAGCTGTTCGGTAAGCTTGAGAAATGCGAATTTCACCGATCCCAGGTAACCTTCTTAGGTTACATCATTTCCGCTGAGGGGTTCTCCATGGATCCTGAGAAGGTTTCGGCTGTCTTACAGTGGCCCCAGCCCAGTGGTCTTCGTTCCCTGCAGCGCTTTTTGGGCTTCGCCAATTATTATCGGAAGTTCATCAGGGACTTTTCCATGCTGGCCAAGCCTCTCACGGATCTGACCAGGAAGGGCAGTAATTCCCAGGTCTGGCCGCTCGAGGCCATCCGAGCTTTTGAGGCCCTAAAGTACGCTTTTGTGTCGGCTCCGATTCTGTCGCATCCCAACCCTGGGTTGCCCTTTGTCCTCGAGGTGGACGCGGCTGAGACGGGAGTAGGCGCCCTTCTGTCTCAGCGTAGAACACCAGAGGGTCCTCTGCTTCCTTGTGGGTTTTACTCCCGGAAACTGTCTTCCGCGGAGTGCAACTATCAGATTGGTGACAGGGAGTTATTGGCCATCGTGCAGGCCCTTAAAGAATGGAGGCACTTGCTCGAGGGTTCGGTGGTTCCGGTTCTCATCCTGACGGACCATAAGAATCTGACCTACCTTTCTGAGGCCAAGAGATTGACACCACGTCAGGCCAGATGGGCTCTGTTCTTGTCACGTTTTAATTACGTGGTCTCCTACCTACCCGGTTCCAAGAACATCAGGGCGGATGCCCTATCACGGCAGTACTCCGAGCTGTCCAGGGAGGAGTCGATTCCGACTTCGGTCATACCTCCGAATCAGATCCTGGCCGCCATTCGCACCAGCCTGACCTCTCCCCTGGGTGAGCAGATTTTGGCGGCTCAATCTGGTGCTCCCTCTGGGAGACCCAACGGCAGATGTTTTGTGCCTGAGGAGTTGCGCACTCGGTTGTTGCGAACCTACCATAACTCCAAGACCGCGGGGCATCCTGGAAAGAATCAGCTGTCCTGGGCTGTTTCACGTCTGTTCTGGTGGCCTTCCCTACGTTCCGACATCGCCGCATATGTAGCGGCATGCTCCATTTGTGCCCAGAGTAAGTCCCCTCGGCACCTTCCGTTGGGCCTTCTGCAACCCATAGCCACCGGGGAGCGCCCATGGTCACACCTGGGGATGGATTTCATTGTGGACCTCCCTGCATCCCGAGGCCATACGGTCATTCTCATGATTGTGGATCGGTTTTCCAAAATGTGCCACTGTGTTCCTCTCAAGAAGTTACCCTCTGCACAAGAGTTGGCCACGATTTTTGCCAGGGAGGTCTTCCGGTTGCACGGTTTGCCCAAGGAGATTGTGTCGGATTGGGGGAGTCAGTTTGTGTCCAGGTTCTGGCGCGCCTTTTGCTCCCAGTTGGGGATTCATCTCTCCTTCTCCTCGGCCTACCACCCTCAGTCCAATGGGGCCGCAGAACGATCCAATCAGGCCTTGGAGCAATTCCTTCGTTGCTATGTCTCCGATCACCAAGACAATTGGGTTGACCTCCTGCCTTGGGCTGAGTTTGCCAGGAACACGGCGGTGAACTCTTCCTCTGGGACGTCTCCCTTCATGGCCAATTATGGGTTCCAACCTGCCGTGTTACCGGAGGTATTCTCTCCCCAGGATATTCCGGCTGTGGAGGATCACCTTTCCCTCCTACGTGCTTCTTGGGTACAGATCCAGAAGTCCCTTGAGGCCTCTGCGCAGCGCCAGAGACTCCAGGCTGATCGCAGACGAGCGCCTGCTCCTTCCTACCAGGTCGGAGACCGTGTATGGTTGTCCACCCGCAACCTCAACCTTCGAGTGCCCACTCCCAAGCTGGCGCCTCGCTTTGTTGGTCCCTTCCGAGTGCTTCGCAGGGTAAACCCGGTAGCCTATGCCCTTGCGCTTCCTCCTGGCATGCGGATCTCTAACGTGTTTCATGTCTCCCTGTTGAAGCCACTGGTGTGTAATCGTTTCACTTCCTCGGTTTCTCGGCCTCGTCCGGTCCGAGTGGGCAATCGTGAGGAGTATTAGGTGAGCAATATCCTGGACTCACGCCTGGTCCGCGGTCGGGTGCAGTTTTTGGTCCATTGGCGTGGTTATGGTCCAGAGGAGCGTTCCTGGGTTTCCTCCGCAGATGTCCATGCTCCTGCCTTGCTCCGAGCCTTCCACGCACGCTTCCCTCAGAAACCGTTTTTTGCTCCGCGGAGGAGGGGCCCTTGAGGGGGAGGTACTGTCATGGTCTTACCTTCTTGCTGTTCTCCTTCGTTTGACATGTGCTGGCGGCCATCTTGGTTTCTGGGTTTCTTGTAGCCTTCCACCCTGCGGCTCCTCCTTCCCACTGGGAGGAGCTGGATGCCTAGCTCATATATATAGGAGGTCTGTGGCTTCAGTTCCTTGCTTGGTCCTCCTGTGTTCACATGCTTCTAAGACTGCTGCTGCTTCTGGTTCCTGATCCTGGCTTCGTCTGACTACCCTGCTGGTTCCTGATCCGGGCTTCGTCTGACTACCCTGCTGGTTCCTGATCCTGGCTTCGTCTGACTACCCTTCTGGTTCCTGACCCCTGGCCTCTCAAAGACTCTGCTTCGGTTTCACCATCCGTTTGGACTTTTGCTTTGCAGCTTTATTTTCAATAAAGCCTTCTTATTTTTCACTTATCTCTTGTTGTACGTCTGGTTCATGGTTCCGTGACACACGTCTAGGCAGGAAATACTTTTTATTGATGCGGGTAAAATCTTCATACAGGATAGTTTCGTCAACGCGTTTTAGACCATATGACAATTTTGGTCCTTCCTCATGACATGAGGAAGGACCAAAATTGTCATATGGTCTGAAACGCGTTGAACAAACTATCCTGTAGGAAGATTTTAACCGCATCAATAAAAAGTATTTCCTGCCTAGACATGGAGCTGGATTTTTCTTCCAATATTTGCTCAACTGCAACCAGGTGCAGTATCCTTGCTTGTCTAGCAGAGGAAGAGGTGAAAGCTGCCTTTACCACTACTAGATGGGGATAACACCACAGTATATATACTAAAGTTCAGGCCTAGTGAAAGAGGTTGGAGTTAGAGTGTGGAGGCAGGAGGAGATGAAGTGAGGGGGAAGGAGAGGACCCCCTCTTCTCAGCTCTCTCTTGGGCTCCAGGGCCCAGAGGAGCCAATTCTTGGTCTTAATGTCAAGCAAGGAAAATAGGCAGAGGTGAAGCCTTTATTCTACCGTCTACTCTTCCGGAGTGCCAAGTGGATTTTTATCATTTTTATATGTGGAAAGACAAAGGAAGGACAATAGCCATTATTCTAGGCTTTAGGCGCCTTTGTATACAGGTGAAGGATTTATTAGCTTCTGGCAGCCTCACCGTTACTTCAAGGACAGACAGGCCATCTGTTGCATCACTTGTGTGTAGAAGATACGGACTTGAACCACCCTTACTGAGATTGGAGCAAGGTAAAGAGATTAATACCAGTGAGTACACAACCTCCTACTATAGCTTGATATATAGCCACATATACAGCCTGTTACTTGGATTTGCCACATCCAACCTACATGTTCATAAGAGACTGTTTATAACTGGATGTAAAATGGCTGTCAAGATCCTAGTTACAGTAAAGTTCTTAGTTGGAATTCAAACCCTACCTCATTCTTCTATCTCCATACTACAAGCACTCTCATCATTTTGCACAACCAAGGTGCTGGCGTCACGACATTACCTAAGTCAGGGGCCCAGCCGCACAAGCACCCAACCATCAAGGGCACCTCGATCACCACATGACCGGCGTCCCCTGTAATAGAGTGTGCTCCGGAGAATCTGGTGCTATTCTCCCCTTCACTGCACTGCTGGCCCAGGGAGGCATCTGCTAACCGTGAGTACCCGATGAACTGTTGCACCCGTCGGCCCACAGTGAACCTCTACAGAGATATTTCATGGTTGTTAGAAACCGTTATGATGGCCCACATCAAATGGAAAAGAAAAGGGAAAGTGAACAACTCCAACTAGGTAAGACATCACCTGTGAGGTAGTGAATTTAATTGTACTGCATTCACTTATATAGTCTGCAAAGCACCTGTGTTGAACTAGTATCTAGGAAGTGTTTTCTCCTGGCATAGCAGTGCTAGGACAGACTGTACAGCCATTAAGAAGAAAGGAATCCCACTCTCCTATCCAGAAGAGAAGACTAGGAACTGTTCCCCCAGACACCAGCAGCCACGTCCTGAGCTTACCCTACTGTAATAGAAGTTATGAGAATGGTGGAAATGCAGTGAGCACAATATTCCGAATCAGGCCAAAGCTTCATAATGAATATTTTCCAACCCTTTCCTTGAGAAAATCCTCTGTCCATCCCTAAGTAGATGTAGGCCAAACTGCTAATGGGTGGCTACCGAGACCCAGTATTTGACTCATTGAAAAACAGGAGTTATTAAAATGGCTCACCTTTGGTTTCCTGAAACAGTTCTGGCATCTGCAAGATCTTTAGATTGCTAAGTTTAAGCTTTCGATATATAAAAAAACATCCAAAACTGTCAATTTTGTCAGGATTAGCCAACTATCATATGCATGAGGGCCTCCTGATGTTACACTAATGGCAGATTACATGGGCAACAAGAATCAAATTAGGGAGCTAAACCATCACCAAGATGTCTGGTAGATCAGTACCACAGACCTTGAGGTATCTTCAATGATTGCTATATTTTATGCTGCCATGTTCATGTATACACTGTACACTAGCAGATGAGGTATGGCTGATAATGCTTGGCATTAGCAATGGGACTAACCATCCCATTCCTCCTCTCTTGGTAGGAGTGGGCTGGTCCTGCTACTTGCCTAGAGGGAAAGTCTTGGTTCAGACAGTGAAGAGGAATGAAGCACATACTAGAGCTCCTACTCCAAGAGTCCAAGAGTCTTAGAGACAGATTCTTGATCCAGCTCTTCTGTGAGACCACTAGTTTTTCCAGAAAGACTGTTAAAACTCCACATCTCAGAAAAGCTTGTTTACAACCAGCAGAGTGACCAGCAAACCAAGTTTTACAGACCCTGCTGACCCTGGTGAGGGACTATGGCTCAGACTCTCATCAACTAGATTACATCTAGGCCAGACCAACTCAAAGCCTGCATTACACAGTGGACATCCATAGCCACAAGTGCTATCTTACAGCTGGTAGCCAATAGTTCAGGAGAAAAACGTCAACAAGATAGCACACCAGAGGTTCCATTATCTGCCGCTTTGCCAGCCACCTTAACTTATTACCTGGGGAGACAAACTGCACCATTCAAACTACTGCTAGATGTACTACAAGTTATCTTTTGCACTGAGTAAAGAGAGACTTGTATTCTTCTACTTCTTTATCACCTTTTCACTGCACCGATCCCCAGGGAGCAATAGCCTAAGGCAGTACAACGTGACACATAATCTCATCAGGGCCACTACCACCCTCATCCTCTGCACCAGCTCCGCAGGGGCTCACTGCAGTAGCCCCTTCTTCTCCTTGTAAATTGACCCCTAGCTTACTTCTTTTTGCTCTCATATGTACATTTTATCACCAAATTACTGATATTTCTAAATATTGCTCTCCGCCTCACACTGAATCAGGGAGCTACTCTGATGGCTCAATCTATACTTAATCTATAGTCCTTATCTGTCACTTCATAAACACTCATTTATGCCAAATTTTTATCAAACTGATAAGAATTTTGTTACAATAAGTGTTTAGGAAATGTCAGGAGTTTGGAGATAGCTCCATGACAGATTCAGTATGAAGCAGAGAGCACTGGTCTGTAGGTGCACTGAAAGTGAAAGCTGTAGAGCAAAAACTGTTATAAAACTTTTAATAAAGGTCAATAAATTATTTATAGCCCAAAATTAGTAAAATGCAATGATTAAAAAATTGTTCCCAAAGGAGTCCATAGCTTTTTAACCCAAGTGAAGCAAACCCAAGCAAGAAGATCAGCAGACCTTTTTTTTTTTTTAATTGGGTCATGTTTAAAGGCATGTGGCTCATCTTTTGGGATTGTTATCTAGCAAGTTTCACACTTTGTTTTTTGCCTAATTGTGTTATCAAGGTTGCCAAGCAGAAATACCTGTTTAACTTGGAGAAATGCCCAGTGGTTGAGCAAATCTAGAACATACTTTTCCACCAAGTCGTATCAGCAACAGAAATCTTTTAATAGCTTCATCGTTCCAGCAAAGCCTTACAATCAATCAAAGGATTAACTAACCAAGCTGTTTTTTAATGATACATGATCCTGTTTTATGTCATTGGATCTAAATTTGCTTGGGCTCTTAATTATGATCAGAGTTTGCAATGTGCCTTTTGTGGTGACTGATTTCAGCAGCACTAGAGGGAATGAGATTGCAGAAAATAACAATGTTTTAAGGAGGACGGAAGCATAATGGAGATGTAATAACACTTGCAATGTGACTGTGAATTTTGACTATTAGTGATGCCTGGCTCACATCTTGGGTCAGAATGTGCAAAACAAAATAATGTGTGACTAAAGTACAGTAATATACATGGGGCTGCTAATATTATTCCCAAATATGTTCTGTTTATAAATGCTTCTGCAGGTTCTTCATAAAACTTTAAGAGTTTGGCCACCTTCTGTTTGTATTAAGATAACTGTATGGCACTTACTAATATATATACTTTGCTGAAAATCTGCACAATTTTCTATATTTCATAAGATACAGTACGTCTGCCTGTTTGCCAAATCTTTTGTGCTGTCCACACAGAGGTCCTGTCCATAAAATGGCTGCTGATAGAGGGTCATGTCACCAGGCAAATCACTTCCATGTTATGTTTCCTCCATTCAAATGCACTGCACCTGCCATCGGGACTGTTTGGAGTTTAGTGCAGGTGTAGTGTGCTTGAATGAAGGCTGAGTGATGTATCTGTTCACATGACCCTTCATCAGAAACCATCTTATGGATAGGACCTTTATGTGGGCAGCACAGAATATTTGCCCAACAAGGGCATTAGGCGTTTTAAATATAGCAAACAGTGCATAATATCAACAAAGGCTATATTAGTAATTGCCATATAGTCATCTTACATACACACTGGTCAACGTTAGCCAGAAAGTTACAAACCCCTTTAAAGGGGTTGTACAGCCACTGAAATTTTTTGAAAACAGGCTTCGATCACAGTAAAATAATAAAATATGTTATTACCACTACTGGCCTTCTGACTCTTCCCAGGTACCCAGCCAGCACATTTCAACATATATGAACAAAATAAGTGCTAATCATCTTACTGATCCCTTGCCACTCTACTGTCAATGCTTCCTGGGTCCTCCGCCAGTCTTGATCCCTCCCAAAACAAAGGAAATAAACACTCTGTGACTGAAGAGTTGACCAACCCCAACCAGTGATTGGTTGACCAGTCATTTCCTGCATGTCAAGAGGGACCAGGAAAGAGAGATTGGTGAGGACCCAGGAAGCAGCAGAAAGGGACTTGCAACGTATCGATAAGTCATTATCAATTATTTTATTATTTTATATTAAAACGTCTTTATTCAAATAACCTATTTTTAAAGGGGTGTTTCACTTTGGTTAACAGTGTATCCCACTTTCGGGACCTTCAGAGACCAGCTGTCATCTGTTGAGAAACCTGGCAGCAAGTAATCAGTTTTCCTGCAGTGCCACCACAGGGGAATTGGGGCATTACATGGTTCCAATGAAATCAGTGGGTATTCTGTGTAACGCACAGACATGCTAGGTTTTTCAGAGATGGAGTGACACTCTATGAAGCCGTTCCCAGCAGCTTCGGCTAATTAATGGAAGTTCTGAATGAGGGACCTCTATTAACTCAGAATATTTAATAACAAATAAACCACAAATATATTTGTGCATTCAGAGTAATCGTAGGTGTCAGAAATGACTCCCTGAAGCTGATATATGATGAAACATCCACTGAATGCAGCAAATAGTAATTAGTAAGACTACACCTGCATTACTCTGGACAAAAAGAATCTTCACATAAAAGAGATGCTTTCCACTCCCTTCCACCTCGGTGCTTTTCTGTTTGTTTGTGCCGATATTAGAAAAAAAGGGAAAAATCCAGCCTCAACATGAAATTACGTTGTTGCAGAATTCTCCCCTTAGGATCTGGCGGCAGTCCCAGAGTACTGCTGACAGCAGCTGGGTGTCTGCCAGAGGTTACTCTCCCCCGGGTACCACCATTTTTTCTCGGCGTTAAAAGCTCTGCTTGCCTCCAGAATGATTTGCCGGTGAATTTGCACGCTGCTGGCCTCCCAGGTTTTTAGTGTACATTTTAACTCACTGAAAGGAATCAGTAATGTCTAGAAGTGTGAACGAGGTGGGCTCAAGCTGCACTGAATACAGTCCAGGTTTGGAGCAAGGTAGGTACATACATATATATGTATGTAACTTAAACTATTGAGCATTGTAGTATATAATAGCTCTATACTTTTTACACTGACTTTGTTTTTTTACTATTTCATATTTATGTGCAGACTAGTGTTTTATGTTATCAACCATTTCTGTCTTGAAACAGGTTATTCCAGTGAGATTAAGGGGAATCTGGAAATATGTATGAATATTATATATAAAATATTTGATGCTTGAGTAAAATATATATATAACGCATTGTTATATATCTATGTCACTTGCTGTAAAAACTGTGTAATGTACAAGAATAAAATTAATTAGTTTAACTAGTCTTGTGTGCTCTTATTTTCTCTTATTTTACTCATTGTTTTGAATGATTTTAGACTTTAGTCTTTTCACATGCCTATTCATGATTTTTCTTTTTATAATTATAACATATCTGCTTGCTGTCATTAAATTGAAGTAGTGATGAGCGAAGTATTCAAAAATTCAATGTGGGTGCTTCGCCAAATTTTACAAACAAATTTGCTTTGTGACTAATTGAGCGCATTTCTTTGTAAGTGGTGAGTGCAATGACAGGGAGCCTCAGATTGCGCGCTCCTCTTCACTGTACCCCTCAGATTCCGCGTTCATAGCTGATCGCGGCATCTGACAGCAATAATAGAGTGTAATTTTTTTTCTATTTTTTTTTTTTTTTTTACCGCCATTCAGAGAAAATCAATTTGTTACCACGAAGCACGAGGAAATTCGGCTCGAATTCCACTACGTGAAGTTCGATTCGCTCAACACCAAATAGGAGACTTCATTGTTAACTTCCAAGGAACAAAATGTGTCCTGGCTATACAATGGACAGACAGGTGCAGGACTACAGGACAGTACAGGGTATAAGAGTTATTCCACATAGATTATTAGGTCGACATTTATCGACTTGTCAGTTTTGTGGGTAAAAAAGTCACAAGTTATGGCAACTGTGCTGTTTTCTGCAACATTTGGTCAATGTTTATGGCATTTGGTGTTCCTCGCCACTTCTTAAAGTGGTCTATATTTAAGAAGTAAAAGTGAGATTAGACCTGGATTATGGCTCTATTACTATGTGCAACTTTGTTAAAAGTCACAAAAAAGTCACAACATACGCCAGGCAACCTCCTGGTCAATTTTTACACGTAAAGGTGTGAAGCACATTACACTCACACCAAATATACCATAAAGGTGCACCAGTTCATAAATTTGGTGCAGACACCAGACTGACACAAAAACAGTTGCAAATGATAAATGTCCCCCTATGTGTCAACATGACCTTAGTGAACAGGAATTTTGTAAATTCTCTTTCATGTACTCACAGCAGTGTTACTTTATTTGTGGCATTAATTACCCCTTGAATTCAATAAAGATTAGTCACAATATTGAAAAGTGTGTACATAAACTACTTAGATTTTTTTCTACATTCAGGACCTTACCACACGCAATTTTCAGCGCAAACACTTATATTGCTCCAACTACTTATTGCAGGAGATTTTGGGGGATTTTTTCATGTCTACTATAGTGATATATTTTAGGCCTACATTTAAATTTGTTTTTTATATTTTTTTGCTGCATATTTTATGACACATGCAGCAATTTAAGTTTCCATTAGGTTTACAGTCTTTTTTTTTAGATCATTTTAAATTTATAGTATTCAAACCAATGCAAAAGACCCATTATTTATTCTATTTCTACCAACAACAAAAAAAATCTATGACCTACGCTGGTGTAAACGTAATCTGACCGCTGGGAAACATCTCAATTCGTATTGTTACATATTTGATGAATTTACACAGTTTTGCAATTTTTCTTTAAAGATGAAACACAGCAAATTGACGTTCTCTGTCATGTATACCAGAATGAAGTGAAAACACTTAAAAAAATGTAACTAAACCAGTATATTTCAACAAAGTCTTAGAGGAAACCTTGGTTCACAGTCAAATTGGGAGTAGCCTGGCCAAGCCAACAAGCATGCATTTCTATGTCATACAAAGTGGTATATTTACTTACATATATATATATATATATATATATATATGTGTGTGTGTGTGTGTGTGTGTCTGTGTGTGTATATATAATATATATGTTTATGTACTATATATATATAATATATTATTAATTATAATATATATATAAATATATATATATACACTGTACTCTATATATTATTATACGTAATGCGCTATATATATATATATATAATTTTATATATATATATATATATATATATAGTTCTATACTGATTAAACAGTATATACAATTTCCTACAAGTACAGCCCCTGAGAATTGCAGTTTAAGTATCTACAATGCATCATCTTTACTAGTTACCGACACACTATTTCATTATGCAGAACAATGCGTTCAAGGAGTTTAACAACACTGAGTTTTAAAGTCTTTAAAGGAAGATTAACATTAAATATACATTTTAATTTGTTCGCAGAATTAAATGCCAAGCAGCGCCGCTTGTTTGTATTGATTATATTTAGATTATTGCCTCTTTGCTGTGCATTTGAGAAGACTCCGCACCACATGTTATCAGGGAAATCACTTGAAATATTGGCATTAAAGCTCTATAAAATGTACAGTGATGACTATCGGATTATTATATCACCTATACAAATGGAGCAGAAGAATGGAGTGAAAGGTAACCTAATGGCTATGCATGCACCTACACAGGAGTTTGTGCTCTTTCTCTCCACATCGGAGTTGCTGTTGCTCCATAGAAGTTCATTACATGACAGAAGTGTGATGAAACATGGGATCGAAGAACAAGGCCATATTAAACTCACTATGCCCTTCAGTATGACATTATTTATCTATGGAGATTTCAAGGCTGTAAGGCTGATTTCTTGCATCTATTAACAGTGTGTGAGGTTAGATTGGCTGAATGCAGTGTCCAATAACTTCTAGCTACAGTAAGTAGTCTGGTTGAAAAGTCATGCGGTGGAGCCATAAGAAACAGCATATACGGTACTTCTGTGGGTATTATTGCACTTATTATTGCTGATTGGCACCACTTTTCGGAGCTATGCTTGAAATTGGTATGCCATATGACAATGAAGGAGTTCCTAAACTTGACTGATCATGACACTTTAGTAAGAGGAGTTGTCTTCATTTTTGTACAGGGCTCACCCCAAACTGGAATTCAGGGTGCATCTTAAGGGTATACCGCATGTTATATTCACATCAAGCAGATTTGTTGCATAAATTTGTTCCATTTTTCTGAACAGGGCTTGCAGAAATTCAGATGTATGGAATGGATTTTTTCATTTGCAGAAATTTACAGTTCATTTTGGAGATATGAGCAACAAGAGAAAGTGACTGAATTGGTAATCTAGAAGCTAACCATCAATTTTATAATCCAACCACCCAACTTTTCTTTGAAACCAGGGAATGTAATCATGCAAGCAACCATTGGCACAAAACTTGGTCATGTGAAGGCCTTCTAGATGCAAGATGAGCCAGCCAGTTACACATACTGCACACGCGATACACAATATTGAGCATTTAACGACTGGACAGGAATACACCCACCAAAAATCTGATGAAAAGTTGTAAAATGTAACTTCTTGTTTGCTTCCAGTTCCATGAAAGAACTAGTCATCTATTTAAAAGGGAATCTGCAACAAGAATAATTAGTACAATATAATAACATTTGCAAAGACAGGTGCACTCTGCGGTCTTACTAAACCCTCATACTGATGTTAAAACTGAGAGATTAGCCAACATATCCTACTGCGGAGGACATTTCTCAGCCCGAGCCCTGTGCCAAGGTTTCTCAAGTAGCTCGGGACCTTACACTCACCTACCTGTGCCATGTGGGCAATACCAGGAGCCAGTGGGCAAATTACAGGAGCGTAAGGTCCGACTCACAGCCAACTCACCAGTTACCTCCAGCATGTGGCCATGCTTTCAATGTTAAAATTTTAACATCAGTATGAGGGTTTAGTAAGACCGCAGAGTGCACCTGTCTTTGCAAATGTTATTATATTGTTATATTGGTTATCACATCCACATAATTGCTATCTTGTGTAGGATGTCTATTGTGGTACTTGTGGTCCGCTGCAGGCATCCTCCACTGTATGCATTTTTGCTGGGGATCGCCATTAGCAACGGGCCACAAGTGCAGGATTTGCTCCTCTGTATACATATGGGTTTGAGCACTTCCTGCTTGTTTAACACCACGCCATTTTTTTTGTTGATTTGTATTAAGAATAATTAGTACAATCCAGGCACAACTTAAGGGCCCTTTACATGTGCTTTACATGTGCTGAAAAATTGCACAGATTATCGCTAACAAGCGTTCATAGTAACGTTCATTAGCGATGAACGGGCGGTGTAAATGTAAAGTTATTGTTTGCCAGCATCAGATCGTACCGTGTAAACACGATCTCCTGCCGGCAAACAACAAGTCCTTAGAGCGATGGCATTAGCGATCGCTTCTCCCCATACTCTGGAGGAGATCGCTGCATGTAAAACCATTAGCGATCAGCAGATTGTTAGGAAGGAATGCTTCCTTCCTAACAATCTGCTGTAATATCGTCCGGTGTAAAGGGACCTTTAGTGACAGGCCTGGGAGAAAGGACCACTCAGACGCCTTGCCCTGTCAATCAAGTTGAGAAGGGAGCGGCTAGCAAAGTAGCATGGAGGTGCTAATCTGCTCGGGCTCTGGTCTGTCCTCAGTGCACTCTAGACCTCATTAGCATATTAACCAAACTGGAATCAGGAGGAGAAAGGTATGCGTTGTTTTTACTAGGCATCGTGCCAGGTTTCATACTAATTATCCTAGTGGCTACTTCACATTATTAGTAGAAAGTATTTCATTATAAAGATACCTTTACAGTACATAACCAAAGTAATCAGAGAGAAGCTTCAATATATCAGTGTCTGAGATTTTAGGTTAAAGGGTTTTGGCACTTTAGCAAATAGCATCTATTATGTAGAGAAAGTTAATACAAGGCACTTACTAATGTAATGTGATTGTCCATATTGCCTCCTTTGCTGGGTGGATTAATTTTTCCATCAAATAATATACCGCTTGTTTCCATGGTTAACACCACCCTGCAATCCATCAGTGGTGGTCGCGCTTCAACAGTATAGGAAAAAGCACCAGCTCCCATGGCCTCGTCCGCCAGAGAGGCTGGCACTTTTTCCTATAGTATATAGGCACGACCACCGCTGCTGGATTGCAGGGTGGTCGTAACCATGGGAACAAGCAGTGTATAATGTGATGGAAAAATGAATCAAGACAGCAAAGGAAGCAATATGGACAATCACAATACCTTAGTAAATGGCGTACGTTAACTTTCTCTACATGATAAATGCCACTTGCTGAAGTGACACAACCCCATTAAAGGCTCATGCAGGTGCTGCATGCTTTCCACTTAGTAGGGTAGCGCAGCTTTGTCCTATTGAAGTGGACATGGACAGCACGTGCAGATGGACCAGGGTGAATGTTGAAAAGGCCACAGTGCTAGTAAAGCACTGTGGCCCCTTCAAACAGCTGATCAGCAGGAGTACACCCCCCACAAAAATGACATAGATGGCCTATCCTAAGGATAGACCATCAATATGTAGATCCCCCCAAAAACTTTTAGCGGGCACTCATGGCATGTGCATGTATAGGACGTACATTGGCTACAGATGTTGATATTCTACATATGAACAGTTAGCCTGTTTATTATATCTACCAGGGTTAAGATAAGTGCAATTTCCATGTGTACACATTTAATTAAAATTTTGTTCAGAAATGTTATAATGAGGTATGTAATAAAGCTATCCCCCCATATTCCATATTGGTATCAATAACAGCAAACTGTAGACACATTGCAAATATAAGAAACAAAGATGTTATCGAGTGTGACCCACTTCAACCTCTTCTTCTACTGGTTTAGTTCCATGGCAATTATCACTAATTAATCTGTCTTTTAATGACGAGTACTTGCTGGGCAAACTGGCTTGAATACAGACGAAGCAGCTAGGATTGATGTGTGTAATCACACCCAGAAGAGAGAATCAAACAGGTTTTACAGATTATCTGAATGAGAAACAGGTCTCTTATTATATTTAACCTGTTCAAAGTACAATAGTCGTGCTGTACATACTGTATATACATTCCGACATTATTTGCATCTGTATATTGTACATAAAAGAAAATTCTCAAATTTAAGGTTCTCTGTATCTCTGTATGTCTCTCATTTCATATAGTGGTATTCAAAAGATTTAAAAATATCCGACTGTTATGTGTCTCCATAGTTACAGACTACAAACAAAGCCAGTGTAGTCTGATCCTGCATCTAGACCTGACTCATGCAACTTTATTTTAGCTGTTTCTGACAACAAGATTGTGAGATGTTTTCAGTGACAACCAGTAAAATTGTGAGAGCAGCTATGGACTATAACTGTAATTTAGTAATAGTGCAAAATAAGTAATACAGTGTGCCATAGTTACAAGGTTAGTTAGCAGGGTTCACATCACATTTTCATCTTACATTTAACATTTCCAAAAAACGTATATGTTAAGCAGATGCCTCAGACAGATGCCATACAATGGCATCCATCACCATAGAGTTCCATTGTAAAAATAAGAATATATTAATGTGTATATTTTTTTTTCACAAAAAAAAACATAGTATACTATTCTTTTGTATCCCTTTTTCCGAAATGTAAACATTAAATGTAGGGCAAAAGCGACATGTGAACACAGCCTTAAGGGACCATTAACACGTCCGCAATTTGAAGATCCGCAAAACACGGACACTGGCCATGTGCGTTCCGCATTTTGCGGACCGCACATGGCAGGCACTGTGATTGAAATGCCTTTTCTTGTCAATGGCTGCGGACAAGAATAGGACATGATCTATTTTTTTGCGGGGCCGCGGAACGGAAGTGCGGAAGCGGACAGCACACTGTGTGCTATCCGCATCTTTTGTGGCCCCATTAAAAATGAATGGGTCTGCACCCGTTCCGCAAAATTGCGGAACAGATGCAGACCCATTTTGCGGACGTGTGAATGGACCCTAAATGATATTTAAAGATAGGTATAGCCATTAAACGGGTTGGCCCATGAACAGATAAATGTATCATCTCCAGGATACAATGCTTGGGACCCCCACTATTCACAAGAACAGGGATCCAGAGTTCCTTGTGTGGATGGAGTGGTGGTATATATGACTTCATTCATTGTTTATGGGACTGCTGAGTATAATGATCACTGGTGGTCCCATAGATATGAATGGAGTAGAGGTCATACATGCACACTATTGCTCCATTTAAACTCAGGTCCTGTTCTTGTGATCAAAGTGGGTCCAGTAGTCAGACCTCCAGTGATTATACATTTTTCATGGGTTACCCCTTTAAGTGAAAATCCTTCTGCTCTGTGATCTGCAGCCAATATATGTAAATGAACAGACATCAAATGACCTATAGCTAAAAAATATGTAAATTGTTTAGTAATTTCAGGTCTGAAATTGATTAGTCACTAGAAAATCCATGCTGAGGACTAGCTATATAATATACAGTTATAGAGGAGGAAGAGCTGGAGGTGGAAGTGTTTCTGCCTCAACTGCAAAGGGGAGAAAATTCCTCAACTTGCTGCAGGACCACTTTATGGGCCAGTTTGTAGAAGCTCCCACTAGGAGCAAAGCTCTGTTGGATCTGGTAATTTCTAATGATGCAGCTTGTTGGAAATGTTATTGTTCGAGAAACACTAGGTAATAGTGACCACAATATAATTATATTCCCCCTAAACTATAAGAAGCAAATTCTTTCAGGCAGAGCAAAGACACAGAATTTTAAAAAGGCTAATTTCCCTGGGTTGAGGGCAGCATTTCAGGGCATAGACTGGGAGCAGCCACTGTCACACAATAATACTGAGGATAAATGGGAAAGCTTTAAATCCACATTGAGTAATTGCACAAAAAAAATTATTCCTTTAGGTAACAAGTATAAACGGCTAAAATTAAACCCCCCATGGCTTACAGCTACTGTAAAAAGGGCAATAAAAAAAGGCATTTAAAAAATACAAATCTGGGGGGTCAGCTGTAGTGTTTGAAGATTACAAAGGGCTTAATAAAATCTGTAAAAAGGAGATAAAATTAGCAAAAATCCAAAACGAACAGCAGCTGGCAAAAGAGAGCAAAACAAATCCCCAAAAATTTTTTAAATATATAAATGCTAAAAAAACAAGGTCCGAGCAGGTAGGTCCCCTAAATAATGCTAAAGGGGGGGGGGTAGTCACTGAAGATAAGGAAAAGGCAGAGTTACTAAATGGTTTGTTAGCTCTTTACATACAAAAAAAAAGAAAGGAGCTGATATCTGTGGTGCTGGGGCTGTTAGTACATCCAATGATATACTCAATTGGCTAACTGTAGATCTGGTCCAAGATAAGTTAAATAGGGTAAATGTGAACAAGGCTCCGGGTCCAGATGGATTACACCCAAGAGTGCTTAAAGAGCTCAGTTCAGTCATTGTGTGCCCCTGTTTATAATTTTTAAAGATTCTCTATGTACTGGTACAGTGCCAAGTGATTGGCGCAAGGCAAACATGGTGCCCATATTCAAAAAAGGATCTTGGTCCTCCACAGGTAAATATAGACCAGTTAGTTTAACTTCTGTTGTTGGAAAATGTTTGAAGGACTCTTAAGGGACTATATACAGGAGTATGTGGCTGTAAATAATATAAGTGATAACCAACATGGGTTTACCAAGGACAGAAGTTGTCAGACTAACCTAATTTGTTTTTATGAGGAGGTGAGTAGTAGTGATGAGTGGCAGGGGCTATATTCGAATTCGCGATATTTCACTAATATTTTGTAGAATATTCATCATATATTCACGAATTTCGAGAATTCGAGATTATATTATTGAATGCAAAAAATTGCCAATGTAAAAATTGCGTAATGCAAATTCGTAATGTGAAATACAGGCGTGGGTCACATTGGCAAAATTTTTCAAGCTACTAGAAGTTTCATGAGTTTCTCCTGAGACTGGAGAAAATGGTTGGCACGGCAGAACATTAGAATAGCTTTATTTGGAGGTAGAGTCAAGTGCTCCAATATATTCGCGATTGCGCTAATCGGCAGTGATTCGAATATTTTTTCGTGCAACTTCATATTTTAGCAGGTCTGACTACAGATTACTGATTGGTGCACTAAGTATTGTTGTGAACTTGACATTGCTTCCTTCTCATTGGACAACAAGCAAGAAGCGGAGAGGAATCATGTGTTCATATGGAAATAAATGCTGAATATTCGATATAACGAATATATAGCACTATATTTAAAATATTAACGAATTCTCGAAGTGGAGATATTCGCGATAAAAATTCGCTATTCAAATATTCGCGCTCAACACTAGTGAGTAGTAGCCTAGAAGTTTAATAGGTAAAGTAAGGTCTATAGGCTTGGAAAGTATAGTTTGTAAATGGGTAGAAAACTGTTTAAGGACTGTGTCCAGAGAGTTGTGGTCAATGATTCCTATTCAGAATGGTCCCAGGTTATAAGTGGTGTACCCCAAGGTTCAGTGCTGGGCCCTTTATTATTTAATTTATTTATTAATGATATTGAGGACGGGATTAATAGCACCATTTCTATTTTTGCAGATGACACCAAGCTATGTAGTCCTGTGCAATCTATGGAAGGTGTCCATAAACTACAAGCTTACTTGAACACTCTGAGTGATTGGGCATCAACTTGGCAAATGAGGTTCAATGTGGATAAATGTTAAAGGATAACTGTCGTATTTTTTTTTTTTTTTGGAGTATTGGATTGTGGTGATTAATATCACCTTGGTGGCCCTATTTCAACTTTTCAATGTGTATTCAATTACCCCTTAATTCCACATTTTTGTTCCCTGTACTGCCTACTTTTACCTGTGCTTAAAATAGGGTTGCTAGGCATGGTCCGTCTATCTGTTGATAGACGGAGCACGCAGCGTGCGGGCTCACATTACTGACAGCCAGGGACTGTAAGTAAATGATTAAAGCCAGGTCCTCCCCCGCAGCTGATAACAGTGCCTGGGCTGTGTGCACTTCTCCCTGTCCCTGCGCTTGGCAGACGCTCCCTCACTCAGCAGAGCTGGACAATGCAGAGTCGAAGCAGCGCAGACCAGGGAAGGGAGATCTGCCATCTTCTCAGTGTATAACGTATTTTTCGCCCTATAAGATGCACCGGCCTATAAGACGCACCTAGGTTTTTGAGGAGGAAAATAAGAAAAATAAATATTTTTAACCAAAAGGTGTGCTTTTGGTGGGTTTTGAATTAATGGTCGTCTGTGCATGACACTATTATGGGGGATCTGTGGATGACGCACTGTCATGTGGGGGATCTGTGGATGGCACTGTTATGGGGGACCTGTGGATGGCACTGTTATGGGGGATCTGTGGATGGCATTGTTATGGGGGATCTGTGGATGGCACTGTTATGGGGGATCTGTGGATGGTAGTGCTATGGGGTGGGAGATCTGTGGATGGCATTGTTATGGGGTGGGGGATCTGTGGATGGCATTGTTATGTGGTGGGGGATCTGTGGATGGAACTGTTATGGGGGGGATCTGTGGATGACACTGCTATATGTCATCCACAGATCCCCCTCATAACAGTGTCCCCCAATACACCGGCCCTCTGCTCACCGAAGTATTTAAAAACATGATTCCTTATCCTGTTATTAAGTTTAACTAACGCTGCACTCTCCCATGTTCCCATGTTCCCCTGTATCCCCACAGCACTTACGAACAAGCTTCAATAGCAGGCAGAGTGGACGGCAGCAGTAACGTCACTCACTGATGTTGCGCGTCTGCTCCACCTGCTTCATTCATAAAATGGGAGGAGCAGGCGCGCGACGTCAGTGAGTGACGTTACTGCTGCCGTCCGCTTTGCCTGCTATTGAAGCTTGTTCGTAAGTGCTATACTGATACAGGGGAACAGGGGAGAGCGCAGCGTTAGTTAAACTTGATAACAGGATAAGGATTCATGTTTATAAATACTTCGGTGAGCGGCGGGGCCCGGTGTAAGAATTCAGTGACTGCACCGGGCCCCGCCCCTAGTTCCGGACTCCAGCCCCTCCTCTCTCCCGGCTCATACATCGCAGTCTGCGATGTAAAATGGAAGCATTCACCCCATTAGACGCAGGGGTATTTTCTCCCCACTTTTGGGGGGGAAAAGTGCGTCTTATAGGGCGAAAAATACAGTAAATGAAAGCAACATGTGGTAAGAGGACCCCTTTGTGCTGCAGGAGATTAACCCTTTAGGGGGAGGGCTCTGGTTACTGACACTTTTGGGGGGCTATTGTTACTGGCTAGTAAAGGCAGGCGGGATTAGCCTCAGGGTTAGTGGCGGCCATCTTAACTGAATAGTGAAATTGCTATTTTATGCAGACTGGTTGCTAAGGGCTGAATCTTATTAAATATGGGATAAGTCAGTCAAATAGTAACTGATTCTGGAATATCATGTTATTAGTAACTACATATATGAAAATTTAAATTAGGGTCTAAATGTGACAGTTATCCTTTAAGTAAGTTATGCATTTTGGTAGTAATAATCTCCATGCTTCATATGTCCTAGGTGATGTAACACTGGTAGAGCCACTTATAGAGAAGGATTTGGGTGTCGTTGTGGATGGTAGATTAAATTACAGCAAACAATGTCAATCAGCTGCTTCTAAGGCCACCAGGATATTGTCATGCATTAAACGAGGCATGGACTCGCGGGGCAGGGCTGTAATATTACTAACGGAAAATGCAAATGTGATCGCACACTACATCCAGCACTCTGCCCTCCATGCTGGATGAGACATTGGTTTATATTTTGGCCAAAGCATAGTAAGCCACTCACCGCGTCAAGGCTGTCTCATGAGTGGTCCCTAACTCTTGTTCCTACCTGTTCATGGGCCATGACAGCCACATAAAATCCAGGGAATGCAGGAGTGGCGATCTCCTTGGAGTCATTGCACACCTGACCAGTTAATCTGTCCTTGAGGCTGGTTTTAAAGTCAGTATAAAACTGAGTCTGCTTGTATAGAACCTACCATTAGCCATCTGGCTCCAGGAGAAGTATATGGTGGGTTCAGCATGCATGTTGGTACTTGCATCCCTGGATCCGATGAAAGCTGTAATGGCACCGGACGGGGTTACAAGCAAAGTGTACTTGGCTTGCATGCTGACCTGCATTCCCTGGATTTTATGTGGCTGTCATGGCCCATGAACAGGTAGGAACAAGAGTTAGGGACCACTCATGAGACAGCCTTGACGCGGTGAGTGGCTTACTATGCTTTGGCCAAAATATAAACCAATGTCTCATCCAGCATGGAGGGCAGAGTGCTGGATGTAGTGTGCGATCACATTTGCATTTTCCGTTTGTATATGTATTTCGCCATAGTGATCTGCACCTACAGGCAGGTTGTGCTGACCCAACCCCTTATTTTTTTCTTTGTAGTATATATTGGAGGCGTGGCGATCTCCTTGGAGTCATTGCACACCTGACCAGTTAATCTGTCCTTGAGGCTGGTTTTAAAGTCAGTATAAAACTGAGTCTGCTTGTATAGAACCTACCATTAGCCATCTGGCTCCAGGAGAAGTATATGGTGGGTTCAGCATGCATGTTGGTACTTGCATCCCTGGATCCGATGAAAGCTGTAATGGCACCGGACGGGGTTACAAGCAAAGTGTACTTGGCTTGCATGCTGACCTGCATTCCCTGGATTTTATGTGGCTGTCATGGCCCATGAACAGGTAGGAACAAGAGTTAGGGACCACTCATGAGACAGCCTTGACGCGGTGAGTGGCTTACTATGCTTTGGCCAAAATATAAACCAATGTCTCATCCAGCATGGAGGGCAGAGTGCTGGATGTAGTGTGCGATCACATTTGCATTTTCCGTTTGTATATGTATTTCGCCATAGTGATCTGCACCTACAGGCAGGTTGTGCTGACCCAACCCCTTATTTTTTTCTTTGTAGTATATATTGGAGGCGTGGCGATCTCCTTGGAGTCATTGCACACCTGACCAGTTAATCTGTCCTTGAGGCTGGTTTTAAAGTCAGTATAAAACTGAGTCTGCTTGTATAGAACCTACCATTAGCCATCTGGCTCCAGGAGAAGTATATGGTGGGTTCAGCATGCATGTTGGTACTTGCATCCCTGGATCCGATGAAAGCTGTAATGGCACCGGACGGGGTTACAAGTAAAGTGTACTTGGCTTGCATGCTGACCTGCATTCCCTGGATTTTATGTGGCTGTCATGGCCCATGAACAGGTAGGAACAAGAGTTAGGGACCACTCATGAGACAGCCTTGACGCGGTGAGTGGCTTACTATGCTTTGGCCAAAATATAAACCAATGTCTCATCCAGCATGGAGGGCAGAGTGCTGGATGTAGTGTGCGATCACATTTGCATTTTCCGTTTGTATATGTATTTCGCCATAGTGATCTGCACCTACAGGCAGGTTGTGCTGACCCAACCCCTTATTTTTTTCTCTGTAATATTACTACCTTACAAAGTACAGAGGAGAACGACTAAACTGATAAGGGGAATGGAGGGTCTTTGTTATAAAGAAAGATTAAAAGAATTTCATTTATTTAGTCTTCAGAAGAGATGTCTAAGGGGGGGGGGGGGGGGCATGATTAACCTATACAAATGTATAAATGGGCCATACAAAAAATACAGTGAAAAACTGTTCCATGTAAAATGCCCTCAAAAGACAAGGGGGCTCTGCCTCCTACTGGAGAAGAAAAAGTTCAGTCTCCAGAAGCGTCAAAGCTTCTTTACTGTAAGAACTGTGAATCTGTGGAATAGACTTCCTCAGGATGTGGTCACAGCAGGAACAGTAGACCGTTTTAAAAAGGGTTTAGATGAATTCTTTAAAGTAAACATTAATGCTGTAGGAAGGCGCAAGGGTCCGTCATTGACGGAAGGTATGTGTCACCGAGGTTCCTGGCCTCGGTGAAGTAAGAGCCGGTATTTTCAGGTGTCAGTGGCAGCTAATGCTGATTGACACTATGCTATTTTAGTATGGCTGTATGGCTGTATAGATGATCCGGGACGGCTCTTACTGGGAGTAGTCAAAGTGCTGGGTGGGTGACTACTCCCCACGTTCCAGGCCGGGTCTTGACTGGCCTATAAAAAACCCAGCCGGTCTTCATGGCAGTATTTGGTAAGTGATGCCTCTTGCTTAGGTGTTGCAGCCTCTGGGGCCTTTCAAAAAAGGTGTGTATATGTAATAACAGATCATGTGACAACTTAGATTGCACACAGGTGGACATCATTTCACTAATTATGTGACTTCTGAAGGTAATTGGTTGCACCAGAGCTTATTATGGGCTTCCTAACAAAGGGGGTGAATATATACGCACATGCCAATTTTCTGTTTTCTATTTCTAAACAATAGTTTTATTTATATATTTTTCTCATTTCACTTCACCAAATTAGACTATTGTGTTCTCATCCATCACATAAAATTCACATTAACAAAATATTGAACTTAAGGCTGTAATGTCAAGGGGGGTAAAAAAAAAGTCAAGGGGGTGAATACTTTTGCAAGGCACTGTATGTGGGGAAAATAGAATTTCTTAGAAAATCTATTTCCTTTTTTACTTTGACAGCTACTAAATATACCAAGTATGAAAAGAAAGATATTCTATATCACATATACTGTATACCGTACGGTATTTCAAATTTTGCTATTCTGCCTATAAACCGATTCGGTTGACCATCTTTTTCCCATGACTCCACAGTGCAATAACTAAGCCCAACAAGCCATGTTGCTTTAAGAAAAAACGCACTGTACATCACACCTACTTAAAGGCCTCATTTCTGAGAAAGAGTTAACTTTCTAGTCAGCCAGCAGAATAATACAGTATCCGGAGCACAACACTTACCCTGAGCAACTCATGAACAGCCTCCTCTGGGGAGCCACAGCTCTTAATTAATTTAATTAACAATTCATTAAACCCCCCGCCTTCCACATTCCTCGCTTCCCCATAATTGCAGGTATATTAACATCATAAAATTGAGCAATGCTGAATCAATTAACAAATGCAGAATAGTGATGTATACAGTATTGAAAAAAAGATCCTTCAGTAGCTAATAATTAAATCTGAATGATCGTAAGGCAGCGAGTAGCTTTGTAACTGCGGGTAATACTTTAATTATAGTCGATCCACATGCAAATATTTAATTCAAATATTTCATGGGAAATGATACTCATATTTCCACAGTTTTGTAGTTACATGGAGGTATACGTGTGTGAAGTGTGGACTGCTAAGTCCATGCAGATAACACCCTTGCTGAGACAGAATCTAAGGTACAAATGTAGTCAGGGGGTTTAAGACATAGCACAGTGTTCTCTATATGCAGCCCCATCCAAAGATGCGATGCAAATAAAATCCTAACAGTGCTCTGTCCACTGATGAACTATACCATGCACCCTGAACTGTTCACAAAACTTCGCCCCGACTCCAGATTCAGTTCCTCTGTGGTCATGCACTAAGAATAAGTTTGAATGGAGCTGGGGTCACCAGTTGGGCATGTGTCCTGGTATTTAAACTCCCTTAGACCATCATTTTTCTAGTGATCAATAATTAACCCTTTCCTGACCAGGCAATGTTCAGTTTTTATGTTTTCTTTGCTTTACTCCCAGCCTTCCCAGAGCCATAACTTTTTCATTTTTCCGTTCACATACCAGTATGAGGGCTTGCTTTTTGAAGGACAAGTTGTACTTTATAATAGCACCGTTTAATATTGAATACGATACAGTGGGAAGCTGGAAAAAAATTCGAAATGGGTTATATTGCAAAAAAAAATTAATTCCTCCACAGTTTTAAGGGTTTTGTAGTTAAAGCGATCCCTTTGCGGTAAAACTGACCCATTTTCTTCAGCAATACTACATTTATATAGTTTTTCTCGTGTTTTAATATTGAAAAAAAAAATCTTTGGATTTTTTATTTTTTTTTTTCATTTCTGTATTCTGTCCCCCATAGCTTTTATATATTTACATCTATAGAGATGTGTGAGGGCTATTTTTTTGTGGGGCAATCTGTAGTTTTTATAGTTTACTGATACCATTTTGTAGTGTGTATGACTTTTTGATCACTTTTTACATTATGGGATGCTGTGAGGCCTATGAGCTATGTTTATTGTTTATTTTTATTTTTAATATGTGGAAAGGGGGGTGATTAGAAATTTTTAGATTTTTTAGATTTTGAAACCCTGAAAAGCCCTAGGATTAGTGACAGGGTCTGAGACTACTTGTTCCTTCTCAGATGAAAGAACCAGCATCTCCCTGAGGCCTAGTAAACAACAAGCAAATGGGAGCAACAAAATACCAAGATAAATACACTTAACTTCAATAGAAAATGGATGAGCAGGAACTCAGATGAGGACCACACACCAGCTCTTCAAACTCCAGGCAGAGAATATCAACCGCATGGTATGAAGTGTGAGTCCAGACTAAATAGAGGAGCAGTAATGACCACAAGCTACACCTGAGACAAGAGGTGTGGTCATTACCAACAACACTGCAACAAGTAAAAACAGATAGGCTGTCAGATAACCTAATGTGCAGCCAGTCTCTCACATCTTCTAACTTCTGTCACTGGAGGGACCGTGACATCTTAGCTCTCTTATCCCATAGACTGCAATGTATTACCATTGTAGCCCATGGGACATTCAATTCAGAGAGACCAAGACTACCACATGAACAGCTGGATGAATGAGCCTGGTCAATTGGCCCATCCCACACCCTACGTTCACCACGCTGACTAATTAGAGGAGTGGAGTAAAATGCTAATGCTACTAGAAAAATAACAAATTGGATTTGCAACTTTTTTACTCCCAAAAACAGCATAGGGAAAATAATGAATTTCCCCCATAATGTCCAAGCATAGTGTAATTTTAGCCCAAGCAGTGCCTTTATCATACAAAGTTCAGCATCAGCAAAGTGTAGTGTAGACTATTTCCTATTGCTTATATGCCCTGCCATTAAACAGGTTTTCTGAGAGTCAGATTCTAATGACCTATTCTCAGGATAGCTCATCAATATCAGATCAGTGGGAGTCCAACACCTGGGAACCCCACTAATCAACTGAAGAGACCGTGGTGCACAAGTGAGTGCCTCAGCCTCTTCCTAGACCAGTGACATCATGCTCATTGGTCACATGTCCAAGGTGCAGCTCAGTCCCAAGTGAATGGGGTTGAGCTGCTATACCAAGCACAGCTACTATATAATGTATGGCGCTGTGCTTGGGGAGGAGTGCTGTGAGTGTCTCTGTCATGAGTCGCCGGCTTCACGTTCCCCCTCCTCAGTGCCGCCTGCGCCCTGCGGCTAATACGGAGTGAGGACGTGCACTGCTTCCTCATCTCCACAGCAACAGGGGGCGCACTCACCACATTAGTGCGGTCAGCGTCCTCCACTCCCATGGCAACTGTAAGGAGTCCAAGCGCCGAGCTGAGCACTCAGTGCTCGGCTGGTTGCAGGGGAATGAGTCATGCGGCGCTGGCCACGTCACATGACTTCTCTTGCTGGGGAATGAGTCATGTAGCGCTGGCCATGTCACATGACTCCTATTCCCCACTATATATACAGGCAACCTGCTGGCCACAGGTTGCCTGTGAATAAGGTCCTATCCAGTGTTCCTTTGTGTGATTCTGTGGCTTTTTGACTCCCGACTCGTTGATCATCTCTGTCCTTGCTTGCTCCTTGTGTCTGCTTCGCTTCTCCTGGTTTTTGACTTTGGCTTGTTTTTAACCCGTCTTTGCTTATCCTTTTGTACTGTTGTTACCTCCAAGTGCTGACTCGGCTTATTGACCATTCTATGTTTGTTTGTCTTGTTTGTCCCGCCGCACTTACCAAGGTTAGGGAACACCGCCCAGTTGTGCTCAGTTACTTAGGACGGATTGTGCAAGTAGGCAGGGACAGGAGTGTGGGTGGAGTCAGTGGTGCACCATCCCCTCCCCCTCTTTGTGACAGTCTCCACAAACAGCTGATTTAGCTTTAATATATTGTATACTAACGACTGAGGATGTTAGAGTAAAGATTCTGTCAATCAACATGATGTGACATAAAGAGTGTCACCTTTAAAAAGTTTAATCCAAGCAATGTGCCAATTTCTATGATGAGGTATCCCTTTAAAACGAACATAAACGTGCTCCTGACATGTCAGTTTTAATAAATATCCTCTTAGATATTTAAAAAAATAAGCCTAATGAGCATTGATAACTAATAATTACAAATGTATGTATTGGATTCATTATAAACTATTATTATTATTGTTATTATTATTGTTAAAATTCAGTAATTAAATTCTTTATATTACCAAGTATAAGCTCGTTTAATATAAAAGCATAGAGCCTCTTTAATAAAATCAGTCTATTACCATTTTAAGACACTAGATCTTCATAGAAGAACAACAAGTGTCACCTACATGGAGAAATGTGTGGTAATATGCCTATTCAGATATTGTGCAGCTGATATTATTGTCACCATCCTTTACCATAATAAAGGTTTGGAATCATTAACATGTTTGCAAGCTATTTATTAATGAGTGCGGTGCTCTTTTCATTAAAGGAAAGAGTGATGGGATTCACAGCCATTAGATCATTTTAGCTTCTAAAGAAAAGAGCAAATAAAGATAATAAAGGTATTATCCTGTAAAGTATGTACTTGCTAAACTGATCACTACTGAAAGCCCAACTTCATCAGAAGCTTCCACATGTCAAGCTTTCGGTTCACTGTAGTACTGATTGTATTTCATAGACCCTTTAGACCCGGGATATTTTACAAATAATATAGTTCAAATAGCCTAAGGTACTAGACTCCCGTTTCTAGTCGATTAAAACGTAACGTTTATTTCTTTTATTAAAGATAATACAAAACAGGAGAAAAAAGAAACTACTTTAAAAATTAAAGGTGCTGTATGGATTCAAGCAGCAGAAATTAGGGTTACTTCACCCATATATCCTGCCTCCTTTTTATGCGTCCATTTTGCTTTCTATTTGCTTTTGCCAGCAATAATTTGTATCTAAGTGTATCGCATATTAGGGTTACTTCACACTGCCGCTGGAGTGTCTAAGTATGGTGAGTCTGCAGACACTCCCCACCAAGACACTTTATCCAACATGCACCTAATTTAAAAACCGAAGTATAGCTATATTCTGCAGACACAGCAACATTTTTAATAAAAATAATACATTGTTTATTGTGCATTATGAACTGTCAGGAAGGTAGAAATAACAGCTGCAGATTAAGCCATCAAAGCAGCTCTCTGAAGGATTTCACTGAAAAGCAGAGAGAACAGTCAGTGAAACCTGAAAGCTGTAGGAGACAAAATGCTGATATTTTCTAATAAAGACCAACTGGAAAAAAAAATTTTTTAGCCCAAGGAAGGTAGAATGAAATCAGAAAAAATGCCCCCAAAGGTGTCCATATCCTTAACAGTGTTCTATTAACCTTCCTGGACCATGTTGTGCATTTACAGCACAATGATGCCACCGGCTTAGGAGCTGAGCACGCGCAATTAGCAGTAGGTGTCAGCTGTAACCTACAGATGACACTCTGCTGCGATACCTCAATCAGAGATAACAATGATAACAAGTGTTTAACCTCTTAGATGATGCTGTCACTAGTAACCTCAACATTCTAAGTGAGTGAGAGACCTACCTCTGAAGCCCAACTACCATGACATGATTGCAGGATCTAAGTAACCATTACACGAAAGTTTAGACTGGCATATTCTTATTCATAATCATAGTCATGGGTGCACATCCATAAGGCAAACATAATAAATAAAAATGGCTGCACACGCATATAAGCAGTAAAGCTTCGAAATGAGGATCATTCTAAATTCAAGTGGCACTATACCTACTATTGGAATCAATGGAAGCTCTTAGCGCACATTTTGATCAAACTTGTGCCGGGCCCATCCACCACGCGTCAAGGTGGCTTCCTCGGACGGTTCCCTATCACTAATATACCGCTTCCCTTGGACTTATGTAGGAGATAACAATGATAACAAGTGTTTAACCTCTTAGATGATGCTGTCACTAGTAATCTCAGCATTCTAAGTGAGTGAGAGACCTACCTCTGAAGCCCAACTATCATGACATGATTGCAGGATCTCAGTAACCATGGCAACTGGAGACCTAGTAATAGCCTCAGAAAATGTGATGCTCAAGTCATCTAGTTGGCCTTAAAAATGTTTTTTAAAAGTTTAAAAATGTTTTTTTTTTATATTGGAAAAAAATGAAAGAATCTAATATATTACACATAATTAGTATCACTGCATCTGTGAAAACCCAATACATAAAGCTATCATGTTACTTAACCTTCCCAGTAAGTATCATAAAAAAGAAAATTAAAAACAGTGCCAAGATTTCTGTTTTGGTCACGTCACCTGTTGTAGAAATATTAATATTAGAAATCCGCTCTCATCAGGCTTTGTGTACGGAAAGGCAAAAATCTCAACCGCAGTCAGCCAAAGGTGTTTTCATGTTAAGTTCTGATGAGCAACTTCCCCCTCCCCCTGCCCAGTCTGTTTCTTTTATTTACTCGCAAAAGGTGTAAAAGGGGCTGGCCCATAACAAGGATGCAGGAAGTGATGACATACAGGAAGTGATGACATAGGAAGACAAGACACCATCATTTAGAATAACCTAGCCAACAAACACATGTATGCAATAATCTACCATTACCACTGAAGTTAATTTTATCCAGCCTTGCTCAGTGATCAATGCCAGATAAAATTACTATGATCCTCATTCATGTTTATTTACAGGACAATGTCATTATCTCCAGGCGCACTAGAGACAACAAACGCACGTTCCTTTCATTATATTGTTCTCTTAACAAATGCATCCACGCCAAGCCAATAAATCCGCGTCTTGCGTGGGGGCCCTAGCCGGCGTCCATACATCAGCCAACAAAACACTGCTCTGCTGAACACATCAGTCTCCCCCGGCCCACAGCCCAGTGCGCCCAGCAGCTGTGACAGGACATACACGGGAAGATATCCACTCCAATGGTTTACCCTGACACTGAGAGACATGATGACAATAAACAATATATTAAATACACATCCTAATAAAATTTCCACAACACACCTCCCAATAAAATGGTTTAAAAAGTAATCAAAAAGTCATATGGTGCTCTAAAAACAAATTTTTTTTAGTTTTTATTAAAGTCATATCATAAAACAGGCGTTGTGATGACATTGCATAACGACATACTGTAGGCCTTTACTACCAAAGGAGAAGGATAAAATAAATACAGAAACATAATTGTATCTGTTTAAAGGCTAGGGCAGTGCTAAAGACCGCCCATTAGTCCTGGTGACGTCACCAGGATCACTGCTAGGAAGAAGCCTCCGCCTAGCATACTGAAAAAAAGAGGGATACATCAGCGGCAGTAAACAAACAGCCCTTGCCCTGCGTTATGCAACACAGGGCAAAGGAAAGGATCAGAACAAGAAATGCTCTGGTGCTCCACTCATACAGCATCTATATAAAGATTCAAAAGGTAGTCAAAGAATAAATCAATATACAATAAAATTCCACTAAGCCAGTGCTTAATGGGGTTGTCCCATTTCAGACAATGGGGGCATATCGCTAGGATATGCCCCCATTGTCTGATAGGTGCGAGTACCACCGCTGGGACCGCACCTACAATGAGAACGGAGCGGGGAAATAAACGAAGGGCGTACTGCGCATACACAGCCACCCTGCATTCATTTCTATTGGGGCGCCGAAAATAGCCGAACGCTTGTTCGGCTATTTCCGTCTGCCCCATAGAAATTAATCGGAGCAGGGGCCACGCGTGCTCCGTGCGCTCCTATTCACTTCTATGGGAGCAGCGCTTGGTGGTGGACGGACCCTGGAAAATCCAGGGTCCTCCAGCCACAGCTCTCCCAGCTTCGTTCTCATTGTAGGTGCGGGTCCCAGCAGTGGGACCCACACCTATCAGACAAAGGGGGCATATCCTAGCGATATGCCCCTATTGTCTGAGATGGGAATACCCCTTTAAAGTAGTTTTCCGGAAGTTTTATACTGATGACCTATGCTCGTCTTACTCCCAAGTTGGGGCACTGCGCGTGCACGGAGCAATGTGCTGTGACACCCTATATGAGTGGTGTCTTAACTAGTACTATTCCTATTAGTTTAATCCCTGTTTAATTCCCCTTGATTAACTCCCCTTGATTAACCATTGTCGAATTAACGAACCATCAAGACATCCTGGAATAATTTAGTTCTGAGCTTTGTACTTGCTTTGTATTGGAATTGATGGGGATTTTTTAAATTGTCTGCATTATTTCTAATAAACTATTGAGAGACTTTATGATTTTTTTATTTTATGTATTAAAAACCCACCCATACAACTTAAAAAATAAATAAAAATGTATGTTTTTTCTATGAAAAATTATCCAGCCGATCGCTTTTGGTCTGATCATAATGAAGCAACGGCCTTATTATCTGGGGTGTGGCAACATTGCCAACACACTCATAGAGGTTATGATCGCTTCATTGTGATACGCAAGCCCCTTCACCACAACAAGGTAACGATCACGAAGGGGAATTGACACTTGTATGTGCATTTTTTTTTTTGTTTTGTTTTTGCAGCCACAGTGCAGCACCAGAGGCCAGAAAAATTAGGCATGTACACATGCCTGAAAAATAATGTTATTGTTGCAGCCGCTGTTGTAGCAGCTGCCGGAAAAATGTATGTTTTCAAGGCAGAAAGGTGACTAAAACATTGCGGCTTGAACCCTAGTTGGTGGCGGAGAATTCACGAAAGTCATCCGGTATGCAGACATTAAATACAGCAGTGTGGGGACCATTTTGAGGCCAAGGCATGTCATCAGGCCTTTTGCTAGTCAAACGTATCCCCCACTGTCAGTCCCTTCGGGATCCATGCCTCATTCATCTTAATGAAGGTGAGGTAATCAACACTTTTTTGACCGAGGCGACTTCTCTTGTCAGTGACAATGCCTCCTGCTGCACTGAAGGTCCTTTCTGACAGGACACTTGAAGTGGGGCAGGCCAGAAGTTCTATCGCAAACTGGGATAGCTCAGGCCACAGGTCAAGCCTGCACACCCAGTAGTCAAGGGGTTCATCGCTCCTCAGAGTGTCGATATCTGCAGTTAAGGCGAGGTAGTCTGCTACCTGTCGGTCAAGTCGTTCTCTAAGGCTGGATCCCGAAGGGCTGTGGCGATGTGTAGGACTGAAAAAGCTCTGCATGTCCTCCATCAACAACACATCTGTAAAGCGTCCTGTCCTTGCCGCCGTGGTCGTGGTAGGAGGAGGATTACTTTCACCTCTTCCCCTGTTAGATTCCCGTTGTGCTGTGACATCCCCCTTATAAGCATATTTTTTTGTTTTGCTTTGAACTGCTGCATCCTTTCTGATTTTCAGTAATTTGGTAACATTTCCGCCACTTTCTGCTTATACCGGGGGTCTAGTAGCGTGGCCACCCAGTACAGGTCGTTCTCCTTTATCCTTTTTATACGAGGGTCCCTCAACAGACATGACAGCATGAAAGACCCCATTTGCACAAGGTTGGATGCCGAGCTACTCATTTCCCGTTCCTCGTCCTCACTGATGTCATTGACGGTCTGTTCTTCAACCCAGCCACGTACAACACCACGGGTCCCAGATAGGTGACAACAACGAGCACCCTGGGATGCCTGCTGTGGTTGGTCTTCCTCCTCCTCAAAGCCACATTCCTCCTCTGACTCCTCTTCCTCATACTCCTCTTGCAGCGTTGCCGCAGGTCCGGCAAGCGATGATGACAAGGCTGTTTCTGGTGGTGATGGTGACCACAACTCTTCTTCTTCCTCTTCATGCTCATCTACAGCCTGATCCAGCACTTTTCGCAGGGCACACTCCAGGAAGAAAACAAATGGGATGAGGTCGCTGATGGTGACTGAATAGGTTTGTCACCTCCTCAAAAGGACGCATGAGACTAGAAGGAATTGTGCATGAGCGTCCAGTAACGTGGCAAAAAAATCCCCAGCTCCGGAGAGGCTGTCCTAGCACCCCGGTCATACAAATACTCGTTGACAGCTTTTTCTTGTTGGAGCAGGCGATCGAACATTAGGAGTGTTGAATTCCAACGTGTCGGGCTGTCGCAAATCAAGCGCCTCACTGGCATGTTGTTTCGGCGCTGAATGTCTGAAAAGTGCGCTATGGCCGTGTAGGAACGCCTGAAATGGCCACACACCTTCCTGGCCTGCTTGAGGACGTCCTGTAAGCCTGGGTACTTAGACACAAATCGTTGTACGATGAGATTCAACACATGTGCCATGCACGGCACATGTGACAACTTGCCCAAATTCAATGCCGCCAACAAATTGCTTCCATTATCACACACCACTTTGCCGATCTCCAGTTGGTGCGGGGTCAGCCACTGATCCACCTGTGCGTTCAGGGCGGACAGGAGTGCTGGTCCGGTGTGGCTCTCTGCTTTCAGGGAAGTCAACCCCAAGACAGCGTGACACTGTCATATCCGGGATGTGAAATAGCCCCTGGGGAGCTGGGGGGATTCAGTTGATGTGCAGCCAGACGCCGCAGCAGAAGAGGACTCAGCCGAGGAGGTTATGGAAGAGGATGGAGTAGGAGGAGTAGAGAAGGTGGCAGTAGGCCTGCCTGCAAGTCGTGGCGGTGTCACCAACTCTGCTGCAGAGCCACGCATTCCATGCTTGTCAGCCGTCAGCAGGTTGACCCAATGCGCAGTGTAGGTGATATACCTGCCCTGACCGTGCTTTGCAGACCAGGTATCAGTGGTCAGATGGACCCTTGCCCCAACACTGTATGCCAGAGATGCCATGACTTCCTTTTCAATCACTGAGTAGAGGTTTGGGATTGCCTTTTTGAAAAAAAAATTCGTCCGGGTACCTTCCACTGTGGTGTCCCAATAGCGACAAATTTTTTGAAGGCCTCAGACTCCACCAGCTGGTATGGTAAAATCTGGCGGGCTAAGAGTCCAGTCAAGCCAGCTGTCAGACGCCGGGCAAGGGGGTGACTCTGTGACATTGGCTTCCTACGCTCAAACATTTCCTTTACAGACACCTGACTGTGGGCAGATGAAATGGAACTGCTGAAGGTGAGAGGCGGAGTGGCGAGTGGTTGAGAGGGGGCAAGGAGGACAGCAGTGGTTGACGTGGCTGAAGATGCTGGACCAGGAGGAGGATGGTGGCTTTGAGCTTGTGTGCTGCTTCTACTCGTCATCATGTGTTGATCCCATAGGCGTTTGTGATGTGCGATCATGTGCCTTCGCAAAGCAGTTGTACCTAGGTGGGTGTTGGATTTCCCACGACTCCGTTTCTTTTGGCACAGGTTGCAAATGGCATCGCTGTTGTCAGAGGCAGACACACAAAAAAATGCCGCACAGCTGAGCTTTGCAATGACGGCATTCTGGTGGTGGCAACAGCATGTGTTGATTGGCGTGCTGTCTGGCTGACCCCGGGTCCGATGCATGCTGTCTGACTGTGCCACTAGCTCCTTGCGACGACCTCCCCTACTTCCAACTCGTCTCCTCCTTCTCTCTGTCTCCCCTTCTGAACTTTCCCCCTCTTCTTCTTCTCTTCGAGCAGGCACCCACGTGGCATCCATGGACACATCGTCATCATCAACCACTTCACTTGTATCTGACACCTCAGCAAAGGAAGCAGCAGCGGGTACAACATCATCATCATCATCACACTGTACGTCCATGTGTGTAATGCTGCCTGACTGAGACATATCCCTGTTATCTCCATCCTCTGGCAATAATGGTTGCACATCACTAATTTCATCCAACTGATGTGTAAATAACTCCTCTGAGGGATCAAGTGAAGCGGCTGTGGTGGCTGTGGTGGTAGTGGTGGTGGTGGCGGCGGGCGGGAGAGTGGTAACTTGAGAGCAGGTGACCAAAGCTGAGCTGGAGGAGGATGGTGCGTCAAGGTTCTTAGCGGAAGCTGTTGAAGATTGGGTGTCCTGTGTAAGCCAGTCAACTATTTTCTCCGAATTTTTGGGGTTCAGGGTACGTGGCCTCTGAACACTGGGCATTATTCCAGGGCCAGTGGAAATCACAGCACCATGACCACGACAGCCCCTGCGGCGTGGTCTGCCTCTGCTTGTCATTTTTTATTAGATAAGTGTTACTATGCGTGCAAGGTACTGTGCCACCCTATATAAGTGGTGGGCAGTGGGCACAGTACAGTCTGTGTGGGCCTGACACACACTGGCTTGCAACTTTGATTATATCACAGAAAAAGATTAAATAGAATATTTTTTTTATCTGCGAGGTATTTGTGAGTGAGTGACACCCTGTAACGGTATAAGTGGAGGCCTAGCCACTAGCCAGTGGCCACAATACAGTCTGTGTGGGCCTGACACACACGGGCTTGCAAATGTGATCATATCACAGAAAAATATTAAATAGAATTTTTTTTTATCTGCAAGGTATTTTCTGTCACACCCTGTATGAATGGTGTGCACATAGTACTGTCTGTGACTGAGCCTGCAGCCTCTCACACACGGGCAGGCAACTGCAATATACACTCACCTTAAGAATTATTAGGAACACCTGTTCTATTTCTCATTAATGCAATTATCTAGTCAACCAATCACATGGCAGTTGCTTCAATGCATTTAGGGATGTGGTCCTGGTCAAGACAATCTCCTGAACTCGAAACTGAATGTCAGAATGGGAAAGAAAGGTGATTTAAGCAATTTTGAGCGTGGCATGGTTGTTGGTGCCAGACGGGCCGGTCTGAGTATTTCACAATCTGCTCAGTTACTGGGATTTTCACGCACAACCATTTCTAGGGTTTACAAAGAATGGTGTGAAAAGGGAAAAACATGCAGTATGCGGCAGTCCTGTGGGCAAAAATGCCTTGTGGATGCTAGAGGTCAGAGGAGAATGGGCCGACTGATTCAAGCTGATAGAAGAGCAACGTTGACTGAAATAACCACTCGTTACAACAGAGGTATGCAGCAAAGCATTTGTGAAGCCACAACACGCACAACCTTGAGGCGGATGGGCTACAACAGCAGAAGACCCCACCGGGTACCACTCATCTCCACTACAAATAGGAAAAAGAGGCTACAATTTGCACAAGCTCACCAAAATTGGACTGTTGAAGACTGGAAAAATGTTGCCTGGTCTGATAAGTCTCGATTTCTGCTGAGACATTCAAATGGTAGAGTCCGAATTTGGCGTAAACAGAATGAGAACATATATCCATCCTCTGATGGCTACTTCCAGCAGGATAATGCACCATGTCACAAAGTTCGAATCATTTCAACTTGGTTTCTTGAACATGACAATGAGTTCACTGTACTAAAATGGCCCCCACAGTCACCAGATCTCAACCCAATAGAGCATCTTTGGGATGTGGTGGAACGGGAGCTTCGTGCCCTGGATGTGCATCCCTCAAATCTCCATCAACTGCAAGATGCTATCCTATCAATATGGGCCAACATTTCTAAAGAATGCTATCAGCACCTTGTTGAATCAATGCCACGTAGAATTAAGGCAGTTCTGAAGGCAAAAGGAGGTCCAACACCGTATTAGTATGGTGTTCCTAATATATCTTTAGGTGAGTGTATATGTATATATAAAAAATATAAAAAAAAGCAGACTGATGTACAGTAGGTGAACCCGATTTTGTGTCAATCTCGCTCTCTTTCTCGGCGAGATTGAGCACCTACGAGCCCCATCGCGGGAGCCAGCGCCGAGCTGGCTTGCCGCGATGGAGACAGAGCCGTCATAGAAGCGACGGGAGATCCGACTTGGATTCCCGCCAATTCTACACGTGTGCGGCGTTTGTTATGAATCCTGAGGGGGAAGTCCCCGCCGGATTTTAAATAAAAATCCGGCCTGGGTCCCCCCCTCAGGAGCATACCGGGCCCTTAGGTCTGTTATGGGTTGTAAGGAGAGCCCCCCCTACGCCGAAAAAAATGGCGTAGGGGGTCCCCCGACAATCCATACCAGACCCGTATCCAAAGCACGCTACCCGGCCAGCCAGGAAGGGAGTGGGGACGAGCGAGCGCCCCCCCCCCCTCCTGAGCCGTACCAGGCTGCATGCCCTCAACATGGGGGGGTTGGGTGCTCTGGGGCAGGGGGCACACTGCGGCCCCCCCACCTCAGAGCACCCTGTCCCCATGTTGATGAGGACAGGGCCCCTTCCCGACAACCCTGGCCGTTGGTTGTCGGGGTATGCGGGCGGGAGGCTTATCGGAATCTGGGAGCCCCCTTTAATAAGGGGGCCCCCAGATACCGGCCCCCCACCCTAAGTGAATGAGTATGCAAGAAAAGTGGTAAAAACACAAATAAACCACACAGTGTATTAAAATATTTAATTTTTCTGCTCCGGAGGCCGCCCCCTGTCTTCTTTATTAGCTCTTTTACCAGGGGGGGGCTCTTCTTCTTCCGCTATCCCGACGGGTCTTCTCCGCTATCCGGGGAGTCTTCTCAACTCTCCGGGGTTCTCCTTCTGTCTTCTCCGCTATCCGGGGGGTCTTCTCAACTCTCCGGGGTTCTCCTTCTGTCTTCTCCGCTATCCGGGGGGGTCTTCTCAACTCTCCGGGGTTCTCCTTCTGTCTTCTCCTTCTGTCTTGTTGACTCGGCGCACCCCGGTTCTTCGTCTCGCGAGACTCGGCGCACCCCGGTTCTTCGTCTCGCGAGACGTCTCGCGAGACGAAGAACCGGGGTGCGCCGAGTCAACAAGACAGAAGGAGAAGACAGAAGGAGAACCCCGGAGAGTTGAGAAGACCCCCCGGATAGCGGAGAAGACCCGTCGGGATAGCGGAAGAAGAAGAGCCCCCCCCTGGTAAAAGAGCTAATAAAGAAGACAGGGGGCGGCCTCCGGAGCAGAAAAATAAAATATTTTAATACACTGTGTGGTTTATTTGTGTTTTTACCACTTTTCTTGCAGGTGAATGGGTAGGGGTACGATGTACCCCATACTCATTCACTTAGGGTGGGGGGCCGGTATCTGGGGGCCCCCTTATTAAAGGGGGCTCCCAGATTCCGATAAGCCTCCCGCCCGCATACCCCGACAACCAACGGCCAGGGTTGTCGGGAAGGGGCCCTGTCCTCATCAACATGGGGACAGGGTGCTCTGAGGTGGGGGGGCCGCAGTGTGCCCCCTGCCCCAGAGCACCCAACCCCCCCATGTTGAGGGCATGCAGCCTGGTACGGCTCAGGAGGGGGGGGGCGCTCGCTCGTCCCCACTCCCTTCCTGGCTGGCCGGGTAGCGTGCTTTGGATACGGGTCTGGTATGGATTGTAGGGGGACCCCCTACGCCATTTTTTTCGGCGTAGGGGGGGCTCTCCTTACAACCCATAACAGACCTAAGGGCCCGGTATGCTCCTGAGGGGGGGACCCAGGCCGGATTTTTATTTAAAATCCGGCGGGGACTTCCCCCTCAGGATTCATAACAAACGCCGCACACGTGTAGAATTGGCGGGAATCCAAGTCGGATCTCCCGTCGCTTCTATGACGCGCTTGCTGGGATGTGCTGTCACTATTCCAGTGAGTGCGAGATCTCGGCACCATGTTGCCGAGTATCAGCGCGACGCTGTCGTGCTAAAAGCACAATCTCACAAACACCTACTGTACCAGCCCTGAAAAGGGCTTTTTGGGGTGCGGTCAGGACGCTGTCCTTACAGCAGATGAGTCTGTGGACACAGAATACTGCCCTAACTAACGCTTTCCCTATTGAATCAGCAGCAGCAGCACTGTCCCTCCTCTCACTGAGAATGCAGCTTCCGAATGAATCTAAAATGGATGCTGTCCAGGAGGTGGGAGGGTCTGGGAGGGAGGGTCTGCTGCTGATTGGCTGGAATGTGTCTGCTGACTGTGAGGTACAGGGTCAAAGTTTACTCAATGATGATGTATAGGGGGCGGATCGAACATCGCATATGTTCACCCGCTGCGGCGAACGCGAACAAGCTATGTTTGCCGGGAACTATTCGCCGGCGAACTATTCGGGCCATCTCTATTGCCAGGGTGCCTAACCGCACAGTCCTGACTAGAAGGGGAAAAATAGTCTCCTGACAGAGAAAAGAGAAAGAAACTACAGAGTCTGTACATCTGATGGAGTTCCCAGGGACCTTAATGCAACATTTGCTGTGTGAGGATCCAAGGCCAGGAGAGGATGTGATAAAAGGTTCCCTTGTATCAGGGAGAATATAGAGACTGTCTGGAGGAGAGCTGGCCTTGCCTACTTTGCTAAGTGCCCATCCTATGTCTAAGGCCACCTTAGGTCCATGTAGAGAAGACAACATTCCATCTAATATGATCACTAATTCATTCAATCCAAACTAAATATTATAATTAGAGATTAATATAAGCACAGATTAAATAAAGGAAATAGCAGTAAGAGGCTGAATGTTATAGTGCTCAACTACACAAATATATCACCGTATCTATTTTTATTAGGCTTCATAAAAATGCATATCAAATGCTCCATATCAAATGCATTGTATTTAAAGTAATAAAAAATTCTACATATTTTACATCCTATATCTTCAGAGAACAACTGCAGCAATAAAAAAAAGAGTTTTCCATCACATAAAAGTATGAGGACTAATATCATCCCTGAATTGGCAAAAGGCATAGCGCTCATTAGCATGTCATAGCATCAAATAACCCAGACAGCTAGCAGGGGTCGGAGGACAAGAGCCACAACTCAGACAGTTCTCTGTCACACAGGTCAGCCAGCTGTGGACTATGTCCTACTGACCCCAGGATTTTTCCACAGCACAGATGGCAAACTGGCCCTCCCCGCCCATTCTGTTTCAATAGAACCCTTCAGGATCTTTATGCATTGGAACGTGCTAGCTGAGATCCAGGTCAAGGTCATGGCCTCTAACCGAATGAAGCTTCTATACAAAAATCAAGGGTTCCATGCAGCAGGATATTATTTCCAGGCAAATGACCATTAGGCTACTGGAAAAAAACATGAATGTTACTTAACTTACTACACAGTAACTTATATATAACGTTAATGTGCTAAAAACAAATCCTTCTCTTCGGGTTTCTATAATAGTTTTACAGACAGTACAGGCTAATGCATAGTGTAAGCAATATGCTGTCACTGTACAAATAAAAATCAATATTAATAATGTAGGCAAAATATGCCATAAAAAAGCACTAGCCAGATCTTACACCATAAGACCTCATGCACACGAACGTCTGCCGGCCGGGCCAGTATTGCAGCCTGCAAACAGCGGGTCTGCAATATATGGCCCCCGGCAATTTGTGCACTGCATCACCGATGCAGATCCATTTACTTGAGTGGGTCTGCATTCCGGAAGGTCCGGTGGGGAACGGAGGCACGGAACCCCACGGAAGCACGGCGGAGTCCTTCAATGGGGTTTCTCTCCGTGCCTCTGCACAGCAAAAAAATAGAACATGTTCTATTTTTTTGGGTGCGGATGGATCAGAGACCCATTCAAGTTAAATGGGTCGGCATCCGTCTGCGGAAACCGCAAGGATGTTGCCAGTGGATTGGGGGCCGCAAATTGCGGTCCCCTATGCACGGAATGGCCGACACACATTCGTGTGCATGAGCCCTAACTGAGAGTTGGTTGTAGACATAAGGCAGTCAATGAGTAAGTCAACCTCTTCCCTGACCCCACCATTAACATGCTATTAGGGTGCCTGTACATGGCAAGCAGGTTACCACTGTGGGACACACTTGCAATCAAAGTGCAGAGGGTGATGCAGTTGCAGAGAGAGCAGAGCCTCAAGATGTAACGGCAACACCCCTGTTGCTCCTAGAAGCTCATTTGCATATATTAAAACTGTATAAATCTGCTGACAGAGATTTAAAGTTCGTATGGGTAGAAGTTGCACACACTTCCATGTACAGTGCCTTGCAAAAGTATTCACTAGCCTTGACTTTTTTCGTATTTTGGTGCCTCACAACCTGGAATTAACATGGATTGTTTGAGGATTTGCATCATTTAATTTACAGAACATGCCCACAACTTTGAAGATTTATTTTAATTTTTTTATTGGGAAGCAAACAACAAATAGGACAAAATAACAGAAAAAGTCAATGTGCATAACTATTCACCCCCCTAAAGTCCACATCTACTTGTTTCCCCTTAAACCACTCAAGTGTTGCTTTATTAGTGTGTTTGGGGTCATTGTCCTGCTGGAACGTGAACCTCCGTCCTAGCCTCAAATCACGCACAGAGTAGTACAGGTTTTGCTCAAGAATATCCCTGTATTTAGCACCATCCATCTTTGCCTCAACTCTGACCAGTTTCCCAGTCCCGGCTGCTGAAAAACATCCCCACAGTATGATGCTGTCACCACCATGATTCACTATGGGGATGGTGTTCTTTGGGTGATGTGATATGTTGGGTTTGCGCCAGACATAGCGTTTTCTTTGATGGCCGAAAAGGTCAATTTTAGTCTGATCAGCCCAGAGCACCTTCCTCCATACATTTTGGGAGTCTCCCACATGCCTTTTCGCAAACTCACAACGTGCCTTTTTGTTTTTAGCTGAAATTAATGGCTTTCTTCTGGCCACTCTGCCATAAAGCCCAACTCTTAGGAGCGTACGGCTTATTGTCGTCCTATGTACAGATACTCCTGTCTCTGCTGTGGAACTCTGCAGCTCCTCCATGGTTACCTTAGGTCTCTGTGCTGCCTGTCTGATTAATGCCCTCATTGCCCGGTCCGTGAGTTTTAGTTGGCAGCCGTCTTTTGGCAGGTTTGCTGTTGTGCCATGTTCTTTCCATTTGGTTATGATAGATTTGATGGTGCTCCTGGGGATCATCAAAGATTTGTGTATGTTTTCATAACCTAATCACCCTGACTTGTACTTCTCAGCAACATTGTTCCTTACTTGTTTGGAGAGTTCCTTAGTCTTCATGGCAGTGTTTGGTTAGTGATGCCTCTTGCTTAGGTATTGCAGCCTCTGGGGCCATTCAAAAAAGGTGTGTATATGTAATGACAGATCATGTGACACTTAGATTGCACATAGGTGGACATTATTTCACTAATTATGTGACTTCTGAAGGTAATTGGTTGCACCAGAGCTTTTTATGGGCTTCCTAACAAAGGGGGTGAATACATATGCACATGCCAATTTTCTGTTTTCTATTTCTAAACAATAGTTTTATTTATATATGTTTCTCATTTCACTTCACCAACTTAGACTATTGTGTTCTGATCCATCACATAAAATTCAGATTAACAAAACATTGAACTTAAGGCTGAAATGTAACAAAATACGAAAAAAGTCAAGGGGGTGAATACTTTTGCAAGGCACTGTAGGCTTGCAGTATGAAGATATATAATAGGGGATAGCACATACATGAAAGTTGCAAAATCAAACTGTAAGTTTAATCCACAGATGCAATGTTTTGGTTAGACATAGTTTTTTATTATTATTATTATTATTATTATTATTATTATTATTATTGACACCTTCAGGACCCTGCCATTTTTCACCTTAAGGACCAGGCCATTTTTTCTCAAATCTGACATTTGTCACTTTATGTGGTGATAACTCTAAAACACTTTTACTTATCCATGCCATTCTGAGACTGTTTTCTCATCACATATTGAACTTCATGACAGTGGTAAATTTGAGTCAAAATATTTCATTTTTATTTATAAAAAATACCAAATTTACCAAACATTTGGAAAAATTCGCAATTTTCAAAATTTTCTATTTCTCTGCTTTTAAAACAGATAGTGATACATCCTAAAATAGTTATTACTTTACATTTCCCATATGTCTACTTCATGTTTCGATCATTTTGGAAATTACATTTTCTTTTTTTTGGACATTACAGGGAGTGCAGAAATGAGTATTTTGACCACATCATCCTCTTTATGCATGTTGTCTTACTCCAAGCTGTATAGGCTCGAAAGCCTACTACCAATTAAGCATATTAGGTGATGTGCATCTCTGTAATGAGAAGGGGTGTGGTCTAATGACATCAACACCCTATATTAGGTGTGCTTAATTATTAGGCAACTTCCTTTCCTTTGGCAAAATGGGTCAAAAGAAGGACTTGACAGGCTCAGAAAAGTCAAAAATAGTGAGATATCTTGCAGAGGGATGCAGCACTCTTAAAATTGCAAAGCCTCTGAAGCGTGATCATCGAACAATCAAGCGTTTCATTCAAAATAGTCAACAGGGTCGCAAGAAGCGTGTGGAAAAACCAAGGCGCAAAATAACTGCCCATGAACTAAGAAAAGTCAAGCGTGCAGCTGCCAAGATGCCACTTGCCACCAGTTTGGCTATATTTCAGAGCTGCAACATCACTGGAGTGCCCAAAAGCACAAGGTGTGCAATACTCAGAGACATGGCCAAGGTAAGAAAGGCTGAAAGACGACCACCACTGAACAAGACACACAAGCTGAAACGTCAAGACTGGGCCGAGAAATATCTCAAGACTGATTTTTCTAAGGTTTTATGGACTGATGAAATGAGAGTGAGTCTTGATGGGCCAGATGGATGGGCCCGTGGCTGGATTGGTAAAGGGCAGAGAGCTCCAGTCCGACTCAGACGCCAGCAAGGTGGAGGTGGAGTACTGGTTTGGGCTGGTATCATCAAAGATGAGCTTGTGGGGCCTTTTCGGGTTGAAGATGGAGTCAAGCTCAACTCCCAGTCTTACTGCCAGTTTCTGGAAGACACCTTCTTCAAGCAGTGGTACAGGAAGAAGTCTGCATCCTTCAAGAAAAACATGATTTTCATGCAGGACAATGCTCCATCACACGCGTCCAAGTACTCCACAGCGTGGCTGGCAAGAAAGGGTATAAAAGAAGAAAATCTAATGACATGGCCTCCTTGTTCACCTGATCTGAACCCCATTGAGAACCTGTGGTCCATCATCAAATGTGAGATTTACAAGGAGGGAAAACAGTACACGTCTCTGAACAGTGTCTGGGAGGCTGTGGTTGCTGCTGCACGCAATGTTGATGGTGAACAGATCAAAACACTGACAGAATCCATGGATGGCAGGCTTTTGAGTGTCCTTGCAAAGAAAGGTGGCTATATTGGTCACTGATTTGTTTTTGTTTTGAATGTCAGAAATGTATATTTGTGAATGTTGAGATGTTATATTGGTTTCACTGGTAAAAATAAATAATTGAAATGGGTATATATTTGTTTTTTGTTAAGTTGCCTAATAATTATGCACAGTAATAGTCACCTGCACACACAGATATCCCCCTAAAATAGCTAAAACTAAAAACAAACTAAAAACTACTTCCAAAAATATTCAGCTTTGATATTAATGAGTTTTTTGGGTTCATTGAGAACATGGTTGTTGTTCAATAATAAAATTAATCCTCAAAAATACAACTTGCCTAATAATTCTGCACTCCCTGTAAAAGGCTTAGGCTACTTTCACACTAGTGTTGTTTGAATCCGGCGTTCAATTCCGACACCGGAACTGACCGCCGGATCCGGAAAAACGTGTGAAAACGGATTACATTTGAATCCTGATCAGGATTTTGATCACAATGAAAAAATGCATTGGAAAAAACGGATCCGCCATTTATGGACTTTAACCTTTTTTTCACATTTTTCGGGTTTAACATGCAAAAGCCGGATCCGGTTTGACGGAACACACGGCGTCGGATCCAGCGTTAATGCAAGTCAATGGGAAAAAGGCCGGATCAGCCGGCGTTCAGTCAAAGTGTTCAGGATTTTTGGCCAGAGGTAAAAATGCAACATGCTACGGTTTTCTGAAAGCCTGATCAGTCAAAAAGACTGAACTGAAGACATCCTGATGCATCCTGAATGGATTACTCTCCATTCAGAATGCATTAGGATAAAACTGATCAGTTATTTTCCGGATTTGAGCCCCTAGGACGGAACTCAGTGCCGGAAAAGAAAAATGCTAGTGTGAAAGTACACTTGAAGTTTAGAAGCAAATTTTAAAATTTTTACAAAGCAAGGGTTAACAGCCAAAGAAAACTCAATATTTATTTCCCTGATTCTGTAGTTTACAGAAACACCCCATATGTGGTCGTAAACTGCTGTACGGGCACACGGCAGGGCACAGAAGGAAAGGAACGCCATATTGTTTTTGGAAGGCAGATTTTGCTGGACTGGTTTTTTGACACTATGTCCCATTTGAAGCCCCCCTGATTCACCCCTAGATTAGAAACTCCAAAAAGTGACACCATTTTGGAAACTACGGGATAAGGTGGCAGTTTTGTTGGTACTATTTTAGGGTACATATGATTTTTGGTTGCTCTATATTAAACTTTTTGTGAGGCAAGGTAACAAAAAATAGCTGTTTTGGCACTGTTTTTATTTTTAGTTTATTACAATGTTTATCTGACAGGTTAGATCATGTGCTATTTTTATAGAGCAAGTTGTTACGGATGTGGCGATACCTAAAATGTATACTTTTTTAATTTATTTAAGTTTTACACAATAAAAGCATTTTTGAAACAAATAAAATCATGTTTTAGTGTCTCCATATTCTGAGAGCCATAGTTTTTTTATTTTTTTGGGCGACTGTCTTAGGTAGGATATCATTTTTTTCGAGATGAGTGCATATGACGTTTTGATCGCTTGGTATTACACTTTTTGTGACGTAAGGTGACAAAAAATGGCTTTTTTTACACCGTTTTTATATTTTTTTTACGGTGTTTAACTGAGGGGTTTGGTCATGGGATATTTCAATAGACCTGGTTGTTATGGACACGGCGATACCTAATATATCAAATTTTTTTCATTTTTTAAACAAAAAAATCATGTTTTAGTTTTTTTTGCAGGATGAGGTGACAGTTTGATTGGTACTATTTTGCGGGGCATACGCCTTTTTGATCACTTGGAGTTGCACTTTTTGTGATGTAAGGTGACAAAAAAATTGTTGTTTTAGCACAGTTTTTATCTTATTTTTTCAATGGTGTTCAGGTGAATCATGTGATATTTTTATACAGCCGGTCGTTATGGACGTGGCAATACCCAATATGACTGTTTATCTTTTTTTTTTTTTTTTTTTTTTACAAATTTCTGTGTTTTATTTTGGGAAAGTTTTTTTTTTTTTTTACTTAAAACTTATTTTTTTAATTATGAAAAACACTTTTTTAACTTTTTTTTTTACTTTTTATTTTTGTCCCATATTGGACTTCAACTTCTGGGGTCTGATCTCCTTGGCAATGCATTACAATACAACTTGTATTGTAATGCATTTGCTGTCAGCTTTTATGCTGACAGTTTGCCTTTGAGACCCAGCCTAATGCGAGGCATGCACGGCGGGGGTCCTTAAGGGGTTAAAGAAGCATTCCAGATTTATTTATTTTTTACTAGGGCCCTAAAGGCTTAGAGGAGTACATTGAAAGCCCTTACTTGCCTCTTTATTCTACATAAAATAACTGCATTCAAAGTACTACAAGATCATGAGACCTTGCAGTCTGAACACTGGACTGCTATAGCGTCTGCTGTGTCAGCCGAGTGTGAGTCTTTCTATACAAGTCTATGAGAGCCTTGAGGTGTGTTTCAGAGAATTGCCTAGAGGATCTTATATCTGGCTGACACAGCAGACACTGTAGCAGTCCAGTTCACATGATCTTGCAGTGCCAGGAAAATGTACTACCTTAACCCTTATCATGTTACTAATGGGAGCCCTAATAAACAAAAACCCAGAGCTCTTCTTTAGGGTACGACACACGGTCAGGTTTTGGATGCATAAATCAGGAGTGAATAAAAAAAAAGAGGGAGAAGTTGTATCTGTCCTTTATACTTTCTCTTCTTTTACGATTCACTAGTGATTTTGGCTTCCAAAACTGCATTCAGAAACCTGACCGTGTGGTCGTACCCTAAGGGAAATTTTATTAAAAAAACTTTTGACCCAGAAGCAGACATTTATCTAATACAAAAGTGACAGAAAATGAATTATTCTCTTCCATTAACATTACACATCAGGGCACTGCTGTAAAATACAGAAACGGAGCAGTGCCCTCGTCACATAAGAATATCTCAGTATTACGAATGGCATATGCTAGGTGGAGGTCCTGTAACAAATCTTGCTGTGGTGCTCAAGCTATACCTCTGAAAGAAGGGGAAGAAAAATGTAAGAAATGACTGTATGAATGAGGCCTAAAACATTATCTGTATAGGATAAGAGGTTTTATACAAATCTTGCAAAGGCCAGTAGGCAACCCCATCTGTCTTAAAGGGACACTTCCATCTGAACGTGGTATTTTTTTAAATCAAAATTCATAGAATTTTTTGTCTGCTTTTCATTTTTGCAGCAGTATGCAATTGAAAATTAAATACAAAATATTGTCCTTTGGTAGCAGTCAGAACAGAGAGATAAAACTCCTATATAGATAGGTAAACCATTACTGCTATGATGGAAAGATGTTATCTGCCAACCTTCACAGTAGTTATGTCCAGATATGTGCCCCCTAATAATATCCACATTGTGCCCCCTCACAGTATTTATGCCTTCATTGTACAACTTTCACAGTAGTTATGCCGACATTGTGCCCCCCTTAAAGTACTTATCCCTGCATTGTGCCCAATTCACAGTAGTTATGCCCTCTTTGTGCCCCTTTCATAGTAGTAATGCCCTATCAGTGCCCTTTCACAGTAATGCCCTCTTTTGTGCCCCTCACAGTAGTTATGCCCTCTCTGTGCTCCCTTCACAATAGTAATGCACTCTGTGCACCCTTCATAGTAGTAATGCCCATTGTGCCACCTTCACAATAGTAGTGCCCCCATAACAGTTATGCCCCTCACAGTAGTTATGCCCTCTCTGTGCCCCCTTCACAGGAGTACTGCCCTCTGTGCCCCTTCACAGTAGTAATGCCCTCAGTATCCCCTTCACAGCAGTAATGCCCTTTGTGCCCCTTTCACAGTAGTAATGCCCATTGTGTCCCTTCATAGTAGTAATGACCATTGTGTCCCCTTCATAGTAATAATGCCCATTGTGCACCATTCATAGTAGTAGTGCCCACTATGCCCCCTTCACAGTAGCAATGCGCATTGTGCCCCTTCACAGTAATAATGCCCATTGTGCCCACTCCATAGTAGTAAAGCCCTCTGTGCCCCCTTTATATTAGTAATGTCCTCTGTGCCCCCTTTATAGTAGTAATGCCCTCTGTGCCCCCTTTATAGTACTAATGCCATTTGTGCCCCCTTTAAAGTAGTAAAGCCCTCTATGCCCCTTTTATAGTAGTAATGCCCCCTGTGCCCCATTTAAAGTAGTAATGCCCTCTGTGCCCCCTTGTGTTAATAAAAAAAAAATAGCAACTACTTACCTTGTCCTGTTCCTGAAGCTCACATCCAGCTCTCCCTCTGGAGACAGCCAGACACATATCGTTCTGCAGCACTGTGTAGGAGGAGAACAGGCAGATTCCCGAGTTGCAGGCTCCTCCCACCCAGACCAGCAGTGCGATCTGTGTCTGTAGGCTGAATGGTGGAGCAGGGAGCAGAAGGTTCCTTGCTTCCCCATTCATTGCACCGGCCTGAAGAAGAGAAGAGGCGTGGGGAGCTGAGCGGTCAGTGAGTCACAGGACCACAGCTACCCTGTGCTCCAGCAATGAGCGCTCCCATCTGTATTGATAGAAGCACTTATTGCTTCTGGCACCCCCCTGAGAGTGGGCACCCGGAGCGGCCCCCCGCCCCGCTTCCCCTTGGCACGCCACTGCAGAAGAGCGATGTGCGATGCTCTAATTAAGTTACTCCTCCCCCTTCCTTCTCTGGTCACAGTGAATAATCTAACTAAAAAAGTCAAGTGAGGCTGTTTGGTGTGCTAAAAATACAAACAAAGGAGGAAGTTAAAGAGCCATGACAGGAAGTAGAATACATTGAGCAACTTCAAAAATTATATCCAGAAAGCCATTCGTCCATTTTTTGTAAATAAATAAAAAAATTACATAGACTATTCACATAGAGACTGTTAATATGTGACAAAAAAAAAATGATGGTAGTGTCCATTTAAAGAAGAGGATATTTTCCTAGTTTTCATGATGTTGCCCATTTGTACAATGATAGATATTGAGCTCGGTAACAGTGATGATCATTTGCTTCCATACAGACTTCATTTGTTGCCAGCCTATCCCTTGTATATACAGAGAGATGTGCTGCCGACAAACAAGCATTTCTAATGAAGCATAAAAAATGCCATCACCTGACAAACGAGCTTTGATCAGTGTCATGTTTAGACAGGGTAATGATTTGGTGAGCGAACATTCATTTCCATAAATCAACCCATGTAAAAGGGCCCTTACAATTACAAGTTGCGGACATGTGTTCTATTTCTCCGGAGGCCAGAGCCTCAGAACCATTTTCCCTGGTGGACACAACTGCAGCAAGTCAAGGAGGAGCTAGAGCGGAAGATGGGAGCGGGAGTGGCTCTGGCTGCTAAGTAAATCACAGTGGCAATCCTCATATCATTGCTCGCTAGTCGCTACCATGCAGTGGTAGGAGGGTGTACCCTTTTTTCCTTTACAGCATACCCTGGTTCTGGGGTTCCTGCCTGGTAGTTGGGGTGCCGTGATGTTGAGTATTTGTATAGGTGAAGGGCAGGGTGCGTAGAGTGTAAAGGCTGGCGTATGGTGCAGGAGTCAGTAACCAGGCCAGACGTGGCAAAATAAATGTCTCTTTTTACTATCACTTCTTCACCTGTGTGTTTTAGTAACTACTTGAATTCCCCATGTAACAACAATTCTGGAGCATCTTCCCATGTAACTCTATGTTGTGCCATTCCTCTGTTATTTCTACTTGAATTTTATGTCAGCAGCTTGCAATAAAGGTACAGATGGGTGTTACCAGATGGGAATGTGTCCCTGCACAGTCTGACACCAGCAGCACTGATTAGACAGAGTCAAACACACCAGCTATTGGTAACATCCAGCAGTACCTTTACTGCTGACTTGTAGCAATTTACTTATTACTTCTAGCAGGACAGCATAGAGTCATAGGAATAGATGCTTCAGAATTGTTATTACATGTCAAAAGCAAGTAGTTACTAAAGCAAACATGTCAGGAGAGATAACAGGTCCGCTGTAAGTGCAAAATGGAGTTGTAGTTCATCCAACAATGTGCACAGTTCCCAATATACAGTGCAAATCTCCCCATATGGTTTTGAGCAAGGATGGATATTATCATACTCTTTCCTCTCAATCTTCCTCAAGTCTATTCCTGCAGAATGTATAGCTGGCACTCTCACTTTTTCAGTTGTGCCTATAATTCACAACTGAGGCATACAGGTTTTAAGATTTGACTAGCCAAGTTGTTTCCAAGTGTAAAGGGGGTCTTAACAGTATTCCCCTCACTGCAGTCAAATCTAAGTAGCTTAGGTAGCAGGATACCTTACTGACTGCAATGCTCAGCCAGGCAGATTGCTGAATCTACTTGTCTCTTTTGCTCTTCCTTTCTGTAGATTATCCAGAGATCGGTGAGTCTCTGAAGCTTTAGTCCAGTCTTGTGAGGAATGGAATATATGGAGTTGTTTCCTCATAATTCCTCTACTTGCTGGAACTCTCTAGACTATAACAGCACTACACATGGAAAATGCTATAAAGATCACATATTAGCTATTCACTATCTCTGTGTAAGTCATTATCATTTCTAAGCTCACCCCTGGTTTCTTTTTCCTTCTTTCTTCTGAGAATTTTCCACTCTCCAGCCTATCCATTAACTGTCTTTTACCTGCTGCCTTTCTTACCTATTGTATTCTTTATCTGATCTGCTTCATAAATACAGGCATCCGCATCAGTCATTTTTTCCTTAAATGCTGGGGATTACCCTGCTTCATGTCAAGCAGCTTCACCTTCTAACATCTCATTAATGCAAGATATAGATACAAAACTCAAAAGACTACTAGGCATAAGAATAGGACACGGCTTCACAAATGGACCCAATTGAAGGGCTATTATTTGTCTTCATTTTACCAAGATGGTGCCTGTAGAGGGAAGTGCCAGGTAGGAGTATATATATATATATATATATATATATATATATATATATTTTATATATATATGTATATATCTATATATGTATATATATTTGCCATGAATGGTCAAGTGGTATATGTATATATATATGCATAGGGAAGTGTATTAAATATTCCCTATCAACTCTTATACAGGCCCACATTTAGCCTGTAGGCCATGGCTTGCATTGTTAGGTTTATAACAGTTGTTACAAGGCCAGCAGCCATGTTGGGGGTAATTGATTTAAGGCTGCATAGAGAGTCCTGTGCTTACCTCATTTACTTGATCACAGAGAGACCAGTGTGATTATGTGGTGATGTCTTCACGTTCGCCACATGTCCTTTGGCGAGTTTTCTTCAATCAAGACGGGAGAGGATAGCCTCTGCGATCAAGTGAGTTTAATTTTTTTTAACCCCTAATTAACCCCCTGAGCACCTGAATATGAGTCTCAGATGCCACGATCAGTGTTGAATGCGGCATCTAAGGGTTTAAATGATGTGGGCGGCGCAATAACCATTCTCCATCATTGTGCCCGCTCCATGCAATGAAAAGCGATTTGTGACTAAGTAATTTGTAACGAATCTAATTTCTTGACGAAGTTCGTCAAAGTTGCCGAATTGAATTTTTGAAAACTTCATTCATCTCTCATTATTTTCTAAACTTTTATAAAAAGAGATTTGAAGGGAAAAAAATGCTTTGTCAAATTACATCCCTGGATTCACTATGTGCTCTAGAAGCAAAGTTTTCAGCACTTCTAACACATCCTATTAAGTGAACCTAATTGTAATACAAATTTCAAACACTCTCACTTACATTTTATCTCAACCTTGCAATTATATGGTAATATGAATCTCTTAAATTAGGAATTTGAAAACTATGTGAGAATTTTTTAAATTTGCCAAAAAGAAAGGACTTAAAGGGGTTCTCTAGCAGAAATTGTTGAATAATATAATAAACTGGCCCCGGTGATTTTCCTCCTATGGTTCATTGCATGGGTCATTGTTAGTTGGAGTGCAGTAGTATCAACAGATCTGTTCCTTGTAAAGCTGCAGTTCATTGTAAGAGATGACAAAACACAACCAATGGAGAGAGATACTATTTTAATTTCCAGTCAAAATGATCTTTATGTAAAAATAATAATCATATATTTAGCTAATAGACCGCTAGCTCCAACACTGTGTTGACACTATATTAAATCAATGAGCAACTCTTTACTTTTGTGCACCCCTCTGCCAGTTTAACAATATTGAATAGGCTTGAGCGAATGGACCTTCATAGATCCGAAGTCGATTCTTTCAAAAACTTAGATGCTAATGCTGTTTTCGTACATTAAAATGTATTGGCCCCTGTAGAGCCAAACTTTGTCTTGCCCAAGTCAAGCGAGACTTCGGTGAATTACTGTTAAATTCACATCTGCATATTTAAAAGTAATTTAAAATGAAAATCCAAAGTAGGCTTTGGTACTGGCTGGTACCTCGGTACCAAAGACGATTTCAGTTTCATATTTTTAATTGTTTTTAAATATGCAGATATGAATACAGTAGTAATTCACCAAAGTCTCGACCAACTTCGGACAAGATGAAGTTTGGCTCCACTAAACCAATACATTTTAATGCTGGAAACAGCATTAACATCAAAGATCTGCGATTCGCTCAAGCCTAATAATGGAGTTACCACTGGTATTATTGACATCATTTTAGTTCTTTAACCCCTTGATGTATTTTCGTCATGGAGCACTGCTACTTAGTGCTCCATGGCGAATATACTTGTCATGGCACTAAACTGTCACCATGTCTATGCACATGGTGACAGTGGTGAGTCTGTGGCTGTTACACAGCCAGCGATCTCAGCTAACCTGTCTGGGACCAATGAGGGCAGTCATGAGCTGGCGATTGCTCTGATTGGCTAGTCTGTATAGACTAGCCAATAAGAGTATTGCAATGTGGCTACAGGTTCTGATCCCCACTGTGGGGATCAGAACCTGATGAAATATATAGATGACCACCCCTGCAGCCCCCATTGTTCCCCAATCTGGCCCCTGTAGCCCCAATGTGCCCGATCGTACTCCATACCCTTCCTCCAGTTTCAGGATAGCTGCGTGGCATCAGCAGCAAGTTTCAGCTGTAACATATAGCTGACACTCTGCTGCAGCAGTCGACATCGGTGCTGGCATCGATCCCCCGTTTAACCCCTTCCATGCCATGGTCCGTAGAGACTGCTGCATGTAAAGGGTTAACAGCGGGAAGGAGTTCCCTCTCTCTCCAATCCAGCCGCTGCACTGCCATGGCAGCATCCTGGTGGTTACCATGGCAACTGGAGGTCTTAAAAAAAGCCTCCAGGCTTGCCATGTACCAGAGGCAGGACCCTGAACAGGCTTAGTGTCAATGAGAGGCTGACATACAGACAATTGCAGTTTACTGTAGATCAATCAGACCCACTGGATCTTCAAAAACCAATACAAAAAGTGCAAAAATATATATTTTTAAAGTGTTAAAAAAGTTTAAAAAAAGAAGAATAAATAAAAAATTTCAATAAAAAATATATAGCTGTTTCCTATATCCACACATTTACAATTGATTAAAAATAAAAAAAATTAATTCACACATACACATGATTTGTATTATAAAGTCTATAACAATCTGATCTATAAAAGGATCATGTTACTTATCCTGCACCGTGAACGCCATAAAAAAAGATAAATATTGACGTAATTGCTGTTTTTTCCACTTCCCTTTCCCCCCAAAAAATCATATAAAAAGCAATCAAAAAATATGTACCCCAAAATTGTACCTATAAAAACTTCAACCTGTCCCGCAAAAAACAAGCCCTTGGGCAGCTAAATTGGTGGAAATATAAAAATGTTATGGATGTTCGTATGTCGCGATGAAAAATCTAACGTATTTTTTATAAAAAATTATTCAACGTTGAAAAATTTGTAAAACATAAAAAAACTATATAAATCTGGTAACGTCATAAATGTATCGACTCACAGCATAAAGATTTCATATGATATGTACTGCAGGGAGTACCCAATAAAAATTAAATAACACTAACAGAATTGCAATTTTTATCCAACTCACCTCCCAATAAATGGTTTAAAAAGTGATCAAAAAAGTAATATGTACCCCAATATGGTACAAAAATATCTACATCTTCTCCCACAAAAAAAAGCCCTCACATAGCTCAGTCAATAAAAGAATAAAAATGTAATGGCCCTTAAAAACAATTTAGTCAAATTTCATGTTAGAAATCCATGTCGCTCCTTCGCTTCTGAATGCTAACATGTCCCCAAACAGCAGTTTACGATCACAAATGGGATGTTTCCGTATTGCAGTAAAAATGCACAATAAGTTGTGGAGTGAGTTTTCTCCTGTTAGCCCTTGTGAAAATGAAAAAATTGGGACTAAAGGAACATTTTATTGGAAAAAAAATATATAGTTTTTCATTTTAACAGCCAAGTGTTTCTATATTCTATGAAACAATTGTTGGGTCAATATATTCACCACACCCCTTAATGAAAGCCTTGAAGGGTGTCATTTCCAGAATTAGGTCAATTTTTGGCAGTTTCCTTTCTAGGGGTACCTCAGGGTCTTCTCAAATGTGACATGGCATTCAAAAACCATCCCAGCAGAATCTGCGTTCCAAAAACCATATGGTACTCCTTCCCGTCTGGGCCTTACCGTGTGCCTATACCTCAGTTTATGACCACATATGGGGCACTGCCGTATTTAGGAGAAAATGGATAACAAATAGTGGGATGCTTTTTCTCCTGTTACCCCTTGTGAAAATGAAAAATTTGGGCCTTTCCTTGTAAAATATGTGATTTTTCATTTTCACTCTGAAGAAAAGTGCTCACTTCCCCCCTTGAAATATTCCTTAAAGGGTGTAGTTTCCAACATGAGGGTCACTTTTTGTGGGTTTCCACTATAGGGGTGCATCAGGAAGTCTTCAAATGTGCCATGGGCCTAGAAAATTATTCCAGTTAAAGCTGCTTTCCAAAAGCCATATGTGCCCCTTCCCTTCTGAGCCCTGCGGTGTAGCCGCACAACAGTTTACGACCACATATGGGGTGTTTCTGTAAACTGCAGAATCAGGGTAATAAATATTGATATTTGTTTGGTTGTAAAAACCTTGCTGTTTTACAGGAAAATTGGTTTGAAAATGAAAATTTGCACATAAAAAAAAAGACATTTTGGAATATCTCCTCTATTTTCCTTAAATTCATGTGGGACACCTAAAGGGTTAACACAATTTCTAAAATAAATTTTGAAAAATGTGAGTGGTATAGTTTCTAAAATGGATAAGGGGGTCCAATAAGGAAACCAACCAATTTGACTTCAAAATTGAATTTGTCCTTTACAAATGAGTTTTGGAAATTTTCTTAAAAAATGTAAAATTGCTTCTAAACTTCTAGCCTTCTAAGGTCCTAAAAAACAAAATGACATTTGCAAAATGATGCCAACATAAAGCAGACATATGGGGAATGTTAATTAATAACTTTTTATGAAGTATCACTATCTGTCTTAAAAGTAGAGAATAAAATGTTTTGAAAATTGCAAATTTTTTTGTAAATTTTGGATTAAAAAAATGTTAAAACTTATTGACTCAAATTTACCACTAACATGAAGTACATCATGTCACGAATAAACACTCTTAGAATTAGTTAGATAGGTAAAAGCGTTCCAATGTTATTACCATTTAAACATCTCAAATTTCCAAAATTTGGCCTGGTCTTTAAGGTAAAAAAAATGGTTTGCACCTTAAGATCCTAAACAGATCCTATAACAATACAATTATAACCTAACCCTATGTTGAATATCAAATCAATCATTATTTGATTTATCATCTCTACTTTTGTGCACCGTACTGCCACTTGATCAAAAAATGGAGTTCCCACTGGAGATCTTAATATTGAAACAAAAACACACCTTAGTTGCCTTTTAACCCCTTAAAGACCCTGCCATGTTTCACCTTAACGACTAGGTGCAAATCTGACATGTGTCACTTTATGTGGTGATAACTTTAAAACACTTTTACTTATCCAAGCCATTCAGAGATTGTTTTTTCATCACATATTGTACTTCATGACAGTGGTAAATTTGAGACAAAATATTTCATTTTTATTTATGAAAAAAAAACTAATTTACACAAAATTAGCAAATTTCAATTTCTCTACTTTTAAAATAGATAGTAATACCTCCAAAGATAGTTATTACTTTATATTCCCCATATGTCTACTTCATGTTTGGGTCAATTTTATTTTTTAGGACGTTAGGCTTAGAAGTTTAGAAGCAAATCTTAAAATTTTTAAGAACATTTCCAAAACCCATTTTTTTAAGGACCAGTTCAGTTATGAAGTCACTTTGTGTGGGCTTACATATTAAAAACCACCCATAAATCACCCCATTTTAGAAACTACACCCCTCAAGCTATTCAAAACTGATTTTACAAACTTTGTTAACCCATGTCCCACAATAATTAAAGGAAAATGGGAAGGAAATTTCAAAATGTCACTTTTTTTTGCAGATTTTTAATTTTAATCTATTTTTTCTGCAACACATCAAGGGTTAACAGCCAAATAAAGCCCAAAATCTATTACATGATTTTGGAGTTTACAGAAACACCCCATATGTGCTCAAAAACTGATGTATGGGCGCACAGCAAGCTTCAGAGTAGAAGGAGCACCATATGGCTTTAGGAGAGCTTATTTAGCTGGAATGGTAATTGGGAGCTATATCGCATATGAAGACACCCTGAGGTGGCCCTACAGTGGAAACCCCCAAAAAGTGACCCTATTTTAGAAACTACACCCCTCACGGAGTCTTTTAAAGGTGTGTAGTGAGCACTTTGACCTCAAAGGTGTTTCCTAGAATTAGGAAACACTTGGCAGTGAAAATGAAAAATTGCATTTTTTTCACAAAAAAGTTGCTTTACACCCAAATTTCTCACTTTCCCAAAGGATAACAGGACAAAATGCACCCCACATTTTGTTCTCCATTTCCCCCTGAAGACGGCAACACCCCATATGTGCTCAAAAAATGATATATGGGCGCACAGCAGGCTTCGGAGTGGAAGGAGCACCATATGGCTTTAGGAGATCGGATTTAGCTGGAATGGTAATTGGGAGCTATATCGCATATGAAGACACCCTGAGGTGGCCCTACAGTGGAAACCCCCAAAAAGTGACCCTATTTTAGAAACTACACCCCTCACGGAGTCTTTTAAAGGTGTGTAGTGAGCACTTTGACCTCAAAGGTGTTTCCTAGAATTAGGAAACACTTGGCAGTGAAAATGAAAAATTGCATTTTTTTCACAAAAAAGTTGCTTTACACCCAAATTTCTCACTTTCCCAAAGGATAACAGGACGAAATGCACCCCACATTTTGTTCTCCATTTCCCCCTGAAGACGGCAACACCCCATATGTGCTAAAAAAAAATGATGTATGGGTGCACAGGAGGACTCTAGAGTCAAACAGTAAAATGTGAATTTTGCTGACCTGAATCGGCAGAAATTGATTTTAGGTGCCATGTCTCATTTTAAAAAAATCCTGAGATCCCCAGAAATTAAAAACCCCAAGAAGTGACCACATTTTAAGTGGTGGAAAAGGTACTTTTCGGCAAACAGGTGTCTCACAGAAGGCGGAAACACTTGTTAAAGGATTTCAAAGCACACATTTGTCAAATGAAAAATGAATTACTAGCAGACCCCAATTTTTCATTTTCACAAGGATTTAAAGGAGAAAATGCACCCAGTATATGTTCCCCATTTTCTCCCCATTCAGGAAACACCCCATATGTGCTTGTATCCTGCTGTATGGGGGGCACAGCAGGATAACAGCAAAATATGGATTTTGCTGGCAGGCCTGAATTGGCAGACATGGATTTTAGGTGCCATGTTGCATTTAAAAAATTTCAGAGGTTCCCATAAATTAAAAACCCCAACAAGTGACCCCATTTTGGAAAGGGCACCCCCGTACGAACATTTTAAGGGGTGGAAAAAGCACTTTGGACCTAACAGGTGTTTCACAGAAATTAATATGTAGTGGTTTGTGAAAAGTGGATCTCTAAGCTATGCGGACTAAATCACAGATATAAGGTGGTAAAACTAAAGGGTACATCATGGATGAAACTAAATTAATACTCCATGGATGAGTGGTAGATTTTAAAACACTCCTGCATGCACAGGCCAGGTTTTTCAGGGCAGGTTTCGCAATGGTAAATGGTAGGGTTGTCCCGATACCACTTTTTTAGGACCGAGTACAAGTACCGATACTTTTTTTCAAGTAGTCACCGATACCGAATACCGATACTTTTTTTAAATGTCATGTGACCGTTTTGGGGGATCTGTGGATCTGTGGATGACGCACTGTCATGTGGGGGATCTGTGGATGGCACTGTTATGGGGGATCTGTGGATGGCACTGTTATGGGGATCTGTGGATGGCACTGTTATGGGGGAACTGTGGATGGCACTGTTATGGGGGATCTGTGGATGGCACTGTTATGGGGGATCTGTGGATGGCACTGTTATGGGGGATCTGTGGATGGCACTGTTATGGGGGATCTGTGGATGGCACTGTTATGGGGGATCTGTGGATGGCACTGTTATGGGGGATCTGTGGATGGCACTGTTATGGGGGATCTGTGGATGGCACTGTTATGGGGGATCTGTGGATGGCGCTGTTATGGGGATCTGTGGATGGTGCTGTTATGGGGGATCTGTGGATGGCACTGTTATGGGGATCTGTGGATGGCACTGTTATGGGGGATCTGTGGATGGCACTGTTATGGGGGATCTGTGGATGGCACTGTTATGGGGGATCTGTGGATGGCACTGTTATGGGGGATCTGTGGATGGCACTGTTATGGGGGATCTGTGGATGGCGCTGTTATGGGGATCTGTGGATGGTGCTGTTATGGGGGATCTGTGGATGGCACTGTTATGGGGATCTGTGGATGGCACTGTTATGGGGGATCTGTGGATGGCACTGTTATGGGGGATCTGTGGATGGCACTGTTATGGGGGATCTGTGGATGGCACTGTTATGGGGGATCTGTGGATGGCACTGTTATGGGGGATCTGTGGATGGTACTGCTATGGGGTGGGATATCTGTGGATGGCATTGTTATGGGGTGGGGGGATCTGAGGATGGCATTGTTATTTGGTGGGGGATCTGTGGATGGTGCTGTTATAGGGGATCTGTGGATGGAACTGTTATGGGGAGGATCTGTGGCTGACACTGCTATATGTCATCCACAGATCCCCCTCATAACAGTGTCCCCCAATACACCGGGCCCCGCCGCTCACCGAAGTATTTATAAACGTGAATCCTTATCCTGTTGTTAAGTTGAACTAACGCTGCCCTCTCTCATGTTCCCCTGTATTCCCCTGTATCTCCACAGCACTTACTTAAGCTTCCATAGCAGGCAGAGCGGACGGCACCAGTAACGTCACTCACTGACGTCGCGCGTCTGCTCCGCCTGCTTCACTCATAAAGGGGGCGGAGCAGGCGCTCGACGTCAGTGAGTGACGTTACTGCTGCCGTCTGCTCTGCCTGCTATGGAAGCTTAAGTAAGTGCTGTGGGGATACAGGGGGGACATGGGAACATGGGAGAGGGCAGCGTTAGTTCAACTTAACAACAGGATAAGGATTCACGTTTATAAATACTTCGGTGAGCGGCGGGGCCCCGCCCATAGTTACGCCCATAGTATTCTATTTATGTATCGGGGCGGGGTATCGCGGCTGAGTACCGCCGAGAAAACTCGGAATCGGTCCCGATACCGATACTAGTATCGGTATCGGGACAACCCTAGTAAATGGTGTCTTTCCTTATCCCCGTTTGGAACAAACCCTGCATCTTTTTGGGGTCCTTTTCTTCCTTGCTGTCTGGGGGACTTGACCTGGAAAATGTTTCCCTGGTACAACACGGACACCATGACTTCCTGAAGTACTGGGACCCTCCCCAGCCTGGCTTTGAAAAATTAGGGCCTTGATAACTACCTCTTGGAATTGAAGACAAGTTCCTGTGTTTTCTGCAGATTGAAATAGCAAGTACGCATTGCACATTGCCATCTGTACAATGTATATGGCCAGCTTTTTGTACCACACTTTCGTTTTTCGTGTCGTACTGTAGGGCTTCAGAAGTTGATCTGAAAGATCCACCCCTCCCATGTGCATGTTGTAGTCCAGGATACAAACTGGTTTGGGAGTAGTGGTTGTTGTACCTCGTACAGGAGCAGGGGAGCTGGTGTTAGTGTGAATGGTGGTCAGTACAAGGACGTCCCTTTTGTCCTTGTACTTAACCACCAGCATGTTCTCATGGAGGAGAGCCCTACTTTCCCCCATTCTCAGTGGTTGTCCTACCAGGGATCTAGAGAGGCCTCTCTGATTTTTGTGCACTGTGCCGCAAACCACAGTACCTCTGGCAGTTAAAGGGAACCTGTCACCAGTTTTATGGTGTCCTAACTAAGGGCAACATAAATAAGTGACTGATTCTCTTAGCAAAATGCTGGGTCACTTTCTTTAATTGACCCAGTCAATCTGCCAACATCTTGTATTGAAAAGCTCCAGCTGATAATGATGAGTCCTGAATATTCATGAGCTCCTGACTCTCCCCGCCCACCTGCTGCTGAATGACAGTTTTTTTCCATATGAATCAGCAGCAGGAGGGCAGGGGAGTGGCTATAGCTCTGAATTAAATATACGCTGGACTCAATTACATCACGCTGGACTCAAATCAGCTCATTAGCATGCAGCATCTTTGTGTGTATATTATGAGGTAACCATCTGTCACACCAGTAAGTGAATACATCTAAGGTACTTTTTAGTAGTTAATGATTGTATATAATTAGTTAGATTATAATCAAATATCCACATGACAGGTTCCCTTTAAGGACATAAATTGGGGTATGCTGGTATAATAATTATCCACATTAGGAAGAGATGATCAGTTTGCATAAGGAAGGACATGGTAAGGAAAATGCTTTAAAAAAGACATGTCATCTCAGTTATAGGGTACAGTTTTATGAATCAATGAATCTAAAAGTGAGATATTTTGAAGCAACAGAAGACAGTATGTATGCTACATAATGAATAGAGCAATGCTGTAGTTATATTGTACATAATATTTATACTGTGTGAAACTGCTTTTTTTGCCAATGTCCCAAAATATGTAACATTTATTTATGGCAGGCATGCTCAACCTGCGGCCCTCCAGCTGTTGTAAAACTACAACTCGCCCCATGCACAGCTGTAGGCTGTTCAGGCATGCTGGAAGTTGTAGTTTTGCAACAGCTGGAGGGCCACAGGTTGAGCATGCCTACCATATTTTTTGCCCCATAAGACGCACTTTTTCTCCCCCCAAAATGGGGGGGAAATGCCCCTGCGTCTTATCGGACGAATGCTGGCAGTTTTACATCACAAGCTGCGATGTACGAGCGAGTGGGAGAGGGACTGGGAGGAGGAACTGGGGGCCGGCAATAGCGGCGGGGCGGTGCAGTCAGTGTACTATAGCCCCGCCGCTCCGGTATACTAATATAAAATGTCTTATTCAATTAATAGTTATTAAACATGCCCCCCATCTCCTAATAGTACCGTACATCCTAACCACTTCAGTAGAATGCAGGCAGGCCGGGCGGGCGGCAGCGTAACTCCCTGATGTCACGTGCCTGCGCCGCCTACTTTATGAATGAAGCAGGCGGCGCAGGCAAGTGACGTCAGTGAGTGACGCGCCGGCCGCCCAGCCTGCCTGCCTGCGTTGTACTGAAGCGGTTAGGATGTACGGTACTATTAGGAGTTGGGGGGCATGTTTAATAACTATTAATTGAATAAGACATTTTATATTAGTATACTGGAGCGGCGGGGGGGATCTGTGGATGACATTTTTATGGGGGACATCTGTGGATGGCACTGTTATGGGCTGGGGGGGTCTGTGGATGGCACTGTTATGGGGTGGGGGGTCTGTGGATGGCACATATATAACAGTGCCATCCACAGATCCCCCCCTGTAACAGTGCCATCCACAGATCCCCCCTGTAACAGTGCCAGACACAGATCCCCCTGTAACAGTGCAAGCCACAGATCCCCCCTATAACAGTGTCCGTCACAGAGCCCCCCCATAACAGTGTCCGTCATCCACAGATCCCCCCACAACAGTGTCCGTCATCCACAGATCCCCCCATAACAGTGCCCGTCATCCACAGATTCCCCCATAACAGTGTCCTTCACAGATCCCCAGTAATAGTGCCATCCACAGACCACCATTAGTTCCAAACCCACCAAAAGCACACCTTTTGGTTAAAAATATATTTTTTCTTATTTTCCTCCCCAAAAACCTAGGTGCGTCTTATGGGCCGGTGCGTCTTATAGGGCGAAAAATACGGTAATTTATGGATTTTGACAAAAGCTCAGCAGACATAAAGAAAATGTGTCATGAAAATGACCTATTGAGTTTATGTTAAACATAGGGGGAATTTATCATTGTAGGTGTGTATGAGGCTATTTTTTAGACTGGAGTTGATTTTGGCACTTGCGCCAGATTTATAAAGATGGCATTCAGTTTTATTAAAATTGCCAGTGTGACGTGGTTTTGCCAAAACTTTGAGATTTTGATAAATGTATCCCTGGAATCCCACCAGACGTTTCACTCCACTTTGGCGAAGTGGCGAAGTTCTTCAAAAGTCAACAAAAGTTGCGAAAAATGCATAAAAATTACACACAACTTCACACCATAAAACCGGTGTAGCAGTTTTGATAAATATCTCCCATGGTTTTTATAAATTTCCCGGGTGCTATTTTTAATGCTGTCATTTCCAGATTTGTCACTAAAGCTGGATTTACACGGGACGACTTAGTGGCCGATTGTCAGGAAGGAGCCGTTCCTTCCCAACAGTCAGCTGCTCGTTCAGTGTAGGAGACCACTGTATTTACATTGCAGCGATCTCCTTCACTGTATGAGGACGAGGGATAGCTATTGCGATCCCTGGTTATCATACAGATTTATGGTTTCTGAGCATCAGATCGCTCGGCTGTTCAGACCACACGATCTGCTGCCCATAAACTACGATCGGTGGTGTCTGCATAAACGCCAGGATCACCCGATGAACAATCGTTTCGCTCATTCACCGTGTAATCTGTGGCGCATTTACATGGCCAGATTATCAGGAAAGCACCTTAAAGGCGTTGTCTGGGCTTTTAATATTGATGACCTGTCCTCAGGATAGGTCATCAATATCAGATCGGCGGGGGTCCGAACCAACACCGGGCACCCACGTCGATCAGCTGTATGAAGGAAAGCTGTTTGCAGTGCCCTCATGCCATCTCCCTTCTCTGTTCCTGCTTGCCATAGACATAGCAGCAGCAAGCAGGAAGAGAGAATGGAGACTGCACACGCGCACTGCTTGCGCCTTTCATTCACACAGCTGATCAGTGGGGGTGCCGATCTGGTATTGATGACCTATACCGAGGATAGCTCCAGGCTTGCCATGTACCTTAAGCCTAACAGGCCCTGGCAGAGGCAGTACCCTGATCAGGCTTAGTGTCAGTGACAGACTTACTGACAATACACTGCAATAGATTATTGCAATGTATTGTAGAGCCCTTAGACCCACTAGATATTCAAGAACCAAGTGGGTCTGGGTACAAAAAGTGTTCAAAAAATGTAAAAAAAAAAAAGGAAAAATGTAAAAAAAAAAATATTAAATAGCTGTTTCCTATATTCACACATTTACAATTGGTTAAAAATAAAAAAAATTAAAATTCACTACACATGATTTGAATCGTCAAGTGTGCAACGATCTGATCTATAACAGGGTCGTGTTACTAATTGACCGCATGGTGAACGCCATAAAAAGAAAAACAATGACAGGATTGCTGTTTTCATCACTTCCCACCCCCCCCCCCCCCCAAAAATAATATAAAAAGCAATCAAAAAATTCACATGTACCCCAAAATTGTATCAATAAAAACTGCAACCTAGCTCATCAATATTAAAAGCACGGAGAACCCATTTAAGCCTAATAATAGGCTGACACATCCTGTTCTGTGGAGATGATCAGTCATCTCATTATCATGACAGGCAGGATTACAATAAAAGATAGCAGCTAAGCACAGATAACACAGAATCCACCATTCACAATAGGTGATGACACCGGTTATTTAGTTCCCCTCACTGTGGCCCATGTGATGGGTACATTTCCTTTAAAATTTTACATTTCAAGTTCTGTCTCCTTCTTCAAGGATCTCTGAAGTGGCAGGTTAAAGGGTGTCGAAAAGAATAGACCATTAGCAGTGGTTACTGTTCAGGCAATCAAGGCTTAACAGAATACAGGGATTATTGTCCTTGTATTCCTCTTATGTAGCCCGCATGGCAGTAGTAGGGAGTTTGCTTTCCCCTTAAGACCTATAGATAACATTGTAAAGAGTATACATTCTGGTTATAACATTTTATTAGCTTTACTATGTGTAATAGCTTGTTGTTGTGGATGACAGCAGTCTCCAGCAGATTGGGTATTTTTCTACCATTATCCCGATGCAAAGTGTATATCTAAAATACAGCAGTGAAGAAGAGTCTCTATTTTGTAAAATTTCACCGAACCTTATCAGACTTTGCAATCCACTGACGTGACCCTGTCATTTTAATAATTGGACGTGTGTGATGCGCTATTTTATTAAGTCAATATGCAGATGGGGGAGGGGAGTACTGGTAAGAATCCTGTGACTACAGCTAATGGTTGGTGTGATAGAGAGTGCAGGCAGGCAGCAGAAGAAAGAATAGTGTCAGTATTCAGTGTGAAATGTATGCTTCCCTTCTCCTGATCTCTTATCAAACACACAAAGATTGTGTAAAACACAGCTCTCTCACCACAAGACGTGGAGCGATCTGAAGCAGGCGGTAACCCTCAGATGTTCATATGTTATAACTAAAAGCTGACAGAAAGTTTTCCAGCAGCCCTCCAGCGAACAGATTGCAAATAGAAGTGTTTCTGTCCTCGCCTGCCGCAGATCTGCACCCGCTGGGACGGGGGGAACATGCAGAGAGTTTAATGCTGCTATAAATGTGCAGCTTACACTGTCAATAGCGACAAACACGTCCACAGCCCTTCTGCACTAGAAGAATATGAGTGGCTAGGGCTGACAGAAAATAGAAATGGACCTAAAATTGCTGCCTTCTTAATGGAGTCAGAAGGGGGCATGTGTTAAAATTGTGGGAGAAAATAAGTGATTAAATCTGTACACGTACCCGATTTATTGCTGGAAATACGGACATTTGTAAACTAGTTCTGATGCCAGTTTGAATGGGGTATGTGATATGTGGTTAGTGGAATGTCAATGGACATCAAACCATTTCACCAGAGACCAGAGACCTAAAACGTCAATTTCTAGATCTGATGTTCCAGAGGTTGAACACCACCAATCAGACTCTTAAGACATATCCAACGGATATGAAAAAAAAAAGTTATGCGTCAGAAGAGCCTCTTGAATAGCTCCTATTCCTCATTGCGGAAGAAATTTACATATAATAAAAGTACGTTTTTTACTGTAATTACTGCACAGCTCGAGGTAAGAGGGGCATATATGGAATCTGCTTACATTAACAAATATAATAAGTCAAAAACTGAAAATTGGGGGTTGGGGGTGACAGAAGCCCTTTAAGGTTTTTTCTGGTCAAAGTGTATAGTGGCCTATTTCAGTCCAACAAGAAAAATGTATTCTCAGTGCATTTCTGCAGTTAATTCTGGTGAAAGCATATAGTGGCCTATTTCAGTCTAACAAGAAAAATAAATTCTCAGTTCGCTTCTGCAGTTATTTCTGTTGAAAGAGTATAGGGGTGTATTAAAGTAAAAAAATAAAAATATATATACGCACTGCACTGTTGTAGTTATTTCTGGTGAAAGCATATAGGGGCGTTTTTCAGTAAAAAAAGAAAAATATATACGCACTGCACTGTTGCAGTTATTTCTGGTGTAAGCGTATAGTGGTGTATTTCAGTACTACAAAAAAAATACATACACACTTCACTCTTTAAGTTTTTCCTGATCAAAGCATATTGGGTCATCTTTCAGTACAAAAAGAAAAATATATTCTCAGTTCACGTCGGTGGTTATATGTGTTGAAAGCATATAGAAAGAAAACAATATACACACTTCAGTGATGCACTTATTTGTGGCAAAAGTGTTTAGTGGCCTATTTCATTATAGAAAGAAAAAAATATATGCACTTTACTGGTGCAGTTATTTGTGGCAAAAGGGGTTAGTGGCTTATTTCAGTACAGAAAGAAAAATCTAAACGCACTTCACTGGTGCATTTATTTCTGCTGAAAGCGTTTACTGGCCTATTTCAGTACAAAAAGAATAATATATTCTCAGTTCACGTCGGCGGTTATATGTGTTGAAAGCATGGCTGGGAGTCAGCAGGGTGAATGCAGTGGAAGGTCGGGAGCCAAACGTGCCCGTGGTAGACCACTTGCTTCGCAGCAGCCTACCTGTCAAAAAACAAAATATATTCAGCGTTCAGCTCTGCAGTATTATTTGTGGTAAAATCTTTATTGACGTATTTCGGTGGAAAATCAAATTTTATTTAGCGTTCAGCGTTGCGGTTATATGCTGTAAAATCTTTATTGAAGTATTTTGGTCAAAAAACTAAATGTATTCAGCGGTCAGTGCTGCGGTTATATGCGGTAAAATCTACATGATGTCACCACGATAAATCTGCAGCATAGGGGCCCCGTGTGGCTTCTACACACTTTCAAAATAATCCTTCAGCAGGGCGAATAGATGCCGGATGCCCCGGACGCTCCATGATCTTCCCAGGAGCTGCTGTCGGGAGCAGCGGTTAATTTCTGAGACGTCCGTATAGTACGGGGGGAATCCAAAGACTGAAATTTTATTCAGCGCTGCAGTTATATGCGGTAAAATCTTTTGTGACTTATTTCAGTGGAAAAACAAATTGTATTCAGCGTTCAGCGCTGCAGTTATATGCGTTAAAATCTTTTGTGACTTATTTCAGTGGAAAAACAAATTGTATTCAGCGTTCAGCGCTGCGGTTTTATGCGGTAAAATCTTTTGTGACGTATTGCGATCGAAAAACTAATTTTATTCAGCGTTCAGCGCTGTAGTTATATGCGGTAAAATGTCTCCATGATAAATCTGCAGAGTGGGGACCCTGTGTGGCCTCTATACACTTTCAAAATAATTCTTCAACGGAGCGAGTAGATGCCGGATGACCGGGACGCTCCATGACCTTCCCAGGAGCTGCTGTCGGGAGCAGCGGTTCATTTCTGAGATGTCCGTATAGTGTGGGGGGAATCCAAAGACTCTCTCCATCTTCGTGCTCCGTTATATGCAGTAAAATCTTTTGTGACGTATTTTAGTCGAAAAACTAAATTTATTCAGCGTTCAGCGCTGCAGTTATATGCGGCAAAATCTTTTGTGACTTATTTCGGTGGGAAATTATTTTTTTTATCAGCATTCAGCGCTGCAGTTATATGCGGCAAAATGCTTTGTGACTTATTTCGGTGGGAATTTTTTTTTTTATCAGCGTTCAGCGCTGCAGTTATATGCGGTAAAATCTTTTGTGACTTATTTAGGTGGAAAAACAAATTGTAATCAGCGTTCAGCGCTGCAGTTATATGTGGTAAAATCTTTTGTGACGTATTTCGGTGGAAAAACTACAAACCGGATTCCAAAAAAGTTGGGACACTAAACAAATTGTGAATAAAAACTGTATGCAATGATGTGGAGATGGTAAATGTCAATATTTTATTTGTAATAGAACGTAGATGACAGATCAAACGTTTAATCCGAGTAAATGTATCATTTTAAAGGAAAAATACGTTGATTCCAATTTTCACAGTGTCAACAAATCCCAAAAAAGTTGGGACAAGTAGCAATAAGAGGATGGAAAAAGTAAATTTGAGCATAACGAAGAGCTGGAAGACCAATTAACACTAATTAGGTCAATTGGCAACATGATTGGGTATAAAAAGAGCTTCTCAGAATGGCAGTGTCTCTCAGAAACCAAGATGGGTAGAGGATCACCATTCCCATAATGTTGCGCAGAAAGATAGTGGAGCAATATCAGAAAGGTGTTACCCAGCGAAAAATTGCAAAGACTTTGCATCTATCATCATCAACTGTGCATAACATCATCCAAAGATTCAGAGAATCTGGAACAATCTCTGTGCGTAAGGGTCAAGGCCGTAAAACCATACTGGATGCCCGTGATCTCCGGGCCCTTAAACGACACTGCACCACAAACAGGAATGCTACTGTAAAGGAAATCACAGAATGGGCTCAGAAATACTTCCAGAAACCATTGTCAGTGAACACAATCCACCGTGCCATCCGCCGTTGCCAGCTGAAACTCTACAGTGTAAATAAGAAGCCATTTCTAAGCAAGAGCCACAAGCTCAGGCGTTTTCACTGGGCCAGGGATCATTTAAAATGGAGTGTGGCAAAATGGAAGACTGTTCTGTGGTCAGACGAGTCACGATTCGAAGTTCTTTTTGGAAATCTGGGACGCCATGTCATCCGGACCAAAGAGGACAAGGACAACCCAAGTTGTTATCAACGCTCAGTTCAGAAGCCTGCATCTCTGATGGTATGGGGTTGCATGAGTGCGTGTGGCATGGGCAGCTTGCATGTCTGGAAAGGCACCATCAATGCAGAAAAATATATTCAGGTTCTAGAACAACATATGCTCCCATCCAGACGTCATCTCTTTCAGGGAAGACCCTGCATTTTTCAACAAGATAATGCCAGACCACATTCTGCATCAATCACAACATCATGGCTGCGTAGGAGAAGGATCCGGGTACTGAAATGGCCAGTCTGCAGTCCAGATCTTTCACCTATAGAGAACATTTGGCGCATCATAAAGAGGAAGGTGCAACAAAGAAGGCCCAAGACGATTGAACAGTTAGAGGCCTGTATTAGACAAGAATGGGAGAGCATTCCTATTTCTAAACTTGAGAAACTGGTCTCCTCGGTCCCCAGACGTCTGTTGAGTGTTGTAAGAAGAAGGGGAGATGCCACACAGTGGTGAAAATGGCCTTGTCCCAACTTTTTGGGGATTTGTTGACACCATGAAATTCTGATTCAACATATTTTTCCCTTAAAATGGTACATTTTCTCAGTTTAAACTTTTGTTCCGTGATTTATGTTCTATTCTGAATATAATATTAGAAGTTGGCACCTCCACATCATTGCATTCAGTTTTTATTCACGATTTGTATAGTGTCCCAACTTTTTTGGAATCCGGTTTGTAATTTTATTCAGCGTTCAGCGCTGCAGTAATATGTGGTAAAATCTTTATTGAAGTATGTCGGTCGAAAAACAAAATTAATTCAGTGGTCAGCCCTGTGGTAATATGCGGTAAAATCTTTAGTGACGTATCTTGATGAACTTCGTGACTCTTCCAGGCTCAAAGCTATCTTTAATCTATGTGTTCTCATTGTCTAGAGCTACTAGAGGCCTGTTCATGCCAGGCAGGTTTCCCCAGAAGTATCTTGGTCGATCGACACTCTGTGATTGTGCCATTCTATGGCTTTCTCATGCTGCAGCCCCCTCCACATTCTGTGATTGTGCCATTCTGTGGCTTCCTCGTGCTGCTGCCACCTACAGACTCTGTCATTGAGCCACTCTGTGGCCTACTCATGCTGCTGCCACCGCCAGACTCGGTCAATGTGTCACTCTGTGGCCTCCTCCTGATGCTGCTGCTGCCGACACCTCCAGACTCGGTCATTGTGCCACTCTGTGTCCGCCTCCTGATGCTGCTGCCTCCTCCAGACTCTGTTGTTGTGCCATTCTGTGGCTTCCAGGAGCTGCTGCCACCTCCAGACTCTGTCATTGTGCAACTCTGTGGCCTACTCATGCTGCTGCCACCTCCTGACTCTGTCGTTGTGCCTCTCTGTGGCCTACTCATGCTACTTTCACCTCCAGACCCTGTCATTGGGCCACTCTGTGGTCTCCTCATGCTGCTTCCACCTCACCACTATGTCATAGGTCCACTCTGTGGACTTCTCATGCTGTTCCCACCCTTCCCCACTTCATGACTGGTCCACTATTTTGGCTTTCAGCCTGGCTGACATCATCATTTATTTGACACTTCTTCTGATCTGTCAGAAGGAAGGAAAAATGAGACGCACAACGGATACTGTCTTTGCATGTATGGTCCCATCAGAATTGGCTTATGATTTGGTAGCCAAAAGCAGGAGTGGGTAGAAAACACAGAAGACATGCAAATATTCGGTTTACGTGTCATCTCTGTTTTAGATCCACTCCAGTTTTTTTTGGCATTAGCAACACTGATGCATTACTGACCAAATGCTGACCGAGTGAAGGCAAATGCTCAACAGACAGGATACGTTTTTTGAGGGGTTATTGTTGTGACGGATCAGAGGAAGGGCAAAATAATCAGTGACGTCAACACAAACTTACTGCTGACACCCTCTCCACTTTGTCCGGGGGGCTCTACTTTTATAAGTGTTTAATAGAACAGGTTCTGTAAACATCTATGTAGAATCAGCTGACAGGGCTGTAAAAGGAGTGTGCTTCTTCTTGACGCTAAAATCTACCTGTAAGGCTGAGTTGATACTTTAGTTATTTGGTCAGTTTTGGCCCCGTGACTGCCCAAATAAGTTAAGTATGCAATGATTCTAAGAGCGACACCTGTCATGTGCTTGTCATACTGACTCACAGTATTGTTTCACTAACACAGCAGACTCCCTATGCGTGTTACTGCAAGGCACAGTGTTCTACACCCCTATAAAAGGTCTCTGCAGCCCGGAAATAGCCATTTTTTAATGTGATTTGGATCTAAACGAACAGGTCGAATCACATTTTTGAAAAATTGGGCTGATGGGAGTAGTAGTCATACTCACGGCTTTGCAGCTCCCTGGGTCCGCGTGCAGTGATGAGGAAGACAGCACTAAATCCTCTGGGGCACTCTCTATTGCAGGGAACACCAGCCAGATGGAAGTTGAGGTGCCCTTGATGGTAATGGGTATGCTTATGGTGCTTTGGTGGCTGGGCCCCTGCGTTTGTGACGCCAACACCGTTAGATGCAATTAGGAGATGATGTGGAATAAGGAGACCAAGTTTCTTACCAAACTCCCAGTACTTTACTGAAGCTGATCCAAAGGTCATCAATGTTTGCAAAAGTAATTTACAGCAAGGCAGCTTTTATAGTGATTCAGATTAGTTCCCAGAAGTTGCATAAGAGGCAGTTTTCTATGACAATCAATCTTTCTCCCTTGTTTTTCCAGGCTGGAGGCATGGACTATCTGTGCTGTACGGTTTAATCATATACTTCTGTATCCTCTCTAGAAATACTATATTCTGACAGATGGCCTTTCTGTCCTTGGTTATAGTGGGCAGCTGGTAGCTTAGATTCTCTCCACCTTATGCAAAGGAGACTAGAGCCTGATAAACAACAGTCACCTTCCTTTGCCAATATTCTTATTCCCTCTCTGAGTTGCCTGGTTCTTCTGTAATCTTTACCTTCTATGGGCTGGTACATGGAACTAACTTTGGAGTTTTTGTAACTCTCCAAAATGGCTGCTGAGGTGCAGCTTTGTCCTCAGACATCACACACACACACACTAACCTCCTTCTCCCTCTCCTCTGTACTGTGTGCAGGGCGGAGTCAGCCCTGGGAGGCTTGTTAGAACCTCCCCTCCCTATGCAACTTTATTGGAACTCATATACAAGCACAACTTACATGAAACACAATCACAGTATTAAAGGGCTTCTGTCACCCCACTAAACATTTTTTTTTTTTTGTTACTTATAATGCCTATAATGTGATTTATGCATACATACTGTAATTAATCATTTTCGTTCAGCAGATTCTGTTTAAAACGTACTTTTAAAATATGCTAATTACCTTGCTAACAGCAAGTAGGGCGGCTACTTGTTGGTAGCAGCCGCATCCTCCTATCCTAAAGACGCCCCTTCCGCATGCTGATTGACAGGGCCAGCGGACGGGATCTTTCTCTGCTGGCCCTGTTTGCATTCAAAATCTGGCGCCTGCGCCGTAGCTGTCTTCAGTCGGCGCAGGCGCACTGAGAGGCGGACGCTCGCTCGGTCGCTCCATCCTCAATGCGCCTGCACCGATGACGTCACATCTACACCCGGCGCAGGCGCATTGAGGAAGGAGCGACCGAGCGAGCGTCCTCCTCTCAGTGCGCCTGCGCCGACTGAAGACAGGTACGGCGCAGGCGCCAGATTTTGAATGCAAAGAGGGCCAGCAGAGAAAGATCCCGTCCGCTGGCTTATTTTTTAAATCTGACATGTGTCACTTTATGTGGTAATAACTTTGGAACACTTTTACTTATCCAAGCCATTCTGAGACTGTTTTCTTGGGACACATTGTGCTTCGTGACAGTCATAAATTTGAGTCAATATATTTCACCTTTATTTATGAAAAAATCCCAAATTTACCAAAAAGTTTGAAAAATTCTCAATTTTCAAATTTCAATTTCTCTGCTTTTAAAACGATAAAGCGATACCTCATAAAATATTTATTACTTAACATTATCCATATGTCCACTTTATTTTTTTGGGACGTTAGAAGGCTTAGAATTTTAGAAGCAATTCTTCCAAAACCCACTTTATAGGACCAGTTCAGGTCTGAAGTCACTTTGTGGGGCTTACATAGTGGAAACACCCACAAATGACAGCATTGTAGAAACTACACCCCTCAAATTACTCAAAACTGATTTTACAAACTTTGTTAACCCTTTAGGTATTCCACAAGAATTAAAGGAAAATGGAGATTAAATTTCAAAATTTCACTTTTTTGGCAGATTTTCCATTTTTTTCTTTAACACATCGAGGGTTAACAGGCAAACAAAGCTCAATATTTATTACCCTGATTCTGCGGTTTACAGAAACACCCCACATGTTGTGGTAAACTGCTGTAAGACCACACAGAAGGACACAGAAGAAAAGGAGCGCCATATGGTTTCTGTAAGGCAGATTTTGCTGGATTGGTTTTTAGACATCATTTGAAGCCCCCCAGATGCACCCTTACAGTAGAAACAATCAAAAAGTGACCCTATTTCATAAACTAGGGGATAAGGTGACAGTTTTATTGGTACTATTTTGGGGTACATATGATTTTTAAGCGCTCTATATTATGTTTTTTGTGAGGCAAGGTAACCAAAGAATGGATGCTTTGGCACCGTTTTTATTTTTCGCTTTTTACAATGTTCTTCTGACAGGGTAGATCATGTGCTATTTTTATAGAGCAGGTTGTTACAATATGATATCAAATAAGTCTACTTTCTTTGTTTGTTTTGGTTTTATATATTAAAGCATTTTTGAGAAAAAATTATGTTTTTGTGTCTCCATTTTCTGAACGCCATATTTTTTTATTTTTCTGCCGATCGATTTGTCTAGGGGCTCGTTTTTTGCAGGAAGAGTTGAAATTTTCATTGGTACCATTTTTGGGTACATATGATTTTTTGATCATTCATTATTACACATTTTGCGGCAAGGTGACCCAAAATGTTTTAATTTTGTCTTTTTTTTTTTTTTACAATGTTCGCCTGAGGGGTTAGGTCATGTGATATTTTTATAGAGTAGGTTGTTATGGATGTGGCAATACCTAATATGTATACTTTTTCTTATTTATTTAAGTTTTACACAATAATATCATTTTTGAAACAAAAGAAATTATGCTTTAGTGTCTCCATAGTCTGAGAGCCATAGCTTTTTTATTTTTTGGCCGATTGTCTTAGGTAGGGTCTCATTTTTTGCGGGATGAGGTGAGGGTTTGATTGGAACTATTTTGGGGGGCATACATCTTTTTGTGGTGTTGCACTTTTTGTGATGGTAGGTGACAAAAAATGTTTTTTTGGGCACTGTTTTTATTTTTTACGGTGTTCATCTGAGGAGTTAAGTCATGTGATATTTTTATTGTTGGTTGTTATGGATGCGGCGATACGAAACATGTTTAGAGTATTTTATTTTCTTCATTTTTACCCAATTATAAATGTGCGTATTTGGGAAAATGTTTGATTTTTTTATACTTTTTTTTACACTTTTTTGACTAAGACCCACTTGGTTCTTGAAGATCCAGTGGGTCTGAAGGCTCTACAATACACTGCAGTACAATGTACTGCAGGGTGTTTTCATTCACAGTAAGCCTGATTAGGCTCCTGCCTCTGGCAGGAAACTGTCAGACTTCTATACCATGGCAAGCCTGGATGCCTGTGTAAGGTGTCCAGTTGCCATGGTAACCATCGGGACGCTCTCACAGCAGAGCAGCGGCCCTGATGGCAGGGGCGAATGAGGGAGCTCCCTCCCTGTTAACCCCTTCCATACAGCATGGAAGAGGTTAAACGGCCGACATCAGTGCCAGCACCGTTACAGTAGATTGTCAGCTTTATGTTACAGCTGACAATCTACTACCGCTCGGCTATCCTGAAAAATTGTGGGGGTGGGGGGTCCCACTCGGCCATCCTGAAAAATTGTTGGAGCAGGGAGGGGTGGGGGGTCCCGCTCGGCCATCCTGAATGTCAGCAGCACAGCCCGGTCTCCTCAACACTCACTGAGTAGATCTCAGCAGAGCTGCTGAACGCTGCGATTGGTCAGTGAAATCTGACTAACCAATCGCAGCAATTCAAAGGCAGGGACCACGCTGATTGGTTCCCTGCTGGGTGCCAGGACAGCTCTGCTGTTTGTGACACGTTTGTTTACATGCCGGTGTACTTGCGGGGACACTTTGATCTCATGACGTACTGCTCTGATCTGGGGGTTGTTTTGGAGGGCTGGTTTGAGGGGCTGCATCTATTTAGAGAGTATTGCAGAAAAGAGCGGCACTCGCTTTAGATCAATCTTGTATTCATTCAGTCACATGTACAGGGAATAAGTGACGCGTTTCGGTGCTACCACACCTTCATCAGACTTATCATCATACAAGAAAAATTTTATGTTTAAATAGACCGCCCAAACACAGGGAAATGACATCACACAGAAAACCACTCCCACCAATCAGTGTTAAAGCAAAACATATGAACAAAATGAAAACACGCTTTGTAGTATCATTTCTTTGGATTCAATCTATATTAGTGTTTCCTTCCTTACTGTGTTCTCCTTTTTTTCTTATAAAAAATATAATTAAAAAAATTAAATAAAATTTTGTTTTCAAAAAAAAATTATTATAATTATTTTTTTTTTTTTTATTTAGTTTCCCCAAAAAAAAATTGGGGGAATTTTTATCAGGAAAAAAAGAGGAGAGTTGTATTTTTAGGTCTTTTTAGTAAGGTAATCTATCAAAGGAAGCTTTGTACGTTGTATTCACGATTGAGTCCACGGGGCTCAAAAAATTTTTGGGGGTAAAACAAAAATTTAAATAAAAATTTGAAAACAAAAAATTACAAATTCTTTTTTTCTTATATTTTTTATAGCGGACCTAAGAAAAGGAGAACACAATAAGGAAGGAAACACTATTATAGATTGAATCCAAAGAAATGCTACTACAAAGCGTGTTTTCATTTTGTTCATATGTTTTGCTTTAACACTGATTGGTGGGAGTGGTTTTCTGTGTGATGTCATTTCCCTGTGTTTGGGTGGTCTATTTAAACATTCAATTTTTCTTGTATGATGATAAGTCTGATGAAGGTGCGGTAGCACCGAAACGCGTCACTTATTCCCTGTACATGTGACTGAATAAATACAAGATTGATCTACAGCGAGTGCCGGTCTTTTCTGCAATATTACATTGGGGACGCCATCCCACAGACTCGTGCACTGCGACTTCAAACAGCAGTGCCGACCTGCGACTATTATATATTTAGAGAGTATATTTTGGGTCTATTTATTTAGGGTGTATGGTCTTGGGTCTGTACTCATTTTGTGGTGTGATAAAGGGTGTCATATATACTACTTACGATTCAAATCCCTTAATCTGGGACTTGCCATGTATAAATAGGGGCAATAGTCTACAAATGACACTCCATCAAATACATCTTTGTTTTGGGTCCTCAGATGTCACTTCTGAACAGCAGAAAAGTATGGCTTAGGGGATGCAGAAGATGCATTCACAACCAGGGCCCAAATGCTGTGATACTACCTTAGGAACTTTAAGGGATTGTGTCACTTCAGCAAATAGCATTTATTATGTAGAGAAAGTTAACACAAGGCACTTACTAATGTATTGTTATTATCCATATTGCCTCCTTTGCTGGCTGGATTCATTTTTCTATCACATGTGGGCATTCGCTCTGGTAGTTGGGATAAGCGGGTGCAGTACAGAGGCAGAGTACAAGTTCGTAATTCAAGTGTCCGTGTTTATTCACACATAAGGTCAAACAAAAAACACTCTTTGCAGGGTTGGTGTTTGTTCATACCGAGTAGAAAGTTCATGCATAGACAAAAACGTCACCTTTCGGCGGTTCTGCCTCCAGCATTCTAAATGCAGGCTTTAGGTGGCCTGCTCTCCCAACACATGGGTCTCAGCTTTTCAGCCCAGCACAGGGCTCAGATCACAACACACAGGGTGTTCTCTACTGCTGAGCCCAGCTGTATTTTTAAGGATAGCCAGGTACTGTCAAAACCCGGCCTGGAACATGGGGAGTAGTCACCCACCCAGCACTTTAACTACTCCCAATAAGAGCCGTTCCGGATCAGCTATTTACAGCCATACTAAATAGCAAAAGTGTCAATCAGCATTAGCTGTCGCTGACACATGAAAATACCGGCTCTTACCTCACTGAGGCCAGGAACCTCGGTGACACATAACTACCATCAATGACGACCCCTTGTACCTTCATACACACATTAAACACTGTTCATTTCCATGGTTACGACCACCCTGCAATCCAGCAGCAATGGTCATGCTTGCATACTATTTTAAAAAAAAGCGCCAACATATGTGCACTTCCACAGTCCCAGCCACCAGAGAGGCCGTCATTTTTTCCTATAGTGTGCAAGCATGAGCACTACTGCTGGATTGCAGGGTGGTCGTAGCCATGGTCGTAACCATGGAAACAATCAGTGTATAATGTGATTGAAAAATTTATATAAGGCAATATGGATAATAACAATACATTAGTAAGTGCCTTGTATTAACTTCCTCTACATGATAAATGCCACTTGCTGAAATGACAAAACACCTTTAAAGCCATAGTCTTTTTTTAGATTCCAAATTTGTGATTGATGTCATCTTAATGAGGAAACAATCTAATTCATATTCAATTATAAACAGCAGACGTAGTAAAAAAAAAAATTCAAACTTTCCTATGGAAGCCTCAGATCATCTTCAGTGTGTGAAAGTTTATTAAATTGATTCTGCTCTGTACTTATTTATTGGGAAACTCTCTGCCTTCCACAAGTACGGTAATTTCCTTTTCTTCATTGTCAGTCATTCTGTTCTCTCATTCTCACATTGTCTTTCCTTGAAAGGTATATATAGTATGGTAAATAGCATTGCACAACGAAGAAAAGCACTTAGGTTATCTTTCATTTGGCTGTAACCAGTATATCTGACAAGCCGTAGGTTAAAATCATACACTTTACTGCCTCCAGCTGACCACTGCTCAGAACTACTTTTTCTGCTATTCCTGGACATATAGACGTTGTGTACCAGTGTGAGAATAAATGCACAGTACTGAATGTGACAAGAAATGTGACAATAAAGTCAGATGACAGCTACATGTGAGCTATGTGTGATAAATATTTATATATATATATATATATATATATATATATACAGTATATATACATGTTAGTTATATATAATACTCTTTTTTTAAAAAAATATGTCTTTTTCCTGGTTATTAGTTTTTTTAATTTGTGACATTTTGTACAATTTTTTTCTGGGATTTTGAAAGTCCTGTAGGAAAGTCTATGGGAAAAAAACATCGTACAAACATAATAAGACAATCACTGACCAAAAGCATTGGTGGTGGATCTGCCGAGGTTTCCTTGCTGGCGTAGATTTAGAACATTTTCTATGCCTAAAACAGGCATAGAAAATGATAAATAAGGTGGGCCTGCACGTCCACCCCCTTCCCTGTCCACTTTTTTAGACCTGGCGTGAGTGGGGAAAAGTCGCGTATATCTGATAGTAAATGACCCTCTGTGTATGTAGATGTTTCAATATTTTACTATAGGTTTTACAGGGGTTGGCTTATCTTACACATTGATGGCATATCTCTAGGATATGCCATCGGTGTCAGATAGGTGCAATGTCAGGTGGGTGCATCTCCAGAATGGGCCTCCCATAGCGCGCACAGCTATTTTCAGAAGTCCCATAGCAATAAATGCAGAGCGCACTATGCATGCACAGCCACCGCTCCATTCACCGCTACGCGACTGCCGAAAATAGCTGAGCTAGCACGCAGCTATTTTTGGGACTCTCATAGCGGTGAATGGAAGATGACCATATTTTCATGGTGCACCTTCCTTCGCTTTGGGAGACACATTATGGAGATAGGAGCAGGTTTCAGAGATTGGACCTGCACCTACCTGACCTTGATGGAATATCCTAGTGATATGCCATCAATGTCTGAGATGTGAATACCCCTTTAAAGAAACATCTGGCTGCAGTGTTTTTGACCAAAAATGTGAAAATAAAAAACTACCAAGAATGCACCAAAATGCTGTGTGTGAAACTTTCCTAAAGGCAATCTGGTAATAACAAGAGTTTATTCACTCCTGCCCTAACAAAGGCAATGAACTATTCCAAGACTATGGACAGAATCTGAAAATATACGGCAATGTGGATAAATATTGGCATTTATGAAACAAATTGGGAAGATTTATCAAGATTTGAGTACAGGAAAACTAAAGGTGTTGCCATAGCAACCTATCAGATTCCACAATTCGTTTTTAGATGGCCTTGTCAAAATAAAAAAAGTTATTTCATTGGTTGACCTCTTTGATAGATCCCCCCAATCTCTACCACATTTTTGGCAACTCTTTGCAAAAAGAGCTCTCATTGTACATGACCAATGCATTAAGCTGAGGGACATAGGACATATTCTGCACAAGATGCTACAGATGGCACACATGATGCACATGCACTACATATACATAGGACACATGTCACACATGCCTCATTCAGCACACATGACACATACCAAACAGTGACTACCTGCACTACAGTCATACTTACCAACAGCAGAACCCTGGTAGAACCTATACAGGTTGTAACAAAGACCTAGCCTAGGGTCTGATAAGCCCTGTCCACTTCTCAATTAAGTTCTGCCCCTTCAGGCTTAAGCCACACCCATTCTGTTTGGAAGAGAACAGAAGACTGCAGCCTGCAGAGATTGGTAAGCAGGGAAGGGGAGCAGCTTAAAGGGGTTCTCCGGGAATTAATAAAATGAAATTGCTAAAAATACTTAAATATTATTTTATTATAAATATATTCACAAATATCTTTCATCAGTTTTAACAGCTCGTTTTGTCTGGGGAAATATAAAGGCTGCCGTCCTATTAATACCCATAAAGCCTGTCCTAATCGCACAGCAGTACAAGTTACTTTACAACACAGAGTTATAAAGCTCCCTCAGCCTCATTTCTGCTGTACTTGTCAGGGATTATGATCCTGAATACAACTGATAAGATCTTCAGCTGAATCTCTGTAGAAATGGAGTTCATGAGGAGACATGAAGTACAGAGAGGAGGTGGGGATGTGGATAATGAGCAGCAGCACTTGTATGCACTTGCATTAGCACAGCCCTACATTACCACAGAGATTAGCACAGCCCTACATTACTACAGAGATTCAACTGAAGATCTTATCAGCTGTATTCAGGATCATAATCCCTGACAAGCTGAGCAGAGAGAAGGATGAGGCAGCTCTTTACCTCAGTGTTCTAATGTAACTTGTCCTCCTGTGTGATTAGGACAGCGGCTGTTTTATTTTCCCTGTTGACTGCTCCCTAGACAAAACAAGCCATTATAACTAATGAAAGGTATTTGGGAATGTATTTATAATAAAGTAATAGTTAAGTATTTTCAATCATTTTAATTTTATTAATTCCAGGAGAACCCTTTTAAGGTGTCTGCCAAGGAGAAAGAGGAGAGCAACCCAACCCATTTACCAGAACTGCCAGATGGACAGTCCAGCCATGCTTATCCTTCATCAGGTTTCAAACAGATTTCAGACTATATTTACAGAGTGCAGGTTGCTATAAACTATTTTCCGTGCTCTGTTGATAGGTTCTCATGGGCTCACAGGAAATTTGAACAGACAGCTTTGACAGCAGTTTATAAAGTAAATCTATAATTGTTTCTATGGCTAATTAATACATGATATATTGGAAATTCTGTATTGTAATTTCTATATGTGTCTATATTGCACATTGGAATTATATGAGCATCTGCATGTGCTTCAGTGTACATTTTAATGGGCACAATTCCAACTCTGATATGGGCAGTGCCATGTTGACAGTTTATAATCAAAGCAACCCGTACCTAGTAAACAGCGCTATAACTCACTCATTTCTTGTGAAACTTCTGAACTGCCAGAGGAAATGTACACTCCACCCCCAGTAATGGGGACACACCCAAACTTCACTTATGCTTGTAACCCCATTTCACACATTTGAAACATCACCTGGCACTGCTTAATAATAGTACAACTTAATAAACACATTTGAAAATGCCCTATTTCCCTAGTCTTGTTTATTGCTAGTGGTTAGTAGTAGTAATTGCCGATTGAATGTTCATATATAGACTGTACATAAAGTGCATTCGGAAAGTCTTCACACTCATTCAAAATCTTTTTCTCCATCTTTCTGCACTCAATAACCCATAGTGAGAAAGTGAATACAGAAGTTTTTGCAAATGTTTTTTAAAAAGTAAAAAAAAAAAAATTTTTATCATAAACATAAGTATTCAGACCCTTGGCTCTGACACTTGAAATGTAGCTCACGGGGGCACCTATCTCTCTTGATCATGAGGAAGAAAGAACTGCCTGTAAAACTCAGGATTGTGTGGAGGCACAGATCTGCTGCACTAAAAGTTCCCAAAAGTACACTGGCCTCGATAATTATTAAATAGGGGAACAACAACCAGGACTCTTCCTAGAGCTGGCTACCCCATCCAATTAAGTAATGGTCACTCTGGTTGAGCTCCAGAGTTCCTGTGTGCAGATGGGAAAAGCATCCAGAAGGTCAGCCATCACCACAGCACTCCACCAATCTGGGCTTTATGGCAGGATGACCAGAAAAAAGCTTCTCCTCGGTGAAATAAACATGAAAGTTTGCAAAGAGCACCTAAAGGACTCTCAAAATATGAGAAACAATATTCTCTGGCCTGATGAAACCAAGATTGAACTTTTTGGCCTGGATTCTAAGTGTCATGTCTGAAGGGAACAATTCACTGCTCATTGTCTGCCCAATACCATCTCTTTAATCAACCATGGTGGTGGCAGCATCATGCCGTGGGGGTGTCTTTCAGCAGGTGTACAGGGACACTGGTGAGGCTTAAATGAAGGCTGAATGGAGCAAAATATTATGACTTGGCCAAAGGTTTACCTTCGTACAAGACAATAATATTTAGCACACAGCCAAGCCAACACAGGAGTGGCTTAGGGACAACTTTGTGAATGTTCTTGAATGGCCCAGCCAGAGCCCTGACGTGAACCCAATTGAACATCTCTAAAGACACCTAATAAATGGCTGTCCACCGATGCTCCCCATCTAACCTGACAGAAATTGAGATGATCTACAGAGAAGAACAGCAGAAAATCTCCAAATCCAGGTGTGCAAACTTTGTGAAATCATACCCAAGAAAAGTTGAGGCTATAATCACTCCCAAACGTGCTTCAACTAAGTCCTGAGTAAAGGGTCTGAATACTTATGTCAATGCAAAATTGTAGTTTTGACTTTTTAATAAATTAGCGAAGATTTTGAACATTCTGTTTTCACTTTGTCATTAGGGGGTATTGAGTGCAGAATTAGGTTTTGTTCACATCACCATTCAGCATTTCCGTTCTCCTGCTCCGTTTAGGAGCAAGAGAACGGAAAGGACGGATTCGGCACATAACTGAGCCTAAGGACCCCATAGACTATAATGGAGTCTGTTAGGTTTCCGCTCAGAAGATGATTTTGGAGCGGAGACAAAAGTAGTGAATGCAGGACTTTTGTCTCCACTTCAAAAATCTTCCTCTGAGCGGAAACCTAACGGACCACATTATAGTCCATTAAAGTCCATTCCGTTCGGCTCAGTTATGTGCCGAATCCGTCCTTTCCGTTCTCCTGCTCCTAAATGGAGCACGAGAACAGAAAGGCTGAACGGTGATGTGAACGAAACCTAATGGGGAAAAAATTATTGTGTTTTTTTTAGCACAAGGTCGCAACATACAAACTACCAAAAAGTGAAATGGACTGAAGACTTTCTGAATGATTGTATATGTGTACGATTTACTAATTCTACATGGTGTAATTCATTTGTTGCCACTATATGTAAATATGCATTCATTCACTTGTTCATTAATTCAGTAAAAGAAAATAACCATGTAGAAAAAGCTTTACTTCTGAGGATATTGCTTGCTTTCCTCTGAAAGTCTAAAAACATTGTGATAGATACTTGGCTTTCCAAGTAACTGGCATATTAATGTGCACATGTATGTGTAGAAGGTCTCATTAAAGGGGTTCTCCACGGAGGACAATTCGTGCTCAAATGCCCTTCAAGAGCATTCCAGTATCTATAACAGTTGGTTCTCCTGGGTAATTCAGGTGTGCCCAGGATCGACTGCCACCTCTGCAACCCTATAGCTATAATACATTTGCAGAGTGGCACACCCCTAGAAACCTGTCTCATAAAATTCAAGTCTTCAGCTTAAAGAGAACCTGTCACCTCTTCTGACTTGATATTCTGAATGTAATAATTAGTGATGAGCGTCAGGGGTCATATTCGAATTCGCAATATTTTGCAAATATTTTGGAGAATATTTGGCGAATATTCGTTAAATTCGAAAAAAAATTACTCGAAAAATCTGCAATGTAATGATCGCGTAATAGGCGAATATTACACAATCAATACAGGCGTGGGTCAAAAAGGAATATATAGCACTATATAGCACTATAGAATATAGTGCTATATATTAGTTTTTTAGAATATTCGTCATTTTTTGCCATCTGAAGTCATGATTCCTCCCTGCTTAAGTTGCTTGACAAGATACTTAAGCAGGGAGGAATCATAACTTCAGATTGCCTATTTTTCGAGTAAAAAAATGTAGAATTTAATAAATATTCGAATTCGCGAATATTCACCGAATATTCTACAAAATATTTGAGAAATATCGCAAATTCGAATATGACTCCTGCCGCTCATCACTAATTATTACATGCAGAATATCAAGTCAGAAGAGGTGATAGGTCCTCTTCGACTCTATGTTCCGGCGTTCTATTATTGCTACTAGAAATATTAAAATGAAATTGCCAGCAGTTTACAATAAAGGTCCATTTGGGTGTTACCAGTTGAGGTGAGTGTCCCTTCATATGCTGACACTATCCAATCAGTGCTGCCAGTGTCAGACTGTGCAGGGACACACCTCCAACTAGTAACACCCAGATGGACCTTCACAACAAACTGCTAGTAATTAATTCATTACTTCTAACAGGAATAATAAAGGAATGGTTTGTAAATTAACCCAAAATGTGACCCTTATAGGTCTACTCTACTGTCATTCTCCTGCAGGACCTATTGGGCTCTGTTGTGGCTGGGCCCTATTATCTTTCTAGAATATAGGCAGCCCACAATAAATAAAAAAATGTAGAAAATATGAAGACAAAGAATCAAATAAAAAAAAGGACACATGACAACGTGGACTTTTAAAATTTATTTCAAAGTTTTATAACTGGTTTCAACTTACACATATTTGTGAATATTCGTTCAGTCATTCTCTCTTTCACTCTGATCATCCATAGGAACCTGCAAAAGAAAATGATCAGAATTTGTATCGGAAGGGAATTTCTAAAGATAATGATAAATGACACCATTTTCTAACGTATTTTGCATGTCAGTTGCTCCCCGTTACAAGATCTCCACTTGCTGTCAGTGAACGTTAACATACCTATTTATATTCCGAGGCTGTACACCAGCCTAATTATGCCCAACCCATGCAAGGGCAGGACTTGCCTCCTTCTATAGAAAAATGTATAACCATTTTGCCTATCATTGGATGAGAAATCTAAGCCTTAATTAATATTTAAAGGGAACCTTGGGTGAGTCTAATTAAGATTAGAAATCTACATGGTGTTTTCTCAAAACTTACCTAACAGGCACAAATGTACCCATGGATAGGTCAGCCAAAATTGGCAGCCATGGTACAACAAAAAAGAAGTCCATTCTGCAGGAAAGTATGTCATATGACCCAACTCATCAGAGATGTGACCGAAAGGAGGGCATAACTGACCAAGCTGTTGACCAGCCCTGAGATGGACACTTTAAAGGGGTTATCTTACATATGTAGAACTCTCTCCTGCCCTGCATAGAACATATGGGGTCATTTATCAAACTGGTGTAAAGTAGAACTGGCTTAGTTGCCTATAGTAACCAATCAGATTCCACCTTTCATTTTCCAAAAGAGCTGTGAAAAATGAAAGGTGGAATCTGATTGGTTGCTATTACACCAGTTTCATAAATTACCCCAATAGTCCACATACAGCCCCAGAGATACATATGGTATGTAATAACCCCACATTTTTTTCTCCACTGTTTAGAGAGAGATAGAGAGATACATATTTCTATAAATTTAGAAGAATGAATGAATGAATGAATGAATGAAAGGTGCCTGGACCACTGCATCTGCTTCACTATGAGATCACTATGCCACCATTAAGGGTCCATTCACACGTCCGCAAAATGGGTCTGCATCCGTTCCCCAATTTTGTGGAATGGGTGCAGAACCATTCATTTTCAATGGGGCCGGAATGTGCTGTCTGCATCCGCATTTGCGGATACGCACTTCCGCATCCGTGCTTCCGTTTCTGCAAAAAAATAGAGCATGTCATATTCTTGTAAGTTTAGGCATTTTCTATTATAGTGCTGGCGATGTGTGGTCCGCAAATTGCGGAATGCACATTGCGAGTGTCCGCGTTTTGCGGATCCGCAATTTGAAGATCCGCAAAACACTTACGGACATGTGAATGGACCCTTAGGGGAGAGGAGCAGGGATGCTACTGAGCATGTTAGTCCAACTCTGGGTGAAGAAGAAGATGGACAAGCAGGATAAACAGCAGGGGGCGCTACCAGAGAGGAAAATGTAACGGACATAAAAAAAATTAAAAATGTTCATATTTTAATTGCATGTATACTGCAAAAATACTTCATTAGTATTTCATTGCATGGTAATACTTTTCATGGGATAACCCCTTTAAGAGGAAGTTTAACGGTGCAATTCAATGGTCTAGTTCAGTATTACTAGGTTCCCTGCAACACACAATCTTGAAAATGTTAAACCATGAAAAATGGATCTGTCAACCCATCACACAGTGTTGTACAGTATATCAAAGACTATAGGAGGCTGCTAATGGGACAGTATCCAGGATCCAAGATACACACACTTTTACTTTAGGATGGATCCCACCACGTCCCTGTGCACGCCTCTTCTCGCCCGGCTGCTTGTTCGGCAGTTTCTAATACTCCTCCTTTATTTATATTAGGGAGGTATATTTGTGTTGGCATTTTGGTAGTTGTGTAATAAAGCACTTCAGCAACACCTTCTATCTGCAGAATGCCTGGAAGCATTGTGTGATTGAGTACATGATCCCTCTTCACTGCACGATCTGTCCTGAGCTCAGGGGAAGGCTTCAGATAACACAGCCAGAGAATGCTACCTGCCTGTGATAGATGTGCGCTTACCGCAACTTCAAAGGAAGGTCAATGACGGGATAAAAGCAGATATCTATGGGTAGGGATACCTCCTGTCAGTCCACTCCGGGTCTCTGCAATACAAAGCAGATGGATTTCTTTTAGCAAAGAGAACAGAGTCAAGCAATCTGATTTTAATTGTAGGAGCAAAATACTAATGGAGGGTTCCAAAATATCAGTGCAATACTTAGCACAATCAGATTTTAGACAGATAGATGATGTTGCTATAAGGTAGTGAAGGTTAGATGCATTCAAAAAGGTGTGCTTGTATCATAGAAACATAGAAGGTGTCGGCAGATAAGAACCATTTGGCCCATCTAGTCTGCTCAATATACTGAGTACTATGAATAGCCCCTGGCCCTATCTTATATGAAGGATGGCCTTATGCCTATCCCATGCATGCTTAAACTCCTCCACTGTATTTGCAGCTACCACTTCTGCAGGAAGGCTATTCCATGCATCCACTACTCTCTCAGTAATGTAATACTTCCTAGATAGATAGATAGATAGATAGATAGATAGATAGATAGATAGATAGATAATAGATGGATATAGATAGATAGATAGATAGATAGATAGATAGATAGATAGATAGATAGATAATAGATAGATAGATAATAGATAGATAGATAGATAGATAGATAGATAGATAGATAGATAGATAGATAGATAGATAGATAATAGATAGATAGATAGATAATAGATAGATAGATAATAGATAGATAGATAGATAGATAGATAGATAGATAGATAGATAGATAGATAGATAATGGATGGACAGATAGATAGATAGATAGATAATAGATAGATAATAGATAGATAGATAGATAGATAGATAGATAGATAGATGAATTTACATCAATCGGTTTCTTTTGTAGCCAGAAAATTTGGTGAATGTTCAAAACGTGTCTTCTGTTCTTCATCATATTGTAAGTGTAGCAGATACTGAATGGTCGGCTGTCATCTACACATAATATAACACATCTTAAATATATTTTATGGAACTTTTGCATGTTTTTTTCCCTTTACGTAAGTTAAAACACATAAAGGCAAGCACAGTGTGAACACCACCTTATTCTGAGTGCGGAGAACAGGTGGGTTTTACTGCTGCAATGGATTTCAGGAGTTTTACAGATATATACCGGTAACTCTCTAGAAAGTAGGTTGCTCTTAAAAACTGTTACATTCCCTTTCTAACTAGAGAGAATTTTCTGCCACCGTCCCATACATCTAAACAGGACTGGCAGCACTTCATGTGCATGCTGCAGAAACAACCCCATTCACATGTATAAAACCTGCAACAGATCTGCTGAAGGTAAGCCTGCTCTTCTGCCCCTCCGACTACTTCCAGTTACTTTGTAGCATTTATTTAGATTGTGCTCCAGTTGGACCTTGGTCTATCCCATGACTGACTGGTCCATTTCTGATCAAGTCTATTTATCTAGCACGGAAACAGGTGACATAAGCCTACCCTGTGCTACACTTATAAGTGATGATACCCATCCCATAATATAACAAATATTCTTGGCATAAGAAGATACTAGAAAGCAGGCTGGATGCAAAGGCAGGGTCAGAGTAGCAGGTAAGGAAATCTCAGGGCTACGTTTACCATATGAACCAACGAGATATACACTCCGCATGGGGGGGGCATAGAAATAATAGTTCAATCATTTTAGTTTTTGCTAATTTAACATTGTATTGCTTACTCCTTGGGTTTATTGTGGTCAGTCAGCCATAATGATGGGAGCTAATTCATAACTAGAAAATAAGAATATTATACGGTAGACCTGGTTTTGTGGAATAAATCGTTCATATGCCTCTTCAGTTACTGCTGTATGGATTCTATTCAGTAAAGATCACATCTTGTGATATGTTTTTACCATAGGACAGATGTAGCGAGGCTGGAGATCTCATGTAACTCTTCTGTGCTGAATCCACAGTGAACTGTCTTTACTCTGTGAGTTCCAGGTAAAACCACCACATTTTCATACTGTGATAGTACATTATACTAAGTGACAAACTCAGCTCTGCTGCATTAGCATACACCTCTCGTACTAATTGGAAAGTAGTTAAGCAACTGTGAGTAATTTTCTATACTCAAAAAATAAGATATTACTACTGAAATCACAGTTGCGTCTTATTTCGGATGACATCCATGTGTTGTCACGTACTCACAGCTTTTCAGATGATTTTTTAAAACATTTATACATTGATTTGTCCTATGATTTAGAAGAAGGTCCTAAAACACATAGGAGACATACATATATCCTTTATACGTTTTCTCTTTAGGTTCCACTCCTGGTTACAAATACTGATGCAAAATACTGACCAAATACTGGCCTAAAACTAAAAAAAAATAAAAACAGTAAAAGTTGAAATTGTGGCCTAAACTTAAGGTGCACCATAAATTGCTGAATAACCCATCACAATTTTCTTATGAATTCTACTAATAAAAATTAATTAGAGCACTGCATGATATAAGAACCCCTATAAATCTATTATTTATGCTGAGAATATAGAGAATTTACCATGGGTCACAAAGATCTGTATGTTATCAACCATGGAGTTCACTGAAGCCAGCCTACCTAAGAGACCCCGGGGTTATTG